>NC_042615.1:589176206-589502472 GCF_901001135.1 Rhinatrema bivittatum
TTTTGTTTGTTTTAATATGCTTTTTATTTTAGTTTTATTATTTTTAATTATGGATGGCTTCTTGTACAGCACCTAGTAATGTCGATAGGTAGTAAAGAAATTCTATAAATAAATAAATAATATTGAGTTGCTATTTTCACTATGGGAGTACAGTTAGGGCAGGGAAAACAGTTAGAGGTCAATATTCAAATCCATTTAGACGGATAATCTTTAGTAGGACGTTTGGGAATATTGAGCCACATATCCTGCTGGATTTTTAAGGGTGATTCAGGGCAGACTTAAGTTATCTGGCTAACTTAGTTGATTTTTTAGTATAAACAGCTAAGTTATCCAGCCTTCTGTGGCCAGATAGCTAGCTACTTAACTGGATATCTTCAAAAGATATCCAGTTAAATAATGCTGTCAAAACAAAATCAACAATAAAAAGTAAAGGGGCCTGTGGCCCGATTCTCTTCCCCCAGAAAAAAAATGTATATATGACCCTGCTGGGCTGTGGATTCCCCACTCCACAAGCCCCTCCTAAATTAAAGAAAACTCTTGCATTCAGAGGTTGGGGCCCCCTTTTCCCCTTTTTGAATTATAGCTTAATCCTGCTTCCTCCCCAGACCCTCACACCCACCTGAAGCCCAAATTGTCAGGGCCACAACTCCGAGCCCCTGCATCCCCTTCCCCTCCCATACTAAAAAAAAACCGCTGCTGGGTACAGGGTCTAAACTCACCCATTCTCGGCACTCCAGTGCTGCTTCTGACAGAAGAAGAGCTAAAAGTGTAAACTACCCACAAAGCAATCATCCAGGTATGCTGGTGGATGAACCAACCACCCAGGTCGAGGATAAGTCTAATCTTGTTTCATCACTGTTCTTGTAGTGTGGCTGGTGGATACATTGGTCCTGTATAGAATCAATATGCTTTTATTTTAATCTCCATTCACTGATCACTTGTTCAAATCTGTCTGGCCCTGCTCTGGACTTGTACATGTTGTTCAGGTCTCTCTGCCATCCCTCTGCAGTTGTCTGCAGTTGCATCTTATCACCCCACAGTTTGTAACCAAGATATAAGATCTATTGCTCAGTAGATCCACAATGGTACCTTTCTGCCATTCTTTCACATACAAACTGACAGGTTGTATCCAGACTATGTACCAAATGCATAGCGATGGCAAGTACCTGGCTTCTTTAGGATAATTTAACCATTGTGTATTTAATCTTGCAAATCCTGGTCTCTGGGATTGTAGCAAAGACTCTCACATTGGGAGCAGCATTAGTTCTTAGTCCATTGTGCTGGGCTATTGTCTATGCCTTGGGAAGATATTTTATAGTTTTCTAATAAGGTTAGGTATGGATCCTCTGCCATTTTATGACCTTCAACATAAATCACTTTACCATCTTCATGGCTGATTCTGCCTTTCTGTTAGTTTGGGGGTACCCAGAAGATGATATCTTGTGCTGGTAGTCCCATTTACCATTAAACTGTGAAAATTACATAGATGAATAATGCGGTCTGTTGTTTGAAATGAGGGTTTCCAGGATCCTATGACTCACAAAATGATCCTTCAGTTTTTGAATTACTGTTCTGAGCAGGGTGTCTTCAAGGAAATACATATTCCAAAAGTGGGAGTAGTTGTCTACTGTGACCATATAGTTTTTCCTATTGACACTGAAAAGGTCAGTGGCCACACTTTTCCATGGACTTTGTAAGATTGGAAGAATCCTTTTATTGTTTGGTGCTGTACTTCTTGTACTGTCCCATGTATGCTTTCAGCTGAGCATTCATGCTTGATCAGTAGATGCACTCTTGGGCTCACCATAGACAGGCCTGTATTCCCAAGTATGATATATGTATTTGGATCATGATGTCCTGCTGCAGGGGTAAGCAACTCTAGTTCTTAAGTGCCACAAATATATGTGGATTTCAGGATATTTATAATGAATATACATGAGATATGTTTGCATGCATTGCCTCCAAAGTATGCAGATATATCTCATGCATATTCATTATGGAGATCCTGCAAAACAGACATGTCTGTAGCACTCAAGGATCGGATTTGCTTACCCCTGACCATCAGTAAAGCTGCTAGTATTACTATTCTAACTCCCTTGAATAGAAACTACCTGAGTGCTCAATTCATTTCTCCACTGTTAGTAGAGGGAGACCTCCAGTGGCACTTGAATGTTGTTTGGTGAGCATCCAGCTATGATAATTTGCTTAACTATTTGTAACATATTATCCTGTTTTAAACTTACTTGTATTAACTTAAAGAGAGCGTTAAAGACCTGGGATTTTGGTTAGACATTGATCTAAACTACAAAAAACACATCTCTACAAAAATAAAAGAAGGCTTTCACAAACTTCAAATAATAAAACACCTAAAACCACTGCTTCACCCCCATGATTTCAAAACCGTCCTACAAGCCCTCATATTTTCCGGCTTGGATTACTGCAACTCCCTATTGATAGGCCTTCCAAAAACATCTTTGAGACCCTTGCAGCTTCTTCAGAATGCCGCTGCCAGAGTTCTAACAGGTAAAAGAAAAGCTGATCACATTACACCTGTTCTCAACCAATTACAGTGGCTCCCTATTGAAAAAAGAATACAATTCTTATATATATATTGTATTGTATTTGTTCAGTTACTATGTTATATTGTAAAGCGCAATGCTGAATTACTGTTTGAATGTAAACTGAGGTGATGTTATTTACGTACCCCGGTATAGAAAAATCTATAAATAAATAATAATAAATAAATAAATAATTCAAAGTTCTCTCTATACACAAAGCAATACATAAAACCGACTACACTGCCTTTGATGACATCATTCACATACATTGCTCTCAACGAACAACAAGAACAACTAGTAAACTTCAACTAGTGATTCCCTCACTTCCACAGGCCAAACTATCCTCCACCAGAAACAGAGCCTTCTCCATCATTGGCCCAAAGTTATGGAATTCGTTACCTCATTTCCTTACCAATCAAGAAATCTTAAAATCCTTCAAAAAAGACCTAAAATCCTGGCTACTCAGCCAAACTTTTAAGGACAGCACTCAATGTCTTTAAAGTATAATCCCATAGCCTGCTATCATTCAATATCCCCCTCGGACAATCTCCCCTGTTTCATGCTACAGATGCCTCCTTTTTACGATGTACTCAGATATCTCTGTTCATCTATTCAGTGTACCTACCCTGTGTTTATCTTGTTCTGGTCATTCTCCTAGTTTATGCCATCTCTCATTATTGTTAATTTTTAATTTCCAAATATCGTTCAATGTAACAAGTTGTTTTGTATGTAAACCGGAGTAAAGGCAACCCTGCTATACCTCGGTATATAAAAAATGCTAAATAAATAAAAAATAAATAAACTTGAGACTGCTTTTGGAGATGTGAAGATCTTGCACCAGGTTAATGGATTCTATCTCTAGTTTCACCTATCCATCACTGTTGTTTTCAAGGATATGTTTTTAATTTTCTTTGTGCTGCACTGATCTCATACTCTGTGCCAGTCATCACTGAAAGAAAAGCAGTGGCATTGGTTGCTGATATTTCTCTTCACTGGAGAAGGGTCTGGGTGGTTTACAGTGTGGGGAGTTGCAGCAGTGCAAGTGAGTTTTTGTCTTTGTCTATCTGGGCCTCAGGGGACATGAGCACTGAGCAGTGCACTGAGACTAAAATTGTTATTGTTTGTAAGGTTTTGGGTGGATCCTTGGACACTGTGGCAGCTGACGACGCCCACGGGGGGAAGTCCCGTAAGGGGCCACAGGTCAGGCTCAGCTTTGAGACACACAACACAGAGTTATATCTTTTATTAGACAGAGTTGAGAAGCCACCAGAGGTGGCAGTAGTGAGTAGAGATGAAGTCCAGCTGGGCTAGGGTTCCTCAGGATACTGGAACAGTGATTCCCTCTATGGCTGTGACAGTGGTTTCTCCTGGAAGGTAACACAGAAGCTGGAATAGAGGAAGGCCCTTGAGGAATGAGTACCTGGTTCCAGGGAACAGCTCTGAGGAAATAAAGTTGGTAACTAACTGATGATATAGGCAGCAGTTTCTTCCAAGCAGAAGCGAAAAGTTCAGGCAGTGACTCAGGGAACATGGGCCCTCGAGGAGTGAGTACCGGTTCCTGATAGCGACCTGAAAGAAATGAGAGAGGCCCCCGAGGAGTGGGTACCCCGTTAGGATAAAGTCCAAAAGTTGGAGAGGCAGAATAGCTAGGTACGGAGAGTGAATCCCATCCGTAAGGAGATCCCTTGCTAACTCAATTAGCTAGCAAAAAGTGTAGGCTTTTGTATCCGGGATGTGTGACATCATCACAGGGGGACGCCCCTGAGGTTCGGGCCAAAGAGAGAATAAGAAGCAGGGCTGCACGGCGCGTGCGCCCTATGGTACATGGACAACATGGCGGGATGTAGCGCCCAAGCCGGACCGGGAACGCCAGAGAGGACGGCAGGCAGATGCCGCGGCAGCCAGATATCCATCAACTGCGGGAGGAGTCGCAAAAAAGGTAAGGTGGGTGGAGTGGAGACGTCGGGCGATGACAGTCGTAACAGTATCCCCCTTCAAAGGGCAGTCTTCTCTGCAGGTACCAGGTTTTGGCTTCAAAGAATGCGCGAGATGAAATTGATGGAGCATCTCTTTATCAGGGATATTAGCCTGAGGCTCCCAAGAGTTTTCTTCGGGGCCGAAACCTTCCCAAGAAAGAAGGTATTCTAATGTTTTTCCTCATCTTCATACATCAAGAATAGCTTCGACCTTATATTCTAGAACTGAATCTTGAGCAGGGTGCGGCATTGACCAGGATGGCCAGCCAGCTTGGAATCGTGCGCCCAAAAGAGCACTTTCTTCCTGAGGTGTTTAGGCACGATGGTTTTACCAATGGGCACAGAATGTGTAGTCACCAAGATGACTTTCTTCAGGTCAATTATGTGCTGAGGTTCTTCAGGCACATCCTCCGAGAAAAGGAGCGTGACAAAGCATTGGCTCTGGTATTTCTGTCTCCGGGGCGATATTTAAGCACAAAGTCAAAGTGGTTGAAGAATAAGGACCATATAGCTTGTCTGTGGTTAAGACGTTGCACATGGTGGAGATACTCTAGATTTTTATGGTCTGTGAATACAGTTATTTGATGTTGAGCGCCTTTGAGCCAAGGCCGCCATTCCTCAAATGCTAGCTTAATAGCCAACAGCTCTTTATCTCCACTTCCATAGTTCTTCTCTGCCGGGGAGAAATGTCGTGAGAAAAAAGAGCAGGGACGTAAGGATTTGGAGTCTCCAGTTTGACTCAATACAGCCCCCACACTGACATCCGAAGCGTCAACTTCTATGATAAATGGCTTGTTGGGGTCAGGATGACGCAAGCATGGTTCCGTGTAAAAGGCAGTCTTTAATTTCTCAAAAGCAGAAATGGCCTCCACAGACCATTTTGAAGCATTGGCACCCTTGCGGGTCATTGCGGTCAAGGGCACTGTTAAAGAGGAGTAGTTCTTTATAAATCTTCTATAATAGTTGGTAAACCCCCAAAAAATGTCTTAGGGCCTTCAGGCTTGTAGGTTGGGACCGATATTTAATACTATCTAGTTTTTGAGGGTCCATCAGGAAGCCATCTTTAGACATGATATAGCCAAGAAAAGGCACAGAGTCTTTATGAAATTCGCACTTGGATAGTTTGGCATAGAGCCGGTGTTCATGGAGTCGGCGTAGTACTTGAATGACATCCTCTAGATGAGTGGGCAAATCCTGAGAAAATATCAGGATATCATCCAGGTATACCATGACACTCTTGTACAACAGGTCCCGCAAGATGTTGTTCATCATGTTCTGAAATACAGTGGGTGCGTTGCACAGGCTGAAGGGCATTACTGAGTACTCAAAATGGCTGTCTCGAGTGTTGAAGGCTGTTTTCCATTCGTCACCACTGCAAATGCGAACTAAGTTGTAGGCCCCTTCAGGTCAAGGTTTGAGAACATTTTGGCCCCCTGAAGCTGGTCAAACAGCTCTGAGATTAAAGGCAGGGGGTAGCGATCTTTAATTGTGATCTCGTTCAGAGCTCAGTAATCGATACAAGGACATAAGGTACAGTCCTTGTTCCCCACAAAGAAGAAGCCTGCGCCGGCTGGACACTTCGATAGTCTAATAAACCCCTTCTGTAAATTCTCCTCGATGTTTTCAGACATAGCCTTGTTCTCAATCACTGAGAGTGGATAGAAACGTCCTTTAGGAGGTTCAGTATTAGGTTTCAGTCTTATGGCACAGTCATAGGACCTATGCGGAGGAAGAATGTCAGCAGCTTCTTTGGAAAACACATCACTAAACGATGCGTATTGAGGCGGCAGTCCCGGCATCACTGGAGTTGTAGGCATGCAGATGACAGGAGCAATCTCCTTAAGGCACTTTCCATGACAACCTGGGACCCAGCGGGAGAGTTCCAAGGAAGCCCAGTCGAATTGGGGTTGGTGCGACTGGAACCAGGGTAATCCCAGGACGATAGGGTGCATGGCCTTCTCTAACAAAAAGAAGGGAATTGACTCTGTATGGAGAGCTCCAGTGCGAACGGTTACCGGCTCAGTTTGGCAAGTCACATCACCCGGTAAGGGCTCCCAATGGATGGAAGATAGGAGTAGTGGAACCTTCAAAGTGACGAGGGGAATCCTCAAATGTTCCACTAGGCGTCGAAGAATAAAGTTGTCTCCTGCCCCTGAATCCATCAGGGCAAGAGTTTGAAACTCAGATGGTCCGCAGATCAAGGAGACTGGGAAAGAGAGCGGAGGAGATGGCGTAGTAAGGCCTAAGAACAGTCCTCCTGCAGGACTTAGGCCCTTCCGTTTTCTGGATGAATTGGGCATGTTGGGACATCGTGACCAGCCTGTCCACAATACATACACAGACCATGCCTCTTCCGAAGTCTTCTCTCTTTAGAAGTCAAATGACTGCGACCAAGTTGCATCGGTTCATCTCCACTGGCAATAGGAATTACTGGAACCATCCGAGGCAAAGCATTCTGGGTGCAGGGCGGCTGCTCTGAGCAGGAATATAGCTTAGATGCAGAGGAGAGCAATGGATGGCCCTGGGAAGATGAGGAGAGGGCAGCTCTGGTTAAATATGGCTTTGTTGATTTTGTTGTGTGAAGTACCTCAAGATAAACAGTTTCAAATTTATGTTAAATGCTGTGAAGATTTAAGATTTGTGCAAAGAAGAGCCAGAGTTCTGCATATATTTGGCCTCTGGCAGACTGTAAACCGTCCGCTTGTGCCATACCACACATAGTAAATGATAGCAGATAAAGTTCATCAGTCTGCTGAGCAAGTTGCATTTGGTAGTAATTGCCACTTCATGCAGGTTAGCTCCATGCCTTCTGTTAAAGGTAGTAACTGTTGCTCCATGATTACCACCATGGAGAAGTGTTACACTTAAAGTTATCTTAGGTTTCCCGATTTTTCATTTCCATCCTCTAGCCTGTAGGGATCTTCAGTGTTTATCCCATGTCCTTTTGAATTCCATTACCATTCTCGTTTTCACTACCTCTTCTGAGAGGACATTCTATGTATTCACCATTCTCTCTGTGAAGAAATATTTCCTGATGTTGGTTCTGAGTTATCCCCTTGGAGTTTTATATCATGATCCCTAGCTCTACAGTTTCCTTTCCAGTGGAAAAGGCTTGTTTGTGCATCATTAATTCCTTTCAGGTATCTGAAGTTCTGTATCATATGTTCTCTGCACCTCCTCTCCTCCAGTGTATACATATTCAAGTCCTTCAGTCTTATATGGCTTTTGATGCAGACCCCACACCATTTCAGTTGCCTTTCTCTGGAATGTTTTTAATTGTATTTTTAATTTTTAATTTTATTTCAACTTGTAAGCAGTCTTGTACAAAACTGTTGATCCCTACATATCTGCCACATAGCCTGAGTCTCTATGACTCTCCGTCTTAAAGTTCCGTCTTCCCTTGTCTCCTCACTTCCTGTTTCATCTTACAGTCCTGCCCTCTGCTATTACTGATTCTACTTCAGAATCATACATTGCTCAACTATGTTGAATGTTTCTTAGGAGGCTAATATTCAGTGGGTCGTTAAGTGGACAAGTTAACTGGCTAAAACTTCTTTAGCTTACACTTGCAGCACCGGAAGCAGAAACTGAGCATATTTTACACTTCCAGTGCTGCTTATCCAGAAGCAGCGCTGGAGCTGCCGGGAGAGTGAAGACCCTCTCTCCTGGCAGGGATGTATTATGGCCTTCGGTGGATAATATTTGGGGCTGAGGGGTGCTGGGCCAAGAGGGCTATTTATATATAAGGTTGGGGGAAGGCAGAATTCGAGCTGTGGACCCTTTATTTTGTTTTTTGTTTTTATACTGACAGTGCTACTTAACCGAATATCTTTGAAGATATCTGGTTAAGTAGAAAGTCATCCAGCCACACAAGATGAGATAACTTTAGGTCAGCTCTGAAGCAGGCTTAAAGTTATCCAGCTAACATATCCGGATGTACCCAATATTCAGCGATCTTAACCAGATAACTCAACCACTCCCTAGAACGCACTTGGAATGCCCTTTTTTTTATCTGGCTAAATTAAAATCGGATAACTACTTATCCAGCTATAATTTTGCCAGATAAATGGCTGATTATGCCCAATTTGCCATTTAGATAAAAAACTTTTGAGCTACTCATCTAAATGACTTTTCAATATGGATCTCTAGGTGCATAGTCTGACACTGTGGCTAATAGACTAGAAAAAATAACTCATTAGAAAAGCTTTTATTTTAATACTTATTGTATAAATTAATGTAAAACTAAAATACTGAAGACAAACTTTATATTTAAATATATTATGTAAAGTACTTGACACTTTTGCAATCTGAAGCATCCTGCAGATATTTAATTGCATGAGTTGCTCAATGACAACGTCAAACCCAATTATTACCTCAACAGGTTGTTGTTAATGATCTTCAGCATAGCCGGTATACTACACCAGAATGCTGGCAGCTTAAAGCAGCAGGCACAGTATTTTGACACATCGCTGGAAATTGGACTGCCTAGATCACTGTTCTGAAGTCTGCTTCCAAAAGATTAATGAAAAACACATACATATGTATGGCACAAATACTGAATTGGATATCACATGCACTGATAAGGATAGCTCAGCATGGATCCCATTCTGCATTTCAGCCTGAAATAGCATGCATCAGAGGGAAAGAATTATTGGCAAGCAGGAACATGATGGTGTAATTGATGAAGGTTCTGCCTGTTGAAAATGTAACCCTTGGTGTTAAAAATTAGATAAGAGGAAGGTGGTATATATACATTTTTTTTTTTAAATAAAGAAGCACAATAAGGGACTGGGAGCACCAAAAGTAAAAGGTATTTACCTGTCCCCTAGGGATGCTGACCTGGGTTTTGGAGGCAGTTGTGGCCCATGATGGAGGAGGCAGGGTCCGGGGATATTCCAGGTTTGATTTGTGGCTGCTGTAATAGCAGATGGGATAATTGCTGTAGGGGCATCTAGAGAAGGTTACTTGGGAGAGCCACGAAGGTGTGGGAAGAACAGGAAGCAGAGAACAGCTCATTGTTGACAGACACAGGTGAACGGGATCCCCATAGCGGTGAACTGAAGGCAGTTATCAGCTGGGCAGGGCCTCTGGAGAAAGGCAGGCAGAGTGCTTTGGTGCCAGGCTGGGCAGTGATTGACAGGAGGGGTGGGACATGAGCTACGAGCAAAGTGGTCATGCCAGGCTGCACTGAGGCACTGTCATTACTGCAGCGGCAGCCTTGGGGACACTGCTGCTGCTGAAGAGAGTGAAACATCGGTGCCAGGGATTCCTGGAAAGGCCCCAGCACTAGAGAGCAGCAGTGCAGGCCACAACCAGAAGTGACCCACGCAGTCACTTCTGGTTCATGGTTGAAAGGGGGTCCAATTCAAAAGTCATTAAAGACAAAAATAAGTGGTGAAAAATTAAAATATACCCCAGTTCGGGGTAGGGGGACCCAACCTAATCTCTGTCATAATCATGAAGGCTCTTGGTGCACCTTGACTAATCCATGCTTAAAGTGCCCAAAGCTCCATTAAAACTCAATAATGTGTGTGCGAGTCAGGTGGACCTCCTAAAGTGGCCCCTTTGGTTTTTAGGGCCCCAAATTGACATTAAGGACCCAATGAAAAATGGGTGCCAAAACTGCTTCAAATCGCCTAAATTTAAGCTAACTGATGGAGTTGGTCAAATGAGGATAGATGCCAGATGTATTGTAAATTCCTTTATTGAAGTGGAGACACAAGATTAGCCCGACTCAGGCCGAGTTTCGCCGTTTGAAAGCGGCTGCCTCAGGGGCTACAACATAAATAAATATAATATATAAATATATAAAAAAATAATAGTATAAATCCAAAACTGTTTTAAAAAATATATATTAAATATATTAAAATTGGTGACATATAGGAAGCGCATTGATATACATAAAATTCAAAATGTTATAAACAGCCTTCAAAACACTTATAATTTAAAAACTCACGGTTTGCATAGCAGAACTTAAATCAATAAAACTTAAAAGAACTTAAAGGAATATAAAAGAATATTCAAATTTACCTTGTATTTTCTCTGATCCACAATTAAAGTATCTGTATGTCGAAGGTCACACAGAGGACTATGTGACCAACAGCATTAATGGATCTGTAATGGTTTAGAAAGGATGGCATAGTTATCTAGGACATAGATATAGATATCTTATTGCTAAGGGGCTGTATTGAAAGATGCAATAAACAATAATTAAATTGCAGTAAATGGGTATATAAGAAACAGTTTATTGGATAAATAATTGATTGAATGATGGTAAAAGAACTAATAAAATATGTATGAATCTAAATATTGAAATGATTAATAAATGTGAAGTACTTGATTCAAATACAAGAGTTGTGACTATAAGTGCATTATTTAATAAAATCTTACTAGTGATCAATACGTATTTGTGTATCAATTACAGTAGTGCAATACAAAAAATTGTATATATATTACACTTATAAAGTAGTGAATGTTTGTTTGTGTAAATACGTGTGACAAGATGAATTTAATAACCCGATCAAGTGATAATGTAAAGGTATGCATCTGGTTGATCGGGTTATTAAATTCATCTTGTCACACGTATTTACACAAACAAACATTCACTACTTTATAAGTGTAATATATATACAATTTTTTGTATTGCACTACTGTAATTGATACACAAATACGTATTGATCACTAGTAAGATTTTATTAAATAATGCACTTATAGTCACAACTCTTGTATTTGAATCAAGTACTTCACATTTATTAATCATTTCAATATTTAGATTCATACATATTTTATTAGTTCTTTTACCATCATTCAATCAATTATTTATCCAATAAACTGTTTCTTATATACCCATTTACTGCAATTTAATTATTGTTTTTTGCATCTTTCAATATAGCCCCTTAGCAATAAGATATCTATATCTATGTCCTAGATAACTATGCCATCCTTTCTAAACCATTACAGATCCATTAATGCTGTTGGTCACATAGTCCTCTGTGTGACCTTCGACATACAGATACTTTAATTGTGGATCAGAGAAAATACAAGGTAACTTTGAATATTCTTTTATATTCCTTTAAGTTCTTTTAAGTTTTATTGATTTAAGTTCTGCTATGCAAACCGTGAGTTTTTAAATTATAAGTGTTTTGAAGGCTGTTTATAACATTTTGAATTTTATGTATATCAATGCGCTTCCTATATGTCACCAATTTTAATATATTTAATATATATTTTTTAAAACAGTTTTGGATTTATACTATTATTTTTTTATATATTTATATATTATATTTATTTATGTTGTAGCCCCTGAGGCAGCCGTTTTCAAACGGCGAAACTCGGCCTGAGTCGGGCTAATCTTGTGTCTCCACTTCAATAAAGGAATTTACAAGACATCTGGCATCTATCCTCTTTGTTCATCCTGACGGCTTTTATAGATCGCCTTCCTTTGTGTTTTTTGGGTTGGTCAAATGAGAGCAGACTCTTTACCCCTAATGTGACCTTCAATTGACGTTTGAAGATGCAGTCGCCGGATAAGTCTAGAGTATTCCAAATGAGGTCTCAGAGCACTTCTGCAGGGATAATATCACCTTTTTCTCTGCTGACCACTTCCTCTCCCCCAAACATTTTTCTGGCCTTTGCCATTGCCTCATCCACCTGTTTGGTCACCTTAAGATCATCATACATGAACATCCCTAGATTCCGCTCTTTCATGAAGAATTTCATTCCTTTACTCTACCTCTTCCTTGGGCTTTTTGCATCCTAAATTGCATACCTGCAATTTTTAGTATTAAATCTTAGCTACCACCCTAGATCGTTCAAGTTCCACGAGATCCCTTCTCACATTTTCCACCTCTTCTTGGCTGTCTACTCTGTTGCAGATTTTGCTATCACTGGCAAAGAGACAACCATTTCCTGATGATCCTGTAGTGTGCTCAGTATGCTCAGTTGAGTGCACTGGTTAAGCCGTGGTTGGATGCGCATCCACAACCCCGTAAGCAATAAGGGGATTAGCACGTCCAAAAATACACACCCAACACACCCCTCCTCCTGGAAACCTAATAGCCATCATCACATGTAAATTCATGTTGATGAGGCTATTAGCAATAACTATTACCTCCAGATGCATAAAACCCCCCAAAAAACAGTGTGCACAATACACACATGTTTACCCTCAATTAACGCCTGCCCCAGAGCAGGCATTAAGTTTTGAGGATCTCCTAAAGTTGACAGCTTTTCTGTAGTTCCTCCAACTTAACATTGAGGCGATATCAAGTCGGAGGAACTTAAAAAAAGAGCTTAAAGAGGCTCAAATTAAAAATGTTAAAACGGGGAAATAGAGTTCCAGAATTGTTTTAACAGAGGAAAGTTCCCCAATGACCACCTGAGGGAGATTAAGAGACCCTTAAATAATTTCTTGATTTAGAGAAAATTATTGTGGTGTCATTTAATTCACGTTTGCTAGGGATAAGCATTCATTTAAAATTAATGTGCCAATCACAACAAATAAGGGCATTTCTTTTCATTCGGGGGCCTCAAAACAAATCCGGGGCCCTTGAATAAAAGGAACCTTATTTGTTGCATAACTTTTAAATTAATGCATCAGCCCTAGGCCTAGGGCTCAAGGCCATGGCCTTGCCTAGGGCACAGGCCGAAGCTGAAAACAGGGATCCCAGCCTATGCCAAAGAGCAATGCCAGTGCCTAGGCCTAGGCCTAGGCCTGTCCTAGGCCTGAAGCTGAGGCCTTACCTAGGGCATAGGCTGAGTCCTAAAACAGGGTCCGCAGCCTAGGCCCAAGTGCAATGTCAGCCCCCCTCCCGAAGACTCATGACTCATCGGGTATCTGTGAAAGCAGCCAGGTTGAGTCCCGATACCTAGGCTGAAGTCTAAGCTGAAGCCAGGAACCAGGCCCAATGCTGCAACTTGGCCTGGAGGCCAGATCCTAATGCCAGAGACTCGACCCAGACCCTTGCCTGATGCTGGGGCCTGGCCCAGAGGCCTGGACCTGATGCCTGGGCCTCAGCCTAGCCTAAAGCCCTGCCACATACTCAACACTACAGTCTGGACCGGAGGCCAGGTCCCAATGCCAGGGCTTTGGTCCAGACCCAGGTCTGATACCGGGACCTGGCATGGAGGTTGGGTCCTGAAACCTGGGCCTCGGCCTCAGGTTAGGCCAAGACCCAGAGTCCAGGCCTTGAAGAACATCTGGCATCTTTTTCTTTCTTCTTCAACTGTTGAAATTCGCTGGGGTCACACTGGAGTTAATTAATTCTGGTGCATTCACTCCAGCAGACAGCACCATTTTGATGTATGGCACAATCCCAGCAGATGGCCTCAGTTGAAGAAGAAAGAAAAGGATGATGGACATACATCAAGGCCTGGGTCCCATGTCCAGGCCTGACCCTAGGCTGAGGCCCAAGTGTCAGGACCCAACCTCTAGGCCAGACTCCGGCATCAGGCCTTGGTCCAGGCAGAGGACCCAGCAATGGGACCTGGCGTCCAGGCTGGGCCATGGCATTAGGCCTGAATGCGGCCTAGGCAGAGGTCAGAGCGATCTACCACAGCTTTGGCCTATACAAGGCCAAGGCTTTGGCTGGACCTAGGACTCACTGACGCATCCCCACCAGATTAGGTAAGTGGGGGTTGGGGGAGATCCTGGACCCTGCATTTTTCCAATGGATGGGAGGCTCTGGGAGGCCTTGTTTTGGGGGTTTTTTGGCTGGTTTTTTTGGGAGGAGTCTTATGTTTGATTCATTTTTTCAAATGAATTAAAAAAATCAAACATTTCATGAACTGAAATTCATGGAAAAAATCCTCCCGAAAATGAACAGAAAAAAGAAAATGATTTTTTTTCCCGGCACATCCCTAACTTTTGCCCTAAAATTAGGATCTGTGACATGAGGGAATTCTGTGAACCACTTTAAATTGGCCAAAGGGACTAGTTGTGAAAAACAAATTAGTTCGAGTCCAACATTTTGAAAAAATTTGACTCCAGTCCAGTACATCCTATGATCCAGTTCAGAGATTTGAAACTGCAGACACCATTTCATAACTTAACTGCTGTAGAATTCAGTCAGTGTGTATGCTAATGGTGAAGGGGAATAGTGAAGCAGTCAGTAGAAGCAAACACTGAGTTCCCAGCTAATTTACCAGTCAGGCCCATCTACAAATTCTTCCATATGCTCAACATTTCCTAAAAATGTATACCAGAACATCAATATAAAGAAGGGGGTGTCAATAATGAGAAAATGGGCGTGTTCAGAGCAGGGCATGGGCATTTTGGGGTGTGAACCTGAGATGTGCATGTAAATGCTTATGCGATCTCTCTCACGCTGAGGCTCCCTGCCATGTAATTTTACTTCTGCTATGGATGACACGTAAGTTAAAAAAAATAAAATAGGCAGATTTGTGGGGTTTTAATGTTCAGGGATAACTGAGGGGCATGAAGGCTATTAAACTATGAGATTTTGGAGGACCTACCTCTTAACTGGGTGAACTGGGTAAGAACTAGGGGTATGCATTTGGTCCCTATGTATTGGCAATCTGCAACGGATGTGCCAATATTCGTTGTATTCGTGGGGAAGCGAAACGTATCGCAATTCCCCACGGATACAACAAATTTTCGCTGAATTATTTGGCCGCCAATTTAAACAACCCCCCACCCTCCTGATCCCCCCCAAGACTTACCAAAACTCCCTGGTGGTCCAGCGGTGGGTCCGGGAGCCCATCCCATGCACTCTACACCCTCAATACCAGTTCAAAATGGCGCCGATAGCCTTTGCCCTACTATGTCACAGGGGCTATCGGTGCCATTGGTCAGCCCCTGTCACAAGGCCATTGGCGCCATCTTGTGCTCCTGCCATGTGACAGGGGCTGACCAATGGCACCGGTAGCCCCTGTGACATAGTAAGGGCAAGGCTATCAGCGCCATTTTGATTCCTGGCACCCGACAGCACGAGTGCAGGAGATCGCTCCTGGACCACCACTGGACCCCCAGGGACTTTTGGCCAGCTTGGGGGGGTCTCATGACCCCCAAAAGACTTGCCAAAAGTCCAGCAGAGGTCCGGGAGCAACCTCCTGCACTTGGGCCGTATTGCCAGTATTCAAAATGGCGCCAGCGCTAGCCTTTGCCCTCACTATGTCACAGGGACCGAGGGTCGGCCCTGTGACATAAGAGGGCAAGGCTAGCGCTGGTGCCATTTTGAGTACTGGCAGCCGCTAGCCTTTGCCCTCACTATATCACCAACCGTCAGCCCCTGTGACATAGTGAGGGCAAAGGTAGCGCTGGCGCCATTTTGAATACTGGCAATACGGCCCGAGTGCAGGAGGTTACTCCCGGACCCCCGCTGGACTTTTGGCAAGTTTTGTGGGGGTCAGGAGGCCCCCCAAGCTGGCCAAATGTCCCTGGGGGTGCAGCGGGGGTCCAGGAGCGATCTCCTGCACTCGTGCCGTCGGGTGCCAGGAACCAAAATGGCACTGATAGCCTTGCCCTTACTATGTCACAGGGGCTACCGGTGCCATTGGTCAGCCCCTGTCACATGGCAGGAGCACAAGATGGCGCCGATGGCCATGTGACAGGGGCTTACCAATGGCACCGGTAGCCCCTGTGACATAGTAGGGCAAAGGCTATCGGCGCCATTTTGAACTGGTACCAAGGGTGTAAGATTGCTCCCGGACCCCCGCTGGACCACCAGGGAGTTTTGGTAAGTCTTGGGGTGGTCAGGAGGGTGGGGGGTTGTAGTAAATTTAATTTTAGCCGGGTAATGAATAGGATTCGACGTATAACCGTATCGGGACGCCATACGGACGCATGCAACGTATCTGCCCCCGACGAATACGTATCCCGAATGCAACGTTTGGTGTCCCTCTGCACATCCCTAGTACGAACTAGTAAAACTGTGAATAGCGTTGGCGCTTGCCCCCTTCTAAGATCCCCCAATTTATGAGGTAGCAGTGGCATTTGCGCATACATGCGCATTCTCACTTAAAATTTGGTGCACGTGTATGCACAGCCAGGCTATTTTATAACATGAGCACATATGTTCATATATATATATGTTATAAAATGGCCATGTCCCTGGGCGTGGGCCGACGTATGCACGCATACATGCACATGCACACTGGTTTGAAAGTTATTGTCCCTGTGAACAGTCTAGGGAGTGGGGTTTGGTCAAGGGAACAACTTCCCTAGCTGTTAGCTAACCACCTCTGAGCACAATTATAATTGGCTTAAATCTAGCCAGCTAGGTTACATTGAAAATTTCCCTAAAGGTAGCTGGCTAAACTTAATTGGTTTTCTTAGCTGATCAGTATCGCTTTCAAATCCACATCAACCCCCTGTAACTGAATACATTATTCCTACAGTGCCAGAATAAACTCACAGTAGCCCAGCTCATAAATATTGTAATAAGTGGAGTTTTTTAACAAGGTCCTTCAAGTTATAAATCTCTGCTGTATTATGAATCCTTATAGCACCAAATATATATATATAAATATATATATATATATATATATATATATATATATATATATATATATCAGTATGAAGAATGGCATCATTGCCTTCAATTACCACTCTCATATTTCAAATGAAGCAATAAAAATAGCCAAAAGAGATTCAATTGGACCTCAATTAAATTGTAACAACAATAGTACTTATTTCCCAATACGAGCAATGTTCTAAGTATTGTGCAGATGTCTTGTCCTCCCACCAATTTTTATTATCTTGTTCTGTGGCTTGATTTACCTAGCTGAGTCTTCAATGCTGTTTCAAGCGATCTTTTTTGTACCCGGTTTATCAACAGCAAAAAAGACTTCAGTAAAGGGTCATAAAAATTTGCTGCTAAAGCATAAAGACATTCTTGATTCTAATCCAGGGTTTATGAGAACACAGGAACTGTGGACTTAATACATCTTGCTCTAAGGATTATGTCTACAATTGAGAGGACATGTTTTGGAAATAGGGCTCTTAGGATTTCACTGCCTTTTGATTTGAATTTGCCTATGTAGTATGGGCTACATTTTCAGTAGGGCATCTAATTTAAGATTTTTATGCTTACTTTTAATATCCAACAAATCAACCTATATTAAAACACGAAGTACCTACATAGTTGATGTTTGAATGTTGGGTTGTTATACAGATAAAAAGCAGGTGCACACTTTAAACTCTTAAGTGATGACATCAATTATGCCGATGCCATGCATAGATTTCTGAAACTCAAATATGCATGCGCAGTTTACAAACATACCTCCAAAATACGCTGCTTCCCAATCTGCCTCATTTTAATATGACCAAGAGTACACATGTACAGTACTTTCAGGCAGCTGAAAATCCACCTATGCGAATTCAGCAAATCCACCCATGTAACTCCTTAGATTAAATTGTAAATTAACCCTTACATGTATATTTACTTTTTAATAAACCGTATGCTTAAAAATTATTTTTCTATATCTGTGGTTAAAACCAATAATGATAGAAATGGTGGTGATGAAAATAAACCCCTTC
Source organism: Rhinatrema bivittatum (assembly GCF_901001135.1). Taxonomy (NCBI): domain Eukaryota; kingdom Metazoa; phylum Chordata; class Amphibia; order Gymnophiona; family Rhinatrematidae; genus Rhinatrema; species Rhinatrema bivittatum. The sequence goes on from NC_042615.1 coordinate 589,194,239, forward strand.
GTGTGCTTACTGTCTGTATTACATTTGAAAATACATGGGACGTGGGAATGTGGAATGTCCACATTTGACAGAAGAGGAGTGAACATCACCCAAAGCTATTATTTTGCTTCTAAGTCTAACTTGCAGTCTTGCACAGCTACATGCTGGGAAGAGGTGATCAGAAAGAATACTGTGAGTAGAAAAAATATGTCTGGTGCGATCAAGTTTTAATCTCTTATTTCCGAACAGATACTTCAAACAGCCTTTGAAGACGTTCATCAGCACCATTTCAAAGAATCGGGCTTAGCTTTGTTTCATTATTATTATTATTATTTTTATCAGACTTTCATTTGAAATTTAAAAAAAGGATAAAAGAAAAAACCCACCTTGTCAGAAATAGCCTGTGAGCTGCATCTGTCACATTAAAGAGACTATTAAAACAGCAGTAAAAAAAAAACAAAAAACAGCACAATATACACACATTAACAAGGGGGAGGGGGGTGGGATTTACTGCTGTGTAGTTATAGAAAAGCATTGCTCCAAATGCATACACGGTATACTACTCAGAAACAGACACACACAACATGAAGCTTCAATAGTTTGTAGACTCCAATGTAAGCTGACTTCTTTGAGATTAGATCTGCATCTGTAAACACATTTCATATTACATGTAGTTAGGAATGAAACTGAGGCAGGAAATTTGGCTTTTATACCTGAATGCACAGCATTTTTCAATTCATAACAACACAAAAATGAAGTTGACTCTCTGGGTTATTATTAATGATGTCTGAAGTGCTACTCTATAGAGTATTCACGATTAATGCTGCTACACAATGGCAAGTGATTTAAGGCTATAGAGTCTATGAGCCATCCAGCAATGTGATATTGTATATTCAAATGATTTTTGCGATTGGGATGAAAAGCTTAGTGCTATTCAGCTTGGAGAAGAGACGGCTGAGGGGGGATATGATAGAGGTCTTTAAGATCATGAGAGGTCTTGAGCGGGTAGATGTGAATCGGTTATTTACACTTTCGAATATTAGAAGGACTAGGGGCATTCCATTTAGTTAGCAAGTAGCAAATTTAAGACTAATCGGAGAAAATTCTTTTTCACTCAACGCACAATAAAGCTCTGGAATTTGTTGCCAGAGAAGGTAGTTAGTGCAGTTAGTGTAGCTGGGTTCAAAAAAGGTTTGGATAAGTTCTTGGAGGAGAAGTCCATTAACGGCTATTAATCAAATTTACTTAGGGTATAGCCACTGCTATTAATTTCATCAGTGGCATGGGATCTTCTTAGTGTTTGGGTAATTGCCGGGTTCTTGTGGCCTGGTTTGGCCTCTGTTGGAAACAGGATGCTGGGCTTGATGGACCCTTGGTCTGACCCAGTATGGCAATTTCTTATGTTCTTATCCCCACTCCTCTTATCGTAAGTACCAGGATTAAAATTATCGTCCGATAATTTTAATATCGTCTTAAACCGTTATGGAACACAATACAATAGAGATTCTAACGATTTATCGTTATAAATCGTTAGAATCGTGAGCCGGCACACTAAAACCCCCTAAAACCCACCCCCGACCCTTTAAATTAAATCTCCCACCCTCCCGAACCCCCCCCCCCCAATGACTTAAATAACCTGGGTGTCCAGCGGCGGTCCGGAACGGCAGCGGTCCGGAACGGGCTCCTGCTATTGAATCTTGTTGTCTTCAGCCGGCGCCATTTTCCAAAATGGCGCCGAAAAATGGCGGTGGCCATAGAACAACACGATTCCACGGCAGGAGGTCCTTCCGGACCCCCGCTGGACTTTTGGCAAGTCTTGTGGGGGTCAGGAGGCCCCCCCCAAGCTGGCCAAAAGTTCCTGGAGGTCCAGCGGGGGTCAGGGAATGATTTCCCGCCGCAAATCGTTTCCCGTACGGAAAATGGCGCCGGCAGGAGATCGACTGCAGGAGGTCGTTCAGCGAGGGTTCCGGCGCCTCGCTGAACGACCTCCTGCAGTCGATCTCCTGCCGGCGCCATTTTCCGTACGGGAAACGATTCACGGCGGGAAATCGTTCCCTGACCCCCGCTGGACCTCCAGGAACTTTTGGCCAGCTTGGGGGGGGCCTCCTGACCCCCACAAGACTTGCCAAAAGTCCAGCGAGGGTCCGGAAGGACCTCCTGCCGTGGAATCGTGTTGTTCTATGGCCGCCGCCATTTTTCGGCGCCATTTTGGAAAATGGTGCCGGCTGAAGACAACAAGATTCAATAGCAGGAGCCCGTTCCGGACCGCTGCCGTTCCGGACCGCCGCTGGACACCCAGGTTATTTAAGTCATTTGGGGGGGGTTCGGGAGGGTGGGAGATTTAATTTAAAGGGTCGGGGGTGGGTTTTAGGAGGTTTTAATGTGCCGGCTCACGATTTAACGATTTTTCACGATATTTACCCCCCCAAACGGCAACAATACGATTCCCTCCCCCTCCCAGCCGAAATCGATCGTTAAGACGATCGAGGACACGATTCACATCTCTAGGGAGTAACCCACTAGAAGAAAAAGCATCCACCCAGATTCCCAGTGACTGTGATGGGGAAGATGGAATTATAACGCGGGTTTACTTACCTGGTAGAAAGGAAGACAGGGTCGCCAGCACAACCCCAGTTCCATGCTTCTTCCCCAGCAACTCCAAAATACCCCAGATCTAAAAACCCCAGGCTTCAATATGACACTTTTACAAGCAAGCAAAGACAGCAATTTACTGAAATAGTGATAAAAAAAATGATTTGAGACCCTATGAGGTAACCAAGTAAAAATATGGAGGCTTTCATCCTTATCCAAATTGGTCCTTTGCAGCTGCAAAAGGCAAAAACAAGTCTCTCATATGTCTTTCATAGGGATAAGTGTCCAAAGGTATTGAAGTCCTTCATACAACAAAATAATCCAGTTTTCAGTGTGCAAGCTTTGGTAATTGTTAGGTGGAGGCTTCTCACAGATCACTATTTATTTAACTTGCTTAAAGTAGGGAATAGGAGAGGAGAAAAAAAACAAAGAGGTAAATATTCAGCAGGCCCTTTAGTTAGACAGGTTATCCGGCTAAACATCCTGTATATTCAGTGGGATAAACGTCCTGCTGAATATTCTTGCTTAAAAGTAACTGGCTGCATGTAATCAGCTTTACTTTAAAACCCAACTGGCTATGTTTCTGCTTCTGTGGCCAGATAACTTTCTACTTAATCGGATATCTTCAAAGATATCCAGTTAAGTAGCACTGTTATTTTCCCCCATCCCCCCCCCAAAAAAAAAAACAAACCCAATGTGCTGGGGCTCTGATTGTAAGCCTATCCACATTTGTATAAAGGTCCCTGTTGGCCCTGAGCCCCTCAGCCATAAAAACAAGCCACCATTCTTCTTCCCCACCCCCTCCCCCCATGGTAACCTTTCCCCGGTTTCATGTCAAAGGGAGCAATGGCACCCCCACCCCTGCAGATGCCAAAGACCCGGACTCCCCCATCCTACCCTCTACCCCGATGGCAACATCCCATCCCTGCCAGGAGCGAGGGTCTCACCTATCCGCTCCCGGCGGCTCCAGCACTGCTTCTGATAGGCAGTGCTGGAAGTGTAAATTCTGGAGCAGGTCTAAGGTTATTCGGCTAATATAGCTGGATATATTCGATATTCAGCCATATTATCCGGATAACTAAACCTTTCCCTGGAAAATCCCTTTTTTATCTGGATAAATTATAGCCGGAATACTACTTATCCGGCTATATTTTAGTTGGATAAGTGACTGAATATGCCAAAACTGGCTATTTAAATGGATAACTTGTAAGTTATCCTTCTAAATGACTTTTGAGTATGTACCCCAAAGGAATCACTACTGTAGTGCTGAACACTATGACTAGTGCTTCCAATTACATTAGCTTAAAGTCTGTACAAAGGCAGTCTGTAAGATATCTCTGCTAAAAAGACTTATGTCCCAGGGAAAATGCTTTCTTCTCTCTCTAGGCTGTCACTGACTCCAGGATTTTCTTTCCTTTTTCCCAGTCTGCACAGTCAAAATGAAACCTGCAGTTCCCATTTTGAAGAATTGACAGTGGATGGTTATCCTTCAGCCAATGAGTTAACATTCACTGGCTGTGTCACCTGACCCTGTCTGGGAAGGGGGTGGGACTGCAAGAACGTCTAGCGATGAGTCTCCATCTTCCGCCCTGCCTGTTGTGCTGGTCACACTGGTACAGAACCATGTAGCTGTATATATAATGCTTATTATTTTCTATTCTAGTTTTCCAAGAAAGGAATCCTTGCATGCTGCCACAGAGTCATTTTTGCTTCACACTAAGTATTTCTCCTGGCGGCATGGAGGTTCCCACATACTCAGTTCTGACTCTGAACAAGAAGATTGGATCAGACTGGGGCCAAAGAAGGAGAAATAATTCTATCACCCAGATGCTGCACTACAGAGAGGGTTTACTATTGCTTATCCTCTTACACAAAACAGTGTGCACTTGAAGAAGGGGCATAATTAGACTACAATTCTTGAATTATCTGTAGGTTTTGTTTCATTCCACCAACACTCCCACTGGTTTGAGAAAGGCTCCTCTATCCCAGTGGAACCTGTGTGGGAGAAGAATGCTTTGTAGGAATAACAGGAAGGTTTGCACTCTCAGGCCAGGCTGTTCTCTATTCCCCTTGATTGCAGCAGTCAGGGAACATCCAGATACAGTAATTTCCTGAACACACTGTATTGTGTGCTTCTCTTCCTTTCCAGTTTTCTCAATGGACCTCTGGCCTCTGCTCCTTTTGCAAAATAACTCAACTCTGGATTTTGGCACCAAGCTTCTAACTCTGTGAGAATCCACGAGGAGACAAAACCTATATATACTGGAACAGTAGCCAAGTTCTCATAGGTCAGAGTCAGCATGTCCTGCCCAAATGGAGCATGCTTTCTAGGCTGGGGTACCTCACCAGCTCAAAAGAATATTAACCTGTCAGAGCTGGAGGCAATGTCCTGATGTAGTCTCCAGTAGCAGGCAAATCAGCAAAAGTACATGCAGTTCTTCTAGCTGCATTTGTGATGGCTCGTTGCACAGGAATCAACATTTTTCCTGGTTAACTTAATCCTTTTTAAGGCAGCTGTTCCATTTTTGCAAAATATATAAGGAAAACGGCAGATTGTCTTACAGTCTCAGGTAGAGGTTAAAGTACTGAGTAGGGGTTAAGTGTAGATTAATATTTTGCACTCTCCTCAGATATGTTCTAGTTCTTTTTAACTGAGATTTAAACTGTCTAATACTGTTTTGTTTCCTACAGCTAACCCTAATAACCATGAGGCCGATATTCAGTGCTACTTAGCTGGATAAGTAGTGACTTAACCAGCTAAGTGGTGGCCATTGAATTAACTATGTTCAGCGGTCACCACTTAGCTGGATAAGTACTTCCAGTAGATGGATAAGTTTGACCTGCATAGCTGTGCTGCTGAATATCCCTCTCAAGTTAGCCAACTAATTCTTATCCAGCTAGCTTACATAGTCATTCAGGTTTGAATATTGAGGCCAATGAAGATAGTACTGCTGAAAAAAAAAATCAGATCAGAATCTAACACAGAATGTCAAAATATTGGAGGATCATGATATAATCACAGACAGAACATCCAGAATCCATACAATTACATTATTTCTTCCCTCTTCCAATTATTATAAAATGTACTTAATTTCCTTTTTAGCTCTCTGCATTTTTATTTTAAGCATATTCCTTTCAGGTTCATTACCCAAACTAATAGGTACAGCATAATGGCAGTTTGTTTATATATGGAATGCAGAGCCCATCATCCTATGTTAAACCATATCCATAAATTTGAACAGAGAGAACAATGGCACATAGATTAAGATATGAAATCATTTCGTTAGTCTTTGGTGAGAGAGACCTTGACATGGGGTTAGAGAAAAAAAACAAAAACAGAAAAGCTAGCAGCAAGAACTCTTCATAAAACAATGTTTAATTTGGGTTTGAAAGGGGTTACAGGGATTATGATATTTATTGCAGAGGACCACAAACTCTGGGATGGAGCACTGTCGCAAGTCTTGTTTCCCACTGCTCACAGCAACATCCACTGCTCAGTCTCCAAGGTCCAATTATTCCCTACGGTTCCCAGATGCCTCAATTCAGTTGAAATGAGTCACTCACCTGGCATAACACAACTCGGGTTCTGATCTGCATTCACTGTGCGGTATCCCAGCTCCAATCTGATCAGGATGATGGCAAGAGCTTTAGGTGATTCTCACTCCTCCTCTCACAGTGAAATAAGGTTTCAGCTGAAGGAAAAGAGACTCAAAAGGAAACAACAAAACTTCTCTTTTGCCATTTTGAAATCTCTGTTGACATTGAAGCTGTTGCGCTTCCTGGCCACGTTGGTTTCGCAGCCGAGCCTGCTTACCTGGCTTGGCCCTCTACCAGCACGGCCTTGAGTTCCTGCTCTGTCCGACTCCGACCGCGTCCTTTGCGGGCGTCCCCGGCTCCCTCACGGCCTTTGGCATTGCAGCTCTCCTTGCGCCGGGGCTTGGCGTCCTCCTCGGTTTTGGCCCTGCCCTCTTAGCGCGTGCTCGGAACTCAGTTGGATTTAAAGACCCAAGCACGGGAAGACCTCAGGTGGCTCCCGAATCTGACGTCATTCATGCAAGGTACTTATACCACAGCCCGGCTCCTAGCTCGGGGTCTTGGCAATCGGGTCGAACACTCCGGTTTAACTAGTTTGCTTTCCTGCGTTCCAGAGTCTTGCTCCTGTGTTTCTTGTTCCAGCCTCTCTGTTCCAGCATCTCCTGTTCCTGCGTCTCCCGTTCCAGTGTCTCCTGTTCCAGCGTCTCCTGTTCCAGCGTCTCCTGTGTCTCCCGTTCCAGCGTCTCCTGCTCCTTTGTCTCTCCACTCCTGGTTGTACCCTTCAGACTGATCTCACGATACTGACCTTTGCCTGTTCTCTGACTACTCCTGCTAGCTTGCTGACCTGACCTCTGCCTGGAACTCGGACTACTCTTGATTGCTGCCTGACCTGACCTCTGCCTGGAACTCTGACTATTCTTGATTGCTGCCTGACCTGACCTCTGCCTGGAACTCTGACTACTCTGATTGCTGCCTGCCATGACCTCTGCCTGGAACCCAACTACTCTTGATCGCTGCCTCACCTGATCTCTGCCTGGAACTCCGACTACTCTTGACTGCCACCTGTATCTTGACCTTCAGCTTGACCTGACTACGCCCGGATTGACCTCTGTTACCGACCCCGCTTTGGCTGACCATTCTGGACTGATACTCTGGTCTTGATCCTTGCCATACACTCTGACTCACTCTTCTGGCCTCCTGTGACCTCTGATCTTGTCTGTCTGGACACCGACCACGCACCCTTGTTCATGGTGGGCACAACCTTGAACTATCTCTCTAGGAGACCCTGCGAGGCCCACCTAAGACCAGAAGGCCCGGGTAACCAAGGGCTCAACCGGAGGGAACCCTGGGTTGCTATTGGCGAAGCTCCAGCTAGCCTCTGTCTCCTCCTGTGCTCCGCCTCCTGGTGGCAGGCAGTTTTAAATTTCACAGTCCAAAGAACCACAGCAGACCTATCAGAAAAAAAATATGGTAGTTTTAAACTGATACCCAATGCAAAATATCACTTTCTTAATATAAAGATTGAGACAAAAGGATGCATCAAAATGTCAAGAAAATATTCCTCTCTGATCCTCAGTATTGTTCAGTGATGTAAAGTGACCATCATGCTAGGCATCATTGACATGTTTTCCCTTATATTATATCTCTGCCTTATATATAATCATAAGTCATTCGCATGTCCCAATTTTCAGTTTTGTTTTTTTTAAATTACATTTTGTTTTGCAAATAAAATTTAAGTATCCTTAAAGTTGAATTTTAAAAGCTCAATGCACATTAATTAGGGGATGTACAAATATGTCTGGCTTGTATGCGCCAAGTGGATTTTAAAAGCCACCCGGATACGTGTATAAATGCTGCAGTGAGCACATCTCGGAAGTTTTCAAAAATGGGTGGGGTATGAGAATGGCATGGGCGGGGCATGGGGATTTCAGGGCATGAAGCTGAGATTGCGCATAAATAGTTACGTGATCCAGCGCTCGTCGATGCGCCCTGCCAAATAACTTTACTTCTAATATGGATGCCATAAGTTATAAAATAAAGATAAATAGGAAGATCGGCAGTGTTTTAAGGGTCAAGGCTAACTAGGGAGGCATGCAGGCTATTAAACCAGAGGGGGGGGGGGAGGTCTAAAACCTACTGAGAGGAGAGGATCACCTTGCTGTTGGCTGAAAGGAATAAGTAAGTTCTGCTTGGGAAATATTTTTAAAGTATTGGGGAGAAGTAAACTATTGGGGTATATTAATTAGTGTGTTTGTGCATTTGTTTTTAAATAGTCAGTAAGATAGCTTATAAACAGAAGTTAGTATTTGGTTTTTAAATAGTGTTTATAAACAAAAGTTAGTTTGTGTTTTTTTAGATAGTCAGTAAAGAAGCTAATAAACAAGTTAGTGTTTTGTATTTTTTTTTAAAGAGAGAAAAAAAGTTGGCCAGAAGCTAGAAATAAGCTAGGAGCAGTGTATACCTAAGTATAAAGGTTGAAAAGTTCAGTAACTCACCTTGAAAGGGTGTTAAGGTAGTGTGATTTGGTTTGATTAGGTACCAACATGTGTTAATCAGGACAGCAGTAAGTCACTCAGGCTGACTAACTGAAGTGTTAAGGTTGTGTGATTGAGTTGATTAGGTCCATCATTTGTTAATCAGAACAGCAGTGAGTCACTCAGGACAACTAACTGTAGTGTAAATCTCCAAAAGGATTGTTTTGTACTAATTTACCTTAGAAGCACAAGATATATTGCAAGGGAAGAGCCCAGTGACTCACAATTGAGTGGGAGCACTGAGAGGAGAGGATCACCTTTCTGGTGGCTGAAAGGAATCAGTAAGTTCTGCTTGGGAAATTTTTTAAAAGTAAACTATTGGGGTATATTAATTAGTATGTTTGTGTATTTCCTTTTCAAATAGTCAGTAAGGCAGCTTATAAACAGAAGTTAGTATTTGTTTTTTAAATAGTAAGGCAGCTAATAAATAAAAGGTTGTTTGTTTTTTAGTCAGTAAGACAGCTTATAAACAAAAGTTAGCATTTGATTTTTAAATAGTGTTTGTTTTTTTAAAAATAGTCAGAAAAGCATCTACTAAACAAACTGCCCAGGAGGGAAGGGTTAGGTCAGCCATCATAGTTGGTGATTCGATTATTAGGAATGTAGACAGCTGGGTGGTTGGTGGGTGGGAGGATCACCTGGTAACATGCCTAACTGATGCAAAGGTGGCGAACCTCACAAATCACCTAGATAGGATTTTAGACAGTGCTGGGGAGGAGCTGGTTGTCATGGTAGATGTGGGCCCCAAAGACATAGGAAATGTGGGAGGGAGGTTCTGGAAGCCAAATTTAGGCTCTTAGGTAGAAAGCTGAAATCCAGAACCTCCAGGGTAGCATTCTCTGAAATGCTCCCTGTTCCATGCCCTGTCCCCATGTGACAGGGGCCGGCTAATGGCACGGATACCCTGTTACATGGTAAGGGCAAAGGCCAATGACGCCATTTTTATTAGTGGCAGCCGACAGCCCGGGAGCGGGAGATCACTCCCGGGACCCCCACTGGACCACCAGGTACCTGTAAAAAGTTTTTTGGGGGGGCCAGGAGGGTGGAGGAAGCTAAGGGATTAAAGGGTCAGGGTGGGTTTTTTGTTTATCGGTTCGGGCGCAGCCGATAAACAAAACCGCGATCGGGCCAGACGAAAAAAAAACCACAATGTGAATCGGAACCGGAATCAGAACCAATTCCGGTTCCGATTCACATCTCTAACTGCTGGCGCTAACCTTTAAAAAGGAAATAGAGCAGCTTTTAAACTGGAACAAAGGGGAAAGCCGACAATCGCTCAGCAGCACATGGTTCGGAGGGAGGTATCTTCAAAGGAAACTAATGATGCATTAGAATTAGGGCATCCCAACAGTGAGGTTCCAATAATAAGAAAAGTAGTCCAAGTGCCTGTAACTAAAATCTCACCTGAACTAAAAAAATTCTAACTTATCCCTATCAATTAAAAGCAGAATGAAAATACAAACAAAAAACAAACTTTGAAATGTTTGTATGCTAATGCCAGAAGTCTAAGAAGTAAGATGGGAAAATTAGAATGTATAGCAGTGAATGATGACATAGACTTAATTGGCAAATCAGAGACATGGTGGAAGGAGGATAACCAATGGAACAGGGCTATACCGGGGTACAAATTGGTTCTGGAACCAATGAAAGAGGGAGCAATTATAGGTCTAATTCTTAGTGGAGCACAGAATTTGGCAATAGTGATCATAATATGATCAAATTTGAATTAATGACAGGAAGGGGGACAATAAGTAAATCTATGGCTCTAGCACTAAACTTTCAAAAGGGAAACTTTGAGAAAATGAGAAAAATAGTTAGAAACAAACTGAAAGGTAAAAAGTGTGCAAGAGACGTGGACATTGTTAAAAAATACTGTCCAGAAGCACAGTCCAGATGTATTCCACACATTAAGAAAGGTGGAAGGAAGGCAAAATGGTTACCAGCATGGTTAGAAGGTGAGGTGAAAGAGGTTATTTTAGCCAAAAGATCTTCATTCAAAATTTGGAAGAAGGATCCATCATAAGAAAATAGGACAAATTATAAGCATTGGCAAGTTAAATGTAAGATATTTATAAGACACTAAGAGAGAATTTGAAAAAATGTTGGCCATAGAGGCAAAAACTCACCTTAGAAACTTTTAAAAATGTATCTGAAGCAGAAAACCTGTGAGAAAATTGGTTGGACCATTAGATAATCGTGGGGTTAAAGGGGCACTTAGGGAAGATAAGGCTATCACGGAAAAATTAAATGATGCCTTTGCTTAGGTGTTTACTGAAGAGGATGTTTGGGAGATACCCATTCCTGAGATGGTTTTCAAGGGTAATGTTTCAGATGAACTGAACCAAATCACGGTGAACCTGGAAGATGCGGTAGTCCAGATTGACAAACTGAAGTGTAGTAAATCACCTGGACCAGATGGTATACACCCTAGGATTCGAAAGAACTAAAAAATGAATTTTCAGACTATTTCAATTAATTTGTAACCTATCATTAAAATCATCCATTGTACCTGAAGATTAGAAGATGGCTAATGTAACCCTAATATTTAAAAAGGGCTCCAGGGGTGATCCAGGAAACTATAGTCTGGTGAACTTGACGTCAGTACTGGGAAAAATCATGGAAACTGTTATAAAGAATAAAATCACAAAACATTTAGATAGAGATGGTTTAATGGGACACAGCCAGCATGGATTTACCCAAGAGAAGCCTTGCCTCACAAATCTCCTACATTTTTTTGAAGGGGTGAATAAACATGTGGACAAAGGTGAACCAGCAGATGTGGTGTATTTGGATTTTCAGAAGGCGTTCAACAAAGTCCCACATAAGAGGCTTCTAAGAAAACTAAAACGTCATGGGATAGGAGGCAATGTCCTTTTGTGGATTGCAAGCTGGTTAAAAGACAGGAAACAGAGAGTAGAATTAAATGGTCAGTTTTCGCCAGAGGAAAAATGTAAACAGTGGAGTGCATCTGGGATCTGTACTTGGATTGGTGCTTTTTAATATACTTATAAATGATCTGGAAAGAGGTATGATGAGTGAGGTGATCAAATTAGTGAATAACACAAAATTATGCAGAGCAGTTAAGTCTGAACTGAATTGTGATACATTGCAGGAGGACCTTGTGAGACTGGAAGACTGGGCTTCTAAATGGCAGATTAAATTTAACATGGACAAGTGCAAAGTGATGTATATAGAGAAAAATAACTCTTCCTGTAGTTACACAATGTTAGGTTCTACCTTAGGAGTTACCACCCAGGAAAGAGATCTAGGCATCATAATGGATTGAAATTGTCAGCTCAGTGTGCTGTGGTGATCAATAAAGCAAACAGAATGTTAGGAATAATTAGGAAGGGAATGGCAAATAAAATGATGGATGTCATATTGCCTCTGTATCGCTCCATGTTGAGCCCACATCTTGAATACTGTGTGCAATTCTGGTCGCCGCATCTCAAAAAAGATATATTTGCACTAGAGAAAGTGCACAGAAGGGTGACCAAAATGATAAGGGGCATGGAACGGCTGCCCTATGAGAAAAGGCTTAAGAAGTGAAGGCTCTTCAGTTTGGAAAAGCAACGACTGAGGGGGGATATGATAGAGGTCTACAAAATCATGAAAGGACTTGAACAAGTTAATGTAAATTGGTTATTTACTCTCTGAGATAATAGAAGGACCAGGGGGTGCCGAGGCCAAGATGGCGGAATAGAGGAAAGATGCCTCGAATGCTCTCTCTCTTACCTGAAAACTTTTGCTTCATGGTAGATACCAGCTATGCCACATACTAAGAGGAAAGGTATACCGAGGAAGGTAATTGCTACATTCTCCCCAGTAAACCCAACTCAACCTAAAATGGAGAGCTTTTTCGGCACGGGTCCCGACAAAGCTCCTGAGGAAGGAAGCGCTGTGAACGCCGCTATGGAGCCAAATGCAGCCTCACCTGCTTTGGTCATCTCTCTCAGCCCGGGAGCGAAAACAACACCCTCCTCCCCCTTTGCGGAGGAAAATATCAGTGGAAAACAGATATTGGACCCTAAGAAAAGAACTGTTTATGAAGAAGGAATTCTTGAAGTAAGTGAAACTGGTACTTTGACCTCTTTGGTACCAGGGGAAAGGTTTCTTCGAGAGGATCCGGGAACAGCGTCCATATTAAGGGAGGAGGGAGGAACCTTCATTGCACACAGTGAAGTGTTGGACACTGGAAGTTTAGAAATAGCTATCAATATTCCTGGGAAGAAATTGGAAAAGCCGCTGGTTATAACTCTGGAGAGTGTATGGACTATTGTCATGACTTTGGAGAAAACAATATCTACATTAACAAATGTGATAATAGATGTGAATAAACGAGTGGTAAAATCGGAACAGCAGAGTGAAGTACAAATAGTAAGAACATAAGAACATAAGAACATGCCATACTGGGTCAGACCAAGGGTCCATCAAGCCCAGCATCCTGTTTCCAACAGAGGCCAAACCAGGCCATAAGAACCTGGCAAGTACCCAAAACCTAAGGGGTAGATTTTTAAAAACAGCGCGATCGCGTACTTTTGTTTGCACAGCAGGCGCAAACAAAAGTACGCTGGATTTTATAAGATATGTGCATAGCCGCGCGTATCCTCTAAAATCCTGGATTGGCGCGTGCCAGGCTGCCGATTTTGGGCAGCCGGCGTGCGCCGAGCCGCGCAGCCTGCCTCCGTTCCCTCCGAGGCCGCTCTGAAATCGGAGCGGCCTCGGAGGGAACTTCCTTTCGCCCTCTCCTCACCTTCCCCTCCCTTCCCCTACCTAACCCACCCCCCCGGCTCTATCTAACCCCCCCCCCCTTACCTTTGTTCCTAGATTTACGCCTGCGAGAAGCAGACGTAAATCTATGCCCACCAGCGGACTGCTGGCGCGCCATCCTCTGACCCGGGGGCTGGTCCGGAGGCCTGGACCACGCCCCCGGGCCGGCGCCCTCGAAATGCCGCGTCCCGCCCCCGAAACGCAGCGTCATCGGGTCCCGCCCCCCCAACACGCCCCGACACGCCCCCTTCGACAAACCCCGGGACCTACGCGCGTCCCAGGGCTCTGCGCGCGCCGGCGGCTTATGGAAAATAGACGCGCCGGCGCACAAGGCCCTGCTCGCGTAAATCCGGGCGGATTTACGCGAGCGGGGCTTTTAAAATCCTCCCGTAAGTTTATTCCATGTTACCGTTGCTAGTAATGGCAGTGGCTAATTTCTAAGTCAACTTAATTAATAGCAGGTAATGGACTTCTCCTCCAAGAGAGGGATTAGAACAGAAAGTGATCCAAGTTCAGAAAGTACAAGGAGGTATAATACAAGGGGAAATGGAACGGCCCAAGAAGATGGAAAGGATGGAAAATGAAATGAGATATCTGAATTTAAGCGTATTAAATTTTCCCCAAATTAGATGTATATCACTACAAGATCAATTCAAACAATACATGCAAGAGGTATTAAAAATACCTTCAGAAGCTACTCCACCTTTGGCTAAAATATATTATGTATCTTATGAAAAAGCAAAACAAGAAATGCCTCCTTTAAATGTGACAGAGCTACTGGAGACTTCGGAAGAAGATATGGTTGAAAAACGTGGAACAGTGTTAGTAAAATTCATATTTCCATCAGATAGAGATATGGCCCTCAAGTTATTCTTAAGAAACCGATCTGTTAATTATTACAGCCAGAAAATAGGGATTTTTCCAGACATTGCCAGAGTGACCCAGCAAAGAAGAAAGGAATTTCTGGCACTAAGACAGCTGGCCATGCAGATTGATGCTCAGATGGTTATAAGCTATCCAAGCAAATGCATATTAAAACTGAATAATGTTAAATACATTTACTTTGAACCATCAGACCTTAAACTGTTCTTAGAGGCCAAAGCATTAATGGGGAATAATGATAGTGTTTTCGCATAGGATAAATGTTGGGATATTCCTAGTTACCTGTTCTAGTTAAAGAATTTACCTAATTATGCTCAACTGAGATCTTGGTCTCCCCTAATTTCATGGTACTAGGATATCTATAATGAAAAGGACAGAAGAAAAGTGTATTAGACTTGATTAGTGATATTTTTATTTGGAAAATATAATTTGTTAGTATCTTCTGTCTGTGTGTTTTGCTTTTGTAACTGTTGCTTTAAAATAAGTTGATGTAATAGATATCCAAATTATTGTATGTCATGAAAATTAAAAAAGAATAAAGTGTAAATAATAAAAAAAAAAAGGACTAGGGGGCACTCCATTAAGTTAACAAACAGCTCATTTAAAACAAATCGAAGAAACTTATTTTCCCCACAGCGTATAGTTAAGCTCTGGAATTCATTGCCAGGGGATGTAGTTGTAGCATTTAGTGTATCTGGATTTAAAAAAGGTTTGGAAAGTTCCTAGAGGAAAAATCCATAAACTGCTGTTAATTAATAAGCAATAGTAGCTTGAGATTTATTTAATGTTTGGATACTTGCCAGGTACTTGTGACTTAGATTAGCCACTGTTGGAAACAGGATACTGAGCTGGGTCTGACCCAGTATGGCATATATTATGTTCTTATGTTCTTTCAGCATTTTTTTCTATAAAGATAAACATAACATGTTATATGTCATTAAAATTGTATATGTTGTTCTGTGGAAAGTGAGAAACCTACTTCAGCATTCACTGATCATTCATCATGGCGTCTCATAGAAAATGATGTCATCAGTGGTATGTGTAATTACCTCTATCATTTAAAGAGAAGATATCAGTTATACTAATAAGATCAATGAATGCCAGTCTATTTCATTATTGAAACCATGAGGATGCACTGTGTTGAGATAGAAAATCCAAAATTTGCTCTCTGTATTTTAAGTAGACTGAACGATCACAACCAAGATAATATTTCCTAACTCTTTCTATAAATCTTCATTTTAAATCTGCAAAAGTATGTAAGAATTGAACACAATGTATACCATCAGTTTTTGTAGCTTCTTCATTGTAATACAATTACAGTACTCAGACAAATAGATATCGTCTGTCTGGTTCTGCCAATATATTTCTTAAAAAACGGGCATATAATCATGTATACCACAAACAATGTTTGACAATATTGTCTTGCTTCATATGTTCTTCCAGTATCTTTGTCACTCCGATATGGACCCCTTATAGCTTGAGCATACATTAGTGTCCGCATGTCCAATGTCCTCTAAATCATCATTCACTGCAGAAGATGGATCAGGTAGCAATGAATGTACCTCAAAATCATGTATATTCTTACCTCTTATGTAAGCAATTATGGGTAACTGCAAAAATTGAATATATTTGCAATATAGATCAGTGTTTAAAAACTAATGAGGCTACAACTGGTACTCTGTTTGCATATTTCACAGCATGTATGGCCCTTTTATAAGCTTGTCTGATGACACGCCAGGGATAACCTCTCATCAAAAGTCACCATGGTAACTCCTTGGCTTGTTATATATTCTACGCAGCTATAGGAACTGACCTATTGGTAAATTGCATCATAGTTTCTATGGATGGAAAATACTGTAGTGAATTAAAATGTTCCTATCATTTGGTTTTTTAAATATAATTTTCTGTAATATTGTACTTGCCAGGTTCTTGTGGCCTGGTTTGGCCTCTGCTGGAAACAGGATGCTAGGCTTGATGTGTTGCGCTTGGAGGTGGACCCTTGTTCTGGAGCAGTATTGGGAGGCTCCCTGGTTGGACCCAGGAAGCACCTGCCACCAGGAGGTGGAGCAAAGGAGGAGACAGAGGTTAGCTGGAGCTTCACCACTGGAAGTCCATGGTCCCCCTGGGTGGAGCCCTTGGGACCCGGGCCGCTTGGACTTAGGTGGGCCTCGCACGGTCTCCCAGAAAGGAAGTATAAAGGTGTGCCCACCAGGATCAAGCATGCGTGGTCGACGTCTAGACAGGAGGCCTGAGGGATCAAGGAAGGCCAGTACAGTGTCTGCGATGATAAGGCTAGGAGCAGGGCCAGAATCAAGGAGGTATGGTCAACAATAGCAGAGGTCAAGTTCCAAGGATCAGTCCGAGAGTAGTCAGTCAAAGCAGGGGTCAGGTTCCAGAGATCAGAAGAGGTCAAGGAGGCAGGCAAAGGTCAGTATCCGGGCAGCGATCAACGTGGTCATGAATCAGGCAGAGGTCAATACCAGAGAGTCAGTCCAAGAGGTACTACCTGGGGGAACACAGGAACAGAAGGACGCTGGAACAAGACTGGAACAGGTTATGAGACACGGAGGCAAACTAGTACACACATGGTGTCGACCCGATTGCCAAGGCAAGGAAGTGCAGGCAGGAACTTCAATCAGGGTGTGCCACGGAGCTTGGACTCACCCCTGGCCCCTCAAAGGGACTGGGCAGTCCGCGCGTGTGAACTTAGGGATGGGGCTGACACCACAGAGGATGCTGAGCCCTGCCGTGAGGCCTGGTGCGTTGAGGAAGTCCCGGCGACCGCCACCGCGGGATGCTGAGGCCTGGAGGAGTTTGCAGCTGCTGTTGGAGAGGCCGATCCGGGACCTGCAGCGGAGTTGGAGTGGTGAACAGGCCCATGCATGGGCTGAGCGCGGACGGGGCGCGCAACATGATGGACCCTTGGTCTGACCCAGCATGGCAATTTCTTATGTTCTTATGTTCTTATCTGCCCTCTATAAACCTTTTCCTTACTATCTCAATTGACGCTGAAATTCAACCTACACACGGGGGATGATGCAATAAGACGCACATTGAAAACAGGTGCTCACATTGAGTGTCCATTTTCCTAATGCTTGTGAAACCACATTCCCTGGGCACCTGATGCAGTATTTAAATGAGGGGCTGTGTAAAAATAGGGCACACTAGGGGAGAATTGAGCTTCTGTAGTGCTCAATTGCATCAGGTGCTCACAATTGCATCGGGCGCTCAACACGAGCATTGATTTTTATCCCGCTTTTCAGGCAGATTATTTTGTTGAGGGTGCTGAAGTGTCATATCAAGCGCCTCTTGCTATGGGCATCTAAATTGTGCAGCCATAAGAATTTTCTTTTAATCAAGCTATATACATTTATTTTTTTCCATCGCAACCAGTAAATTAAAATGTCACAATGATAATAGAAGGACACACTTATCGTTACACAGAAGACTGCATTTTTTTATTTCTTATGAGCCCTTGATTCATGAATTGACTTTACTCCACCTCTGGGACTGGAGTTAAATTTTCCACATTAAAAAGTGTGTGTTGAGCTCCCAGAGCTTTCCTGCATCGAGGGTAATAGCTAATAGCCTCATCTGCATATAATTTACATGTGATAGGTGCTATCAGCTATGCATTTATTTAGGCATGCATTTTGGATGTGCTAATCTCCTTATTGCATTGGGTGCTAGTCTAGCGTGTCCAAAACACATGCCCAACCACATGTAGACCTGTGCGCTAGGCTGAGCGCACTTTATTGCATAGGCCCCAGAATAAGGTCCACACCAAGGTATATTCCAAACCAACCACACTTTTATTTCTGGGAATACCAGCAGCCAATATTTACAAAAATAATAGGAGAAAGCAAAAGTCACTAATTTAATCAGAGTTCACAGGATTTCACAGCCAATTAGGCAGCTATAGAACTATTAAGTTAACAGTTACACTAAACTCTTACGAAGGTCAGATGATTTCTTCCTATTTCTCAACCATATATTCAACATTTTTTCATCCTTAATCTTTAGGGAATAAGTTTCTCACACTCCTTTTGTATTTCTGTCCTAAAGTTACATTAGCTCAATTCTACCAGTAGCTATAGTGCTACTGGTATAGTGCTCCCAATACCCATATCAGCTATAATTACATCATGGACTCACTCATGGACTATGAGGTGCCACCTCTCCTTAGGTCAAGTACTCTGTATCCTGGACCTCATGACTATCACTCAGGCTGCTTCCAAGGACTTCCCCAGAATTCCTGACACACTCCTCACTCCTGATTCTTCTCGTTCTCTGGTCTTCCAAGGGATGTAGGGACAAACACATTTATTGCTCCTCTTAGACCCAGGTCATGCCTCTGGCTGTTTCCCTGTAGGAGGAAACTCCTATTCAGCCTCAGGCCTTTAACTCTTGGGGGGGGGGGGGGGGGGGTGTGTGAAAAGAAGCTGCTCCAGCCTTCTGGTGGCTCCCTCTAATCTTCCCTTGCCAAACTTTGAACCAGCATTATATACTCCCATGAAACTCCCCTAAGAGGATTTCCTTCCCAAACCTCTTAAAGGAAAATAGAAACATGAAAGCAGAAAAAGACTATACAAACTATCTAGTCTGCCCATCCACACCAACTAATTCAGCTTTACGATCCCTATCACTCCTTCAGAGATCCCCTTCGTTTATCCCATGCTTTCTTGAATTCCAATACTATTCTAGGCTGCACCACTTCCATGGTGAGGCTGTCTTGAACCACATCATTACATCCCATCACATCCCAACAGTAAGTCCATTCCATTAACTTCCCCACTGAACAACATACAGAGGTTCTATGGAGCATTCACAATGCCATCTATTTAGCAGTTCACTGGCACTGCACACCAAATACATTTCTCCAAACTCCCCAAAATGAAATCCTGGGGCCCTGCTTCTACCCAAAATATCTTCCTGGGTCTACTCCTATGATGTGGACCAATGTATTCATATATTTATGTATAGTAATTTAGGTTGCTCAATGCCAAAAATCAAAAGTACAAAACAGAACACAAGGGAGTATTTTAGGTAAATAAACAAGACAGTAGTGCACTTACAATGTTAAAGATGAGAAACCTTCCTTATACATCTATAATAGGTCCACAATAGAAAGTTTAGAGACAACTGCTGAAACAATTTTAAGGGTATATCTTACATTCCATTTTCTTTAACCTTAAATACTCTTAGCTGATAATATTGCTTTTTATTGTTTTCATTTTGTTTGGTTTTTTTTTTGGTCTGGTAGTTTAGTTTCTTCTTTCTTTTTTTTCCTTCCAACTCAATCAAAAGCAGTACTGGGATCCTGGTGCTGTGAGCTTTCAGTCACAAATACCCATTTTTTTTTCAGTCCCAAACATGCTTGAATTCTGCTACTGGTTTGGCCCCTGCCACTTTAACTGGAATTCTGTTCCAGGTCTTCACCAGACCCTCAGTAAAAAAAAGAAAAAAGGAAAAGTTATTTTCTTGCATTCTTTTTAGCTTCATACAATGAGCCTTTGTCCTTGAACTCCCCATTCTATGGAAAATGCTACTTTCTGATGCCTATGGAAGCCTGCTGGATATTTGAATGCTTGTAGTTTCATATCTTCATTTTCCCTCCTTTCTTTTAGATAATACATATTTAACTGCTGAAATGTTTGTATGCATCAATTGTAGTGCAGGTCACATATTACTTGGTGGCCTTCCTTTGTGTTGTCTTTTTGGTAGATTTGATCTCCTGAATTCGATATAGCACTCAGGGTGTTGCCTTTCCAGGGATCAGTACAGATGTAATATTACTTTTTTTTTTCCTACTAGTGATACTCTTCTTTATGTGCCCAGCTGTCAGTGTCACAGCGACTGACAGCATTAAGGTAATCAGAAATGATAACCCCACCACCCAGAATTCTTTCCTCATCATTAGTTAAAGGGACCAATTAATCTGCAAGGCTTATATAGACTGACACTTTCAACATCAAAAAGTTCTCTTCTCTCAGAAAAAATTCAAATCAAAACAGGTGGAGAATGTGAGCCAAACTGAAGAAGCTTCAAATGTATGTCAGCCAATTGACAGCTTCTCTTTGTATTGTTTCTATGCAAAATCTTCTAGTTAGGAAGAGGCTTGGAGTTAATTTGCATGTGTCCTCTTACCCTCAATTAAAAGTAAGAAAAAGCAGACACTAAAATCCATGTGTTAATGTGCTTTGGGTCTATACAATCAAGAGATACTGTCAACTTTGATTTTTAACTCCTGTTGTTTGAACCCGAGCACAGAATGTTTGGTAATATTCACATCTATACAGGTCCCAAATTAACACAGTTCCCCTTTATAATGGTAGGCAGGAAGCATGCCCTGTTTTGGAATGTCTTCTAATTAATTCAAATTGTCAATTCCAAAACAATTATATGGCCTTATTTAAAGATGACTTGTTTGTATTCTATGCCTAATGAAAACAAATATCTTTAAAGAATAATGCCTATGGACACGCTAGAGCAAGGGTGTCAAAATGCAGTCCTGGAGGGTTGCAAATGAGTCTGATTTTCAGGATAATCCTAATAAATATGCATAAGATATATCTGCATAAAATGAAGGTAGTGTATACAAATATGTATTCCATTAAAATTCATTAAGGATATCCACAAAATCTGGTTTGTGGCACCTTAGGATTACAGTTTGACATCCCTGCTCTAGATAGACACAAATCTCTTATGTGCATTCTCTTTCTTTCCAAATTGAAAGTTTAGATTACAGTCCAGCAGTAATTAGTCTCCTCCTCTAAAGCAGAACATGTTTAATCAGGATTTTCAAAACCTCATCCCTAATTTTTTTTTTTTATAACTAAACATCTTTAATAGTATATTGCTTGTTAAGAAATTCATTTTATTTAACCATATTCACTTCAGCTTAACAAGTGACAACAGTAGCTCTAAAGGCAATCAGATGTCTAGTCATACAGCAAATTATGACATCCACATTACAATGCAAAATTGTTTCCTTGCAAGTAATCTCCTCTCCTCTCTAGAGTGATGCCAGAAACACTTCACAAAGAAATGTCTCCAATTCAACAGTAGAGAGAAAAACATTTCATCTGAATGACACGTCTATATTATAATTTATACTAAAAAGATTCAGAAGTGCCCACCATATTTTCCTGGTATCTGTTTTTTTGTTGTTGGATAACAACACTGGTGGTTTACATGACCAGCATGACTGTCAAATCATCTGGCTCCCAGATGCAGTTTGAGATATGGGGAGCTCTGGTTAGGGTGAGAGGGTATAGGGTAAGTCGATTGGGGGGTGGGGGGTAGGGCACAGGAAAAGGGAGGGTGCGCTTGACTGCATATTCAATTTTGTGTATTAGGTGATTACAGAGTGGGAGGGAGGGTGGTTTCAGGCTTATAGGCCAGATGCATTTAAGCCTAATTTTAGAACATAAGGACATGCCATACTGGGTCAAACCAAGGGTCCATCAAGCCCAGCATCCTGTTTCCAACAGTGGCCAATCCAGGCCATAAGAACCTGGCAAGTACCCAAAAACTAGGTCTATTCCATGTTACTGTTGCTAGTAATAGCAGTGGCTATTTTCTAAGTCAATTGATTAATAGCAGGTAATGGACTTCTCCACCAAGAACTTATCCAAACCTTTTTTAAACCCAGCTACATCCTCTGGCAACAAATTCCAGAGTTTAATTGTGCGTTGGGTGAAAAATAACTTTCTCCGATTAGTTTTAAATGTGCTACATGCTAACTTCATAGAGTGTCCTCTAGTCCTTTGGGGGTCTTTGGGGAAGGGAGGATGACTTCCAGAATATGAGGGGGTGGGGAATGGGCTGGGAGACCCGCCACACGGCCTTTGTTTTGTTTTGGTTTTTTCCAAGCATCAGCACTTTTAACTGGCTCTATCCTTTGTATATAACTGGATAATTTAACCCTGCTCTTGCTGATGGCTACAGTTAGTCATCTAAATCCAAATATAGGAGTTATCTGGAAAACTTATTTAGCTAACTTGACTCTATCCCCGAAACAACCCTTTCTTATTTGGTTAGACAATAGTTGGATAATGACTTATCTGGCTAAAATGTAGCTGGATTAGTACCGAGAATATTCAAAAGTAAACATTTATCTGGACAACTCAAATGTTATCCGGATAAATGCCATTGAAAATCAGCCTCATGGTTTATTACTGATAAATGGTTCTCTCCTGTTCTTATTTAAACATGTGTCTTCAGTTTCTAAATCAAAAGATTCTTGATGTAATACATTTAAGAAATGTAAATAAAAAAGAAATGACCTTTGCATATCTCAGATGAAGCTTCTATGTACTGTGCACAGAACTTACTCTCTTAAAGCATCTGAAACTTGAGTCATAGCGATGTCATCTGACTTTGCTTAGATTTTCAACAATTCTGTTAAAGCTATCATTTCCCTGCAACTAACTGTGTTCCTTCTGAATCCTGAAGATCTTGACTGCACACAACTAAGTTCCTTCATGTTGTCCCACATTAGTAAGGGTGCTGTAACTTATTTAAGTGTATAGTTCAGTATTCATTAATTTTATCCTTGCACCATGTAGACTCCTCATGAGAGGGAAATGCATGTTGGAGGTGAAGATATACAAGGATTTTATATTTCCAAATCATCCAGTATCTATACATTTTTATGGCTTGTGACCCTTAGTATGCAACTGGATTTTAATGCTTGCTTTTTCCTATACTCTTTTGCTGAACCATAAAATCCTAATGGAACAAGAGAAGGAGTTCTGGATATATTTTTCATCCGTAGAGTCTATGAACCATTTTAATCTTTCTACCTTAAGGCATTAGTTACCCTTTTGGTTCAGGTTTGATTAGCCAAATAGAATTAACCTGCTGAGTTGAATAGATTAGCACAACTATTAGCCAAAGCAGACAGAATGAATCTGTAAAATGTCTCCATTTAGGAAAAGAGGACATACCATCTAAACTAGTTAATATCTCCACGGAGAGTTTGCCTGCTCAACAAACAATCGGCCATTTTATTTAGATGGATTCCTTAAAGGATTGAGCCACCTACAGGCATGTGTTAGTTTTAGTCAAGATTATTTGTTAAAAGTGTTAAAATCATGCCTTCTTCCGGTTGTCTCAAGCCACTGATTACTGTGGATGTCTATGTTGTCATTGTGAAATTGTGTAGTAGAAGGGACACATGATATTTACATAATATTGCCTATCTAGAGATGCGTTGCAACATGCCAGGCATTTCTATTTCTGTCTACATACATTACATTCTGAAGTGTCCCCTATAAGCAGTAAAACAGATGGAAAAATAAATAATTTACACATCACAGGTGACTTTATACATAGGCTGCTCAGAGGCAAAAGAAAGAACACAAAAATATTTTAACATTAAATTCTTGTGGAAGACATTATTTAAATGAACATATCTGTTTTTTTTAATAGATTCTAATTCCAAATTGCTTATATATTGGAAATATATTTGAATAATATTATTTACATGGTGATATCCAGTTATTGTGTTATGGCTTATTAAATTTTAAACAATTTGACCTAGAAGCTTTAAATGAAATATAACATACAGCAGTTCTCAATAGGAATAGATCCATTTGATTTTATTTTCCTTTGATGTACTCTCTCAGTCATGCATTTTTAATTGCTCACCTACCAAGCGTAGCCATGTTTACAATTTAAAAGAGATTTTGCCAAGCAGTTTTATAGTGCAAATTGTGAGCCAAAGATAATAATGATTACACAAAAGAATTTGCATTTGGTCTATTGGCACTCATTGACTGAGAGACCCCTGTTAATTCCTTAGCAATGTGATTTAATTAGCAGCATGTAATGTAGTGGGAGTTTAAGAATTTAAGGTAGGAGAGGTTGGGGCTGAAGGCATGACTTACATGTTTACAGCAAACTATTGAGATTGAAAATCAAGGCCAGTGGGAAAGCAATGGCATTCATTTCTAAGGCATATTTTCAGAGTCCTAGGTATTTCGCCTTGGGCACAAAAAAAAAAAAGTGGAATCTCCTTGCTGAATATGGCTCTGAAGGCTACTTTTTTGAAGTTTGAAAACAGGCACATCATTAGAACATAACAGTGAAGGTGAATTGTAAAGACTGTCAATCCCTCTTTTTTTGTAGAACAGAACTTCATTTCATCAACCAAGACAATGTAGCTTTTTTCTCAATGTGGATGTTCAAACAAACAAAAAAAAAACAATCTTTGAACAATTGAGAAGTTTTCATGATATCAGAGCTGAGTGGAAAACAAAATGATTACTGTGAGGTCAATATTCAAAATGCATTCAGTGCTATTTAGCTGCATAAGTCTAAGTTATCCGGCTAAGTAGTGATCGTTGAATATGCACCTACAGCAACCACCACTTAGTCGTACAAGTCACTTATATGGCTAAAATGTTAGTTGCACAAGTTGTGGGCGTGTAGTGGGTGGATCAGGGCAGAGCAACTTAGCCACAGTCTAACTTCTGTTAGTCAACCAGAGTGACTCACTGCTCTCTTGATTAACAAATGTTGGTACCTAATAAAACCAAATCACACTACTTTAACACCTTTCCAAGGTGAGTAACTGAACTGAACTTTTCAAACCTGTTTACTTAGATATATACTTCTCCTAGCTTATTTCTAGCTTCTGGCTACTTTTTTTTTTTTTATATATATATAAATATGCAAACACTCTAACTTCTGCTTATTAGCTGCCTTACAGAATATTAAAAATAAACACACTAACTACTGCTTATTAGCTGCCTTACTGACTGACTATTTAAAAATACAAACAGTCTAACTTCTGTTTATTCACTGCCTTTCTGACTATTAAAAGCACAAACACAAAAACACACTAAATAATATTCCCTAATAGTTAACGTCGCCTCAATACTTTTAAAAAAGAAAATTTCCCAAGCAAAAATGTACTGATTCCTTTCAGCCACAGCAAGGTGATCCTCTCCTCTCAGTACTCCCACTGGATTGGTTGCTCTTTGTTGAATGAAATTCAGCAGAGCTGGAAGGCAGCAAATCTTAACCGCTTGCTGCCCCTAAATGTTTACCACCCTAGGCACAAACATCATGTGTGCTATTGACAAATCCAATGCTGCATACGGCCTATCTTGACTGCCCATTCACACAACTGCTCAGCTCTACAATCCCTACCACTCCCTCAGAGATCCCCTGGGATTGTTTAATGCTCTCTTCAATTCGGATACTGTCCTTGTGTCCACTGCCTCCACTGTGAGGCTGTTCCATGCATCCACCACCCTTTCTGTAAAGTAATACTCCCCTTTTACCTTCATCCTATGACCCCCTCATTCCAGTGTATCTTTTCTGAGGAAGGGAGACATGCCGCCTGTACATTGATACCTTGGAGTTATTTAAATGTCTCTATCATATCTCCCTGTTTCTTCAGGGTATACATGCTTAGATCTTTAAATCTGTCCCCATATGCTTTAATATGAGGATGACTGACCATTTTAGAAGCCACCGTCTAGACTGACTCCATTCTGTTTATATCTTTATAAAGGTACAGCTCCAGAGGTATACACTGTAATCCGAATGAAATCTCACCTGGGACTTATGTGAGCAATATCACCTTTTTTTCTCCTGGCTATTCCTTTCCTTATGAACCCAAGCATCTTTCCGGCTTTTGCCATCACCTATCCACCTGTTTGGCAACTTTGAGGTCCATATTCAGTCACTGTCCAGATAGAAAAATTAGCCAGATAAAACTTATCCGGCTAACTTTGGAGGTTTATTCAATAGTGCAACCACACTACTGAATATATCCGGCTATCTTAAAGTTAGCTGTCTAACTTATCTGGCTAACATTAGGACAGCTCTTTGGCATGACAGCTTGGATAAGTTATCAGAATATCAGAGTTAGCTGGATTACTTTTCCAGCTAAGGTTATTCCTCCCTAAAGTGTCTCCAAAATGTGCCTAAGTTAGCTGGCTAAATTTTAACTAGATAAGTGCCCAAATATTTAATTGAGCCAGAAAACTTAGTTATCTAGCTAAATGCCTTTGAACATGGACCTTTCTGAGATCCTCCGATACTACTCTTGTTTCATGCATAGAAGAATTTCATCCCCTTGACTGTACTGCATCCTTGGGCATTTTTAGCCCAGATAATGACTCTACATTTTTTTGTCATTACATCTTAACTGTTAGACTCTATAATATTCATCAAATTTCGCTAGATTCCTCTTAATGTTTCCACATCTTCCCTTGTGTCTACCCTATTGCAGATTTTGGTATCATCTGTACAGAGACAAATCTTTCCAGATTCCCTTCTTCAAATATCATTTATGAAAATGTTGAAAAGACCAATCCCTGTGGCACACAAGTAATGTCTCTCCTAGGGGTAAGCTCCATTTTCCAGTACCGTTTGTCACTTCCCACTCAACCTGTTTCTGAGCCAGTCAATCACTTTAGAGCCCATCCCAAGGGTGCTCAGTTTATTTATAGTCGTCTATGCAGAACTGTCAAAGGCTTTACTGAAATCCAAGTACATGGCATCTAATACTCACTCTTGATCCAACTTTATGATTACTCAGTGACAGAAATTGATCAGATTCTTCTGAGAAACCTACATCTGGTAAAACCATGCTGCTTTGGATCTTGTATTCCTTTGTATTCTGCAAACTGCATCATCCTCTTTTTTAGCTGTTATTCAATTAATTTACTCACTTCTGAGGTAAAACTAATGAGCCTGTAGTTCCCAGTCTCCTCTTTATTTCCACTTTTGAGAAGAGGAAATTGTGCTGATTCCTCTTCCTGGGAAATGGGTCTGACAAGAATCTTTATGATTCCTTCACAACATACAAGATTTATTATCTTTAGTTAAATATAATTTTACTTCATTTCACTCTAGAACTCTCTATCCTCAGGTGGGAAACTTTTAAATCCAAGGTCCACATTGGGAGTCTGTTCTGAGTGTGTATGTGTGTATATGTGAGAGAAAGAGAGCTCCTGAGTCTGAAAAGTGGGAGGGGCGTTGTGAAGAAAAGGGATAGGTGAAAGTGGAGGGTCACTCACAAAGGTTCAATGGACCTGAACATCACTTCTGGGCCAGATATTATTTTCTTTGGTACTGGTCTAACCCAATCTTGTTGTTCAGTCAGAACCAGATGTGTGCATAGGGAACATTCAAAGATACTTAATTTGGAAAACTGAGATAGAAAAATAATAAATATTATGGGGTAAATTTTCAAAAGTAAATGGGTATTTGAGAGCTACCTGAATAAGACTTATCTGGATAACATAAATGGGATATTCAGCAGCTATGCTGATGAATATCGATATATATGTTGGGACTTAGCCGAATAAGTCATTTAACTGGCAGTGGCGACTGCTGAACATAGCCAGATATTCAGTGGCTGCCACTTAACCAGATAAGCTATACTTATCCGGCTAAGTAGAACAAAGCGCGTTTTGAATATTGTCCCTTCTTTCTATATACATTATATATAATTACAAGATTCTATTGTGACCCAGGTCTAAAAATGTTGCCTTCTTGCCCCCTTGAGCTTGTGCTCCACCAGGTCTCAAAATATGGACAGTCAAACTGGGATCTTCAATTGGTGTTTCAGATTTGTTTTACTGAGCCTGGGGTCTACCACTTCTAACTGTCCTGGCTAGAAGGAGAAATATAACTAAAACACTTTTGTGTGCTAAAATAACTTGTTTTACAGTCAACTGTTGTCCTGCTGAGTTAGCAGCTAAAAGCCAGCACCCTGCACTCTGTGTTGTGACCTAGTGGGGCAGTTGGCAGCCAATTGGGTCTGTATGGGACTAGTGAGATGTTCCACTCTAGTTTCCACTAGTCTTGGGGGTCACACCTTGAGAAAGTGGCAGCAACTCTGAATCCTTCCTCACCAGATCAGGCTTAGCTCAGGACACACAAACACAGCTTGATCTTTTATTACACTGTGTAAGGAAGCCACCAGAGGTGGCAGTAGTGAGCAGCTGGAATAGCCCGGCAGGGCTGGTATCCCTCAGGCACTGGAACAGTGAATCCTCCAGTAGCAGTGCTGTAGTGGAAAGAACTGAGAAAATGAGTACAGTGAAGAATATACAAGACCCCAGTATGGAGATCCCCAGGGTACGGAGGGCAGACCCTCGAGGAGCGAGTATCTAAACCCTGAGAGCTGGGAGGCTTGTAGATGATGTACTCACGTAGTGGTTCCACGGAGAGGGCACTGGGGCTGGAACGGAGGCAGGCCCTCAAGGAGCTCTGAGGTGAAGATGGTTGTACTCACTGATGTTGAAGATTAGCGAATCCTTCCAGGCAGAAGAGAAGGTAGGAGTAAGCAGCGAGTCAGGGAACATGGGCCCTCGAGGAGCGAGTACCGGTTTCCTGATAGTGACCTGGAAAGCAAGTGATGCCCCCAAGGAGCGGGTACCCCGTTAGCATTAGAGAGTCCAATAGAGATTGGAGAGGCAGAGTAGCTGGGTACAGAGAGTGAATCCCATCCGTAGGATTTCCGTAGGATAACCCTTGCTAACTCAAAGGCTAGCAAACATTGTAGGCTTTAAATATCCGGGCATCATTACGTCATCACGGGGAGACGCCCTGGAGGTTCGCGCCAAGTAGGAAATAAGAAGAAGGGCTGCGCGGTAGGGATGTGCAGAGGGATGCCATATGTTGCATTCGGGATTCGTATTCGTCGGGGGGCAGATATGTTGCATTCAGCAAGGGGGGGCCCCCCGATACGTACATGCGTTAATTCTTATTCGTCTCCCAGCTAAAATTGAATTAAGTACAACCCCCACCCTCCTGACCCCCCCAAGACTTACCAAAACTCCCTGGTGGTCCAGAGGGGGGTTTGGGAGCCATCTCCTGCACTCACACCCTCGGCTGCCGGTATTCAAAATGGCGCCAATATCCTTTGACCTTCTATGTCACAGGGGCTACCGGTGCCATTGGTCAGCCCCTGTCACATGGTAGGAGCAATGGATGGCTGTCGGCCCCTGTGACATAGTGAGGGCAAAGGTTATCGGCGCCATTTTGAATACTGGCAGCCGATGGTCCGAGTGCAGGAGGTCACTCCCGGACCCCTGCTGGACATTTGGCAAGTCTTGTGGGGGTCAGGAGGGTCCTCCAAGACTTGCCAAAAGTCCCTGGTGGTCCAGCAGAGGTCTTGGAGTGATCTCCTGCTCTCAGGCTGTCGGCTGCCAGTAATCAAAATGGCGCCGATAGTCTTTGCCCTTACTAAGTCACAGGTGCTACCAGTGCCATTGGTCAGCCCCTGTCACATGGTAGGAGCACAAGATGGCGGTGGCCATCCATTGCTCCTACATTATGACAGGGGCTGACCAATGGCACCGGTAGCCCCTGTGACTTAGTAAGGTTAAAGGCTATCGGCACCATTTTGAATACCGGCAGCCGAGGGTGTGAGTGCAGGAGATGGCTCCTGGACCCCCCGCTGGACCACCAGGGAGTTTTGGTAAGTCTTGGGGGGGTCAGGAGGGTGGGGGTTTTGTTTAAATTGGCTCCTTTAGACGGCTGAATAATTTGGCGAAGATTTGTTGTATTCGTGGGGAATCGCGATACGTTTCGCTTCCTCATGAATGCAACGCATATGGCCCTATACATTGTGGATTACAAATACATAGGAAACAAAGGTACACCCCTACTGTGCGGCGCGCATGCCCTATGGTACAAGCGGAGCATGGCGGGAGGCAGCGCCCGAGCCAGTCCGGGGACCCCGGAGAGGATGGCAGGCAGACGCCGCGGTAGCCAGGCGTCCATCCGCAGCATGAGGAGGAGCAAACAAAGAGAGGAAGGTGGAGTGAAGCCATCAGAAAGGGATGGTTGCAACATCGACACATCAACTATGGGAGCCACTTGCGGGTTCCAGCATCTCTACCAGTTCTTCAACATCTACTGTACAAACATCCTTGGCATACCCCCCTCCATGGGCCACTACCGGATCTGTATTCCTGAGGTGCCTACACTCATCAGATAGGATCCCCGGCGTAACCCTGCTCCGCGGGTCACTACCGGATCTTCTCATCTGTGGCCTCGCTCTGGGTATTCCCCTTGCTCAGGACTGTACTACTACATCTCCAACTCTGTGGATATTATTTTTTCCTTCCTTCATAATAAAGTCTTTACTTCTAGCTGTGTCCCACACCACTGAGACTATGCCTGCTGATGGTGAGGCTCACAGGGCTCCTCCCTGTGGGCAGAGACACCTCTCATCTCAGCCCAGGGTTCACATGCTTACAAAAACATAACAATCACTGTGGATATCCTGAAAATCAAATTGGCTGGGGGGTACTCTAGGGCTGGGTTGAAAAACTTTGATCTACAGCCTCAGTTTAATGATTAAGCACAATTCATATTAATTATTTATAGCATGAAAATGTGTAATGAAATAAAATTGGATTTTAAAATGTGATTTTCCAAAATGTAGATGTTCTTCAACTGCAGTCACTCAATATTTGATCATTTCTACCCCTGAGGAAATATTATGCACATGCAGCATGTAATAATAAAACTCCATAATTACAATCTGAATCTGATGCTTATACATAATGATGTTAGGAAAAATGTATATAATTCATTTTGTGAGCTGAAAGGGCAACAGCTGCTAATTAATTGCACAGAATATTTGTTTTTTTTTGTTTTTAGAAAAGTGATAACTATGATAATTGCATTATTGCAACAATTTCATTACAAAAAGAAAAAACATCTAAATGGTAAAATGTATATATATAAAGCTCTCAGAAATTATAGAAAGTAATGATTTTTAAGATGGACAAGCCAAAAAATTCAGAACCAGTCTAGAACAGAGCCATGGTGATCTTCAATCAAAAAGAACCAATTTACTGATTACTTAAAAAAACCCCAAAACACTGCTAAAGTTGTTGGAAGAGATAATATAAGGCTTGCTAGGGCTGACACCAAAGTATAAGAGTCTTGATGCAAAAACCCCTTTGTTTAACATCAGTAGATTGAAGAACTGGGAGTTGACAAAGCCCCCAGAATCTGAAGAGGTATATATGCCTTACAATGCACTTATGTTATTTTTGTCATTAAATTTAAAGGGAGATTAGAATGGACATATTGCTTCTTTTCTATGATGTGTACCTATGATGCACACTGATCATTTAGGGAGTACATTTTCAAGCCTATTGGCCCGATTTTAAATGGCTGGCACGCGCAAAAAAAACAGGGGTTACACGCGCAGCCGGGCCTTGCGTGCGCCACGCGCATTTTAAAAGGGGCCCGGCCGCGCACATAACCCCTGTTATTCGCACTAGAGCCGGGCCTTGGCAAAGGGGTGGTCCGGGGGGGGGGGGGGGGGCTGGAGGTGCCGGTACACCGGCCATTTGCTGCTATGCCGGGGGATTGCGCGTCGGCAGGGTGCCAGCATGCACAACCTGCTGCTGTTCCTTTGGAGGAGCAAAAAGTAATTTAAAAAATTGGGGGTACCTAGGATAGGGATAGGGGGTGGGTTGGAAAGGGGAAGGGGAAGGGGAAGGGAGGTTAGGGTAGGGAGTAGGGAAGATCCCTCCCAGACCGCTCCTTAATTGGAGCAGACTGGAAGGGAACTGGGGAAGCCTGACAATGCGTCATTGCGTGATTTTTGCTTAACTCTGCCCCCCTTGCGCGGGCCGCCCACAATTTTATAACATGCGCACCCCGGCATGTGTGCATGTTATAAAATCATGCGTCCATGTGCGTGTGCCAGGTAGCACGCGCACGCTTATTTTTTTAAAAATCTACCCCTATTTTAGTGCATAAAACATGATTTATGCGCAGAAATGGGGTTTTGTCTTACAGATATGCGGGTAAAGTTATGCACATTTGTCCTGTTTACATATAAATTAATCCAGATTGTGCAGAGGAGCTCCCAGGGGTGGAGTTGGGGGTTTTGACTTACATGCATATTTTGTTATTTAAAAAGTATGTACATAAATTTACAAGGGAAATTTATATGCTTCAGTTAGCAGGAATAATTTATGTGGTACTTTCAGTGTAATAATTTTCAAAGTGAATATATGAAGCTACATTTCCTTTGAAATTTGATGTAACTTATGAACATAAGAACATAAGTTTTGTGCTGGGGCAGACTAAGGTCCATCAAGCCCAGCATTCAGTCTCTGAGAGTGGCCAGTCTGGGTCACAATTCCCATCAGATCCCCAATAGTTGATCTATTTCTTGTTTCATTATATAAGCAATATAAGAGTGCTCTGTAACTTGTCTGATACTGCCTGCTTTCCTTCCCCCTCGCCTGTAGGGATGGGCAGTGCTAGATACAATTACCTCTTATTACCTCCTATGTGTGCAATCCAAAAGCTCAGAAACAGACATTGTTCACCTTATAATTGGACATTTCTTGGAGGAGAAGTCCATTAATGGCTATTAATCAATTTTACTTAGGTAATAGCCACTGCTATTAATTGCATCAGTAGCATGTGATCTTCTTAGTGTTTGGGTAATTGCCAGGTTCTTGTGACCTGGTTTTGGCCTCTGTTGGAAACAGGATGCTGGGCTTGATGGACCCTTGGTCTGACCCAGCATGGCAATTTCTTATGTTCTTATGTACTATCAAAATTGCTTGTTTAGATATTACTAGAAGTCGTCGATTCTCGGTTGCCAGCCCCAAACTCTGGAACGCGATCCCTGACAATCTGAGACATCTTGACAACTTGAAAGAGTTTAAAAAGTGTCTAACAACTTACCTTTTCACATGCACTTTTGACCCACTGTCGGCTGCTTAACAGCTTCTAACCCAAACTGATAACTCCCCACTCTTCCTACATGTTTTTGTTAATTTTCTCTTCTCTTCTCTGTAACTACTATTATTTGTCTATTTTAAGTTTTTTAATTTGCATCCTGTAAATACTGTATATAGCCCTTTGTAATTAATTTTCCTGTTTACCTCTCAAAGTTGATGTTCCCTCTCCTTCATCTTACTGCACTATGTATTTACTCCCTCCCTTTCCCCTCCCTGTTAATTGTATTTTCAATCTTTCAGTTACAATGTAAACCGGTATGATGTTTGCATACTAATACCGGTATATAAAAGCTTTAAATAAAATAAATAAATACAATTTATTTGTTTTTAACTAAACTACATGTTAAAGTTTTATTATGTATGTTTCAATTTGTAAACCACTTTGACTACGTTAATGTATAAAAATGGTACATAAATAATTTAAAATAAATAAATAAGTGATAACTAGGATAAAAATAAAATTTGGGGCAAGAAAATCATCTATTTTTGAAATGTGTATTTTATGTAGACTTGGAAAATATAAGTAATACATAAATGCATTATTTTTTAGACCTTGAATTCGCAGAGCCCAGAAATAGTAGATAATAGATTACATGAAAGTTGCCTGATACCTACTGCCTGTTTCTCCTCTGAAAAAGGTGTCCAAATAATAAGGTATCCTACCACAATACTAATTTTATAAAACTAGAAAAGCAATGGAATATTACCAATATTTTTTGAAGTTCAGCATTATTAATTTTTAAAAAATCCTTTGGTACTACAAATTTTTACCACATAAGGGCTAAATGTTTACTTCCATTTTTGTGTCGATCAGAAAAACAATTAGTAATTTAGTATATTGTGCATAAATGTTTCATAGCAATTCAGAAGACCTTTGCACCATCAAAATCCAAGGTAAGTTGCCAAGGTAAACCTGAATAACAAGCTATTGCATTGCAAAAATCACTGTTAATATATCATTATCCATGCAGGTGACACACAACATGGTAGTCAAAGGGTTAATGACATTTTCACAGTAGTAGATAAAAGTTGAGTAACTTCTTGCCCTGCTTTAGCAAGCTAATTAAAATTATTTAATCTACAGACACAGTTAATTAGGTAAAGTACCCTAACACTATTTTGCCTCCAGTCTAATTACCTAAGAATATAAGATCTTCCATGATAATCAGAAAGTAATCAGAATTGCTAGGAGAAACTGTGAAAATCCTTAACTTACCTAGTCAGGGTATTGTTAATGAAAATACAATTACAAATTATAGAATCATCTAGAAGCATGAATTGCTAACCTCACTTTTCTTCTTTATTCTTCCCTTTTTATTGCAATGCAAGGATGTGATTGATTATCCACTTTAAAAAAAATGTTTGCAATGAGTAAACACAATAATATATAATGCCTTGTAAATATGTAGTCCATATTCAGTCACTGTCCAGATAGCAAAGTTAGCCAGATAAACATATCCGGCTAACTTTGGAGGTATAGTTAATAGTGCAGCTGCAGCTGTTCTATTGTATTGAATATAGCTGGCTGTCTTAATGTTAGCCAGCTAACTATCAGGTCGATACAGTAAAGTGTGCTCCGTCGGAGCGCACTGTCAGCCTGCTCTGGACGCGTGTTTTCCCTTACCCCTTATTCAGTAAGGGGAGGAAAACACGCGGCCCACCTGTGGCACCTAATAGCGCCCTCAACATGCAAATGCATGTTGATGGCCCTATTAGGTATGCGCGCGGGATCCAGTAAGTAAAATGTGCAGCCAAGCCGCACATTTTACTCTAAGAAATTAGCGCCGACCCAAAGGTCGGCGCTAATTTCTTCCGGCGCCAGGAAAGTGCACAGAAAAGCAGTAAAAACGGCTTTTCTGTGCACCCTCCGACTTAATATCATAGCGATATTAAGTCGGAGGTCCCCAAAAGTAAAAAAAAGTAAAAAAAAAAAAAAAAAAATTTGAATTCGGCCCGCGGCTGTCGGGCCGAAAACCGGACGCTCAATTTTGCCGGCGTCCGGTTTCCGAGCCTGTGGCTGTCAGCGGGCTCGAGAACCGACGCCGGCAAAATTGAGCGTCGGCTGTCAAACCCGCTGACAGCCGCCGCTCCAGGCCAAAAGGAGGCGCTAGGGACACTAGCGTGTCCCTAGCGCCTCCTTTCCCTCGTTTGCACCGCGTCGCCTAATTTGCATGCTGGAGCATACTGGATAGCTCGCACCGGCAAAGGGCCGGTGCGTGCGCCGGGAGAGCGGGCGTTCGTCCGCTCTCCCGCGGTTTTATAGTATCGGGCTGTTTAGGAATAGAGCGTCCTGGCCCACGGCAGGGATTGCCACGCAGGAGGGCACAGAGGTGATATAGAGAGTGCATCTTACATCCACAAACCACATTGCTGGCCATGTCAGAGGAACATGTGGTAATCAGGTATCGCCTCAGTTCTCTGACTATCATGGAATTATATCAAGAATTCAGAGGGGATCTGGATGCCATTACGGAAAGATTGGAATTGAAGAGAGGGTTTTATGCCATTTCCAACTTTCCAAATGTTCTAGGACTATTGTCTCCATTCATGTAGCCATCATACTACTCCATCGAAGGGAGGAGATCTACCTCAACAGAAAGCTCTTCTGCTCCATCATGTGGTCTCTGATGCTCGACTGCGCATCCTCGACATGGTCAAACAGAAGAAGATGGATCAGTGAAAGAGATTCTTTATCACAGTACACAGGTCCGACTCTGGCCAAGTTTCGCTCTGTACATAGAGCTGCCTCAGGGGCTACTAAAACAATAAAACATATATACAACATATAAAAACATGTAAATGTGAAAGACATCACAATGACTTTAAATCATAAAAAATCATAGTAAAACAGTAATCCAAAAGAAATGGTAATCAAACGATTAAAATCAAATGAAATGTACAAAACATCGCATAATTTATTTAATTTATTTATTTATTTATTTAAAGTTTTTTATATACCGCCGCTCATCAGAGATATCACGTCGGTGTACAGAGAACAGGAACATACGCCGGAGCGTTATACATACTGAAAAAGGTGTGTGAATCTAAATATAGTGGCAAATAACTTTTTGCTATACCTGTGGTGCTTAATCGGTAATTTTCATAAGGTTTTTAGACACATAATTCTTGTTCTTTGACACTCTTTTCCACCAAAAATAGTTACACTGCTGATTTATTGTTTTAGTAGCCCCTGAGGCAGCTCGGGTTGCTATATTGCAAAATTGGATCGTCTTCCGTTGTGTTTCTTGGGACCATCCCTAATACGGAAAATGTCTTTTTCTCCATGGAAAGACATTTTAAGCTACAGTGATGGACAATTTAATGAATTGCTTCCACCAGAACCTTTCTTCAAAGAAAATGAGGTATTTGAGGACTTTCTTAAAAAATGGGAGGAGCCATTATTGTTTTAGTAGCCCCTGAGGCAGCTCTATGTACAGAGTGAAACGCGGCCAGAGTCTGGCCTGTGTACTGTGATAAAGAATCTCTTTCACTGATCCATCTTCTTCTGGTTGCTACAATGCAAAATTGGACCGTCTTCCATTGTGTTTCTTGGGACCATCCTCAACATGGTTGTCAGTTACCAAGGAGCTGCACATGATTCCTTTATACTTCGCAACCTAGCCTGTTTAACAACAATAGTAGCTGTCCCATAGGATGGGTGTCCTGTGGTCTTAGATCTTTTTGTACTTTGTGGATCCTGAGACCAAGACAGGTATGCTGATAGACTCTCACTCATCAGCTCTGTGCATAACATTATGGCTAAAGAAGGTGTTGTCAGCTGATTACCTCATGAGCCAAAATCAAGCCTCTTTGTGAAGCCTGGCACTGGGCAAAATGTATAGGCCAACTGCTCCCAGAGGTAGCATGTGGTAGGCATGATGTCTTTAGCACTTTCCATGTTGTAAAGTAGAAAGACAAGCATGTTGGGACACCTGAGACCTTGAGAGGCCCTTGTCTGTAACAAGGACCAATCAGTGATCATATATGCTTCTGACAGATCTCTTTTAGCCTGCCAGGTGTACACAATCTTCTGTTAAGATTTATGACTCTGACCACCTTAACAGCAGGTAGGGACAAGCCTGGCACAGACATTAGTGATCATTGATGACGAACAGGCAAGGAAAAACAAAATAGGTTCTTAGTAGGTAACCAAAGTGCTGGAGGTATTTTGTAAGCCACACTGTCCTAATAGATTTCTATATCTGTGCGTGTCTGGGTGAGGAAAGTGCTCTGTTAGTCTCTGTCTATATCTGTGTACAGGGAGGGTGATGTAGAACATGCACTGTGTGTGCACCCATTTAGCACACGCTGGGGTAGATTTTAGAATTTTGTGCGAGCACGAACAAGAGTAAGCGGGATTTCAATAGATACGCGCATAGCCGCGCGTATCCATTAAAATCCGGGATCGGTGCGCGCAAGGCTGCCGATTTTGGGCAGCCTGTGCGCGCCGAGCCGCTCAGCCTGCCTCCGTTCCCTCCGAGGCCGCTCCGATTTCAGAGCGGCCTCGGAGGGAACTTTCTTTCGCCCTCCCCTCACCTTCCCCCCCTACCTTTATCCACGGATTTACGCCTGCCAGAGCCGCATCAATTATCCATTTTCAAGCCTACTTGCAGCCTGCTAGAAGATCATGTCAGCTGCTGTGTGGCAGCTGTGGAGGAATCATGGAGGTGTGTAGGATAGAGCTTGCCCATTGGCCAAGAGCAGACAGTGATGAGGCCTGTTATTGCTTGGGACCAGCAGACTTCCACACACTGTCTCTCACCCCTGCACTGCCTTGGATAGTTCATCTGTACATACCTCTTAGGTAAGGATGAGCCACACAGATCATCAGGCAGACAGTAGACCATCCCCAGCAGCAAGCTGGCACAGGCACTCTATAGTCAGGATAGGCTCAGCAGGCTTCTTCCAACTAGCTGGCATGGGAACTCTGTACAGAAGTCCGGCCAGGCTTGTTTGCACAAGTCTTTTTATTTGGGTTTCCTTTTGTGCACTACTGTAGCCTCATGGTCTTTTTCCTCAGCATGGTTTTTGGTTGGGGTAGCATCTGTTTGGGGGCCTACCCCTGGCTTGTCCTTCTAGTCTGGGTCTGCTGCATGGTATGAAGCTGGAGGGCACGGGTGGAGGTTCTAGCATTCTTTAAAGGATTTGGGTCAATACATTGTTCAGATTATTGATAGAGGTTGCTACAGTGGTTAGGGCTTGCAGCTGGGCTGCTGTCTGATCTGACAGAGCCTGGATGTGGCTGACCTGAGTCCTGCTCAAGTGCACTAGCTCTGCCCGTATGTATGGAGCCCATGCCTCCTTTCCATGCTGACCAGCTGTTCTTGCATCAACCGCTCTGGTGCTGAGCTTGGTAGGGTTTGAGCTGCTATCTGGGCCTCCAAATCTGGCATGACTGTGTTTGTAGGCTAATTCTGCTCGGATACTGCTGCCTCCTTCTGGTTCTGATTCTTTGGTTCTGAAGTTTCCACCTAGGTTTTCTGATTCTTTGGTTCTGAGGTTTCCACCTAGGTTTTCTTTCTGGCCCAGATTCCTCTACTGGTTTCCTCACCCAACCCCTCCAGGTGTATATAGTAACCATCACAGCCTCCTCTAAACTCCTACCAAAAACTCACCTCCTTTCATCACCTTTCGCTCCCATACCTGACACACCCTCAAAGAGACAGTTGTAGAAAGTGCATCAAACTAAGTCAAGAGAACAATATACAAATCTCATCTTTGTGTACCTTTCTTCACTCCAAATTACATCAAATCTTCACTGATGTGTGCTGTGCTGTTCGTACCTCTGACTGTGCTTGTAAAACTGCTCCCAAACTCTAGACTACCACCAAAACCTCACCTTGAGTTACTAGCTGACCCCTACAGTCTCTATAGATGATGGTCTCACCCGAATGTAGCAAGGTTGGGTAGTGTTCCGCAGCGCGGGATAAGCAGAACCTGCAGGGTGGAATAAAGAGAGCTGAAGCGTAGAAATATTCACAGAATGGCAGTACTGGTAAATTCCTTAGTAGAAGAATGGAGAGAGGGACCCGAGGTCCGAGGTGCAAGATACCCTGAGCAGAGTAGGCCCTCAAGGAGCGAGTACCTAGGAGCGCCAAGGATCCTGTAAGAAAGTAGATAGGACCCCTCGGGGGTCCTAGGTTAGGTAGTAGAACCCCAAAGGGCAGATAGAATAGAGAGGCCCTTGAGAAGCACGTACCCAGAGCTTCCGTAGGAGAGTTACCTCAGAGGATAGAGAGGAATCCAAGTGAGCAGCTTAGAAGCAGTCAGAGTAGCAAAACCGAAATCCTTGCTAACTCGTTGGGCTATAGTGGAGCGGAGGTTTAAATACCCAGAGGTAATGACGTCATGCAGTGGGGACGCCGCCGAGGTTCCCACCATGACATATTCAAAAGTGTAGGTGGCATGTGCGTGTGCACCTAGGAGGCCTCAGGAAGAAGCATGGTGGACGGGGACGCCCATGCTGTGTGAGACGCTGAGGGTTTCGGCAATCAGCACCGGAGGCAGCCATCCTTCCCAGGGAGGAGGAAAAGGTTAGAAGAGAGGTGAGGCATAGCGGTCGCAGCCGTCTGCGACCAACGGACGCAAAGGTACCTCCCTTCAAAGGGCCCCCTCCAGGACCTCTTCCTGGTGTTCTGGGTTTTCGAGGATGTGTGAGATGGAATTGACATACCATGTCTTTATCCATGATGTTGGCTAGAGGTTCCCATGAGTTTTCTTCCGGTCCATAGCCCTCCCAGGAGATGAGGTATTCCCACGTCTTGCCTCTCTTATGGACATCCAAGATGTCATCTACGGCATATTCAATGTTGTCCTTCATGTCCAGATTTGTGGGTTCTGGGGTCTTCTTGGAGAACTCTGAGAGCATCAAGGGTTTTAACAGAGAGACATGAAAAGTGTTGTGTATTCTCATAGTTGGAGGTAGTTTTAGACTGTATGTCAGATTTCCCAAGCGCCGAAGGATAGCAAAAGGTCCTACATAGCGAGGCGCAAAGTGTGCTGAAGGTAGTTTAAGGTGGAGGAACTTGGTACTCAGCCAGACTTTGTCTCCAGGTTGAAACTGAGGTGCCTCTTGATGGTGAGCATCGTAGATCTTTTTTTGCTTTCTGTCCTGCTTTGAGGAGCAGGTCCTTCATTTGCTTCCAAAGCTGAGATAACTCTGCTGCAGTAGCCTGTGAGGCAGGAGAAGCCACTGATAAAGGAATTGGCAGAGGAGGAAGCGGTTGTCATCCATAGACGAGTTGGAAGGGAGAAGACCCTGTGGATGTATCAGGATGCGAATTGATAGCAAATTCTGCCCAAGGCAGCAGTTATGACCAGTCACTCTGTCTTGAGTTAATGTAGGACCGTAGAAACTGTTTAAGTGTTCTGTTCATTCTCTCAGTCTGACCAGTAGACTGAGGGTGGTAAGCGGAGGTCAAGTCCAAGGAGATATCAAATTTTTGACATAAGGCTCTCCAGAATTTGGCAGTGAATTATATTCCTCTGTCAGACAGAATATGCTTAGGCATTCCATGAAGGCGTAAGATATGTTTGATGAAGAGTTTCACTACACAGCAGAAGGTAATCCTGATAAAGCTACGGAATGTGCTGTCTTGGAGAAACGGTCAACAGTGACCCAAATGGTATTGTTCCCATTGGAGAGTGGTAAGTCTACCACAAAATTGGTTGCTATATGTATCCAGGGTTCATCTGGCACTGGCAGGGGTTATAGCAGACCCCACGGACGTCCGGCTGGCTGCTTTTGCTTGGCACAGACAGCACAAGAACCCACATAGGCTTGTACATCCTTTTTCATGGTTGGCCACCAGTAATACCGCTGTATCATAGCCAAAGTGCGACTCTGTCCAGGATGGCCGGCTAAGCAGGAATCGTGTGCCCACCAACAGTTTATTCCTTTGATTTCTAGCCACAACCGTCTTCCCAGCGGATACGACATGAGTGGCTGCGAGAACCACTCTCCGGGGGTCAATGATATGATGGGGTTCGTCAGGCACATCCTGAGGTGAGAAAGATTATGACAGGGTATCAGCCCGAGTGTTCTTCTCTCCCGGACGGTATTTCAAGAGGAAATCAAATCTGTTAAAGAACAGAGACCATCTTTCTTGACGGTGATTGAGTCATTGAGCGTGTCTAAGATACTCCAAGTTCTTGTGATCGGTGTACACTACTATCTGGTGTTGTGCGCCTTCCAGCCAAGGATGCCATTCCTCAAAGGCCAGCTTGATTGCGAGTAACTATTTGTCTCCGATTCCGTAATTTCTTTCAGCAGGTGAGAATCGCCTTGAGAAGAAGGAGCAGCCAGGAATGGAGCACATTGGATTCACTATACTGGCTCAAAACTGCTTCCCTACCAACGTTCGATGCATCGACCTCGACGATGAATGGGCGCTGCGGGTCTGGATGATGGAGGCATGGCTTCTTTTGAAAAGCCTCTTTGAGAGTCAAAAAGGCTGATATGGCTTCAGGCAACCAGTTGGTGGGATTGGCTCCCTTTCTGGTCATAGCAGTGAGAGGAACTGTCAATGATGAGTAGTTCTTAATAAAGGAACGGTAGTAGTTTATGAAGCCCAAGAAGCAGCGCAGTGCCTTCAGGCCTGTAGGTTGGGGCCAATCCCGGATGCTTTCTAATTTCTTAGGGTCCATCTGAAACCCGTTTTTAGAAACAATATATCCTAGGAAGGGTACAGACTCCTTGTGGAACCCGCACTTCTCTAGTTTAGCATATAAATGGTATTTCCGCAGGAGTTTTAGAACCTTCTTGATGTCCTCTTGATGTGTTTGTAGATCTTGTGAGAAGATCAGAATATCATCAAGATATACTACTACACATTAGGGATGTGAATCATTTTTTGACGATTTAAAACAATCGTCAGATATATTTTAAATCGTCAAAAATCGTTAGAGTCGCGATACAATAGCAATTCCCCCCGATTTATCGTCAAAAATCGTAAATCGGGGGAGGGGGTAGGGGGAGGGGGAGGGCGTGAAAACCGGCACACCAAAACAACCCTAAAACCCACCCCGACCCTTTAAAACAAATCCCCCACCCTCCCGAACCCCCCAAAATGTTTTAAATTACCTGGGGTCCAGTGGGGGGGGGGGTGTCCCGGCATGATCTCCCACTCTCGGGCCATGGCTGCGTTAATAGACATGGTGCCGGTGACCCTTTGCCCTTACCATATGACAGGGCAAATGTAGCACTGGCGCCATTTTGGTTCCTGTCACCCGACGTCACGAGTGCAGGAGATCGCTCCCGGACCCCCGCTGGACCCCCAGGGACTTTTGGCCAGCTTGGGGGGGCCTCCTGACCACCACAAGACTTGCCAAAAGTCCAGAGGAGGTCCGGGAGCAACCTCCTGCACTCGGGCCATATTGCCAATATTCAAAATGGCGCCGGCGCTACCTTTGCCCTCACTATGTCATACATAGTGCAGGAGGTCGCTCCCGGACCCTCGCTGGACTTTTGTCAAGTCTTGTGGGGGTCAGGAGGCCCCCCCCCAAGCTGGCCAAAAGTCCCTGGGGGTCCAGCGGGGGTCCGGGAGCGATCTCCTGCACTCGTGACGTCGGGTGACAGGAACCAAAATGGCGCCAGTGCTACATTTGCCCTGTCATATGGTAAGAGCAAAGGGCCACCGGCGCCATTTCTATTAACGCAGCCGTGGCCCGAGAGTGGGAGATCGCGCCGGGACCCCCCACTGGACCCAGGTAATTTAAAACATTTTGGGGGGGTTTGGGAGGGTGGGGGATTAGTTTTAAAGGGTCGGGGTGGGCTTTAGGGTTGTTTTGGTGTGCCGGTTTTCCCCCCTCCCCCGATTTACGATTTTTTAACAAAAAAAACCATGATGATCAGATTTCTCCCCCCCCAGCCAAAATCGATCGTTAAGACGATCGATCACACGATTCACATCCCTACTACACATTGATATAGTAAGTCCCGTAAGATGTCGTTCATCATATTTTGAAAGACTGCAGGTGCGTTACTTAATCCGAAGGGCATGATTAGATATTCAAAGTGTCCATCACGGGTGTTAAAAGCTGTCTTCCATTCGTCTCCTTCACGAATGTGCACCAAATTGTAAGCTCCTTTGAGATTCAGTTTAGAAAATATCTTGGCTCCCTGGAGTCTGTCAAATAGTTCAGAAATCAAAGGCAGGGGATACCGGTCCTTGATGGTAATTTCATTCAGACCCCTGTAGTCGATGCAGGGACATAAGGTGCCATCCTTTTTCCCTACAAAAAAGAATCCTGCACCAGCCAGGGATTTGGAAGGTCTGATGAATCCTTTTTGAAGGTTCTCTTGTATATAGGCGGACATGGCCTTAGTCTCAGTTGCAGAAAAAGGGTAAACTCTTCCCTTAGGGTTCTCCGCATTAGGTTTCAGGTTTATAGCACAGTGAAAAACTGTGCGGAGGGAGTACGTCTGCTGCTTGTTTAGAGAAGACATCCTGGAAGGAGGCATATTGTGGAAGTAAGCCAGGTAATGATGGTGTAGTGGGCATGCAAATTAGCGGTGAGACTTCCGTGAGACACCGACCATGATAGCCAGGTCCCCACTGGGATAATTCCAGCGTGGCCCAGTCAAACTGTGGCATATGATCTTGTAGCCAAGGCAGTCCAAATACCACCGGGTGCATGGCCTTTTCCAATATGAGGAAGGAAATGGATTCAGAGTGTAAAGCTCTGGTGCGCAGGCCAATGGCCTGGGTAATCAATGAAACTTCTCCAGGATGTGGTTTCCCATGGATTGAAGACAATAGCAATGGCTTAACTATTGGTGTGGTAGGAATCCGTAGATGTTCTACTAAGCATTTTAAGATGAAATTTCCTCCGGCTCCGAAGTCTATGAGACTGAGGGTCTGAAATTCGAGGCTTTCGCAGAGTAGTGAGACTGGTAAAGATAATGGAGGAGTTGGAGAGA
Organism: Rhinatrema bivittatum; assembly: GCF_901001135.1. Taxonomy (NCBI): domain Eukaryota; kingdom Metazoa; phylum Chordata; class Amphibia; order Gymnophiona; family Rhinatrematidae; genus Rhinatrema; species Rhinatrema bivittatum. Next base: position 589,238,206 of record NC_042615.1, read on the forward strand.
TGAGGCCTAGGAGAAGTCCTTCTGCAAATCCTAGGCCCATCAGTTTCCCGGACAAATGGGACAGGTTTGGACGGCGTGGCCAGATTGGCCATAGTACATGCATACCCCTAAACATTTGCGAAAATGTCTTTCTTTAGAAGTTAAATGACTTTGGCCTAGTTGCATAGGCTCGCCTTCTTCTGAAGGAGCAGACGGTAGGCTTGAGGCAATTGGCACAGATTTAGGACAGTTAGCTCCCGAGGCGGACCTTCAAGGACTCCCACCCTCTTGAGATTAGTCTCTAATACGGCGGTCAATTCTCCCAGACAGTTCCATAAGAGACTCAAGGGTATCAAGCAGATCACAAGCCACCAATTCATCCTTTAAGTGAGAGTCGAGGCCCTCCATGAAGATAGCACATAGACATCCAGTGTCCCAGTGTAGTTCGGATGCTAAAGTCTTGAATTCAATTACATAGTCTGTAACTGGCTTATTATCTTGCTGGAGGTTAAGCAAAGAAGATCCAGTGATGGTCTGGCAAGCAGGGTCATCGAAGACAGACTTATAAAGTTTCATAAATCCTGATAGGTCATTCAGGGTAGGATCTTCACATTCCCATAACAGTGAAACCCAAGCCAAGGGACTTCCTTCAAGTAGAGATAGGATATAGGTGGTCTTGGAAGCTTCTGTGGGAAAGAGGGTAGGCTGCAAAGAAAAATGCATACTGCATTGGTTGACAAACCCTCTACACATCTGTGCTTCGCCCGTGAAGCGGGTAGGCATGGAGAAAGGTAAGGTGGTCTTGACAGTCACCACCGGAGCAGCAATTCTTTCACTGGAGTTGCTGAAGTATTAAGTTGTGCATGTAACTGATTGAAGGTAGTAGCTAGGCTTTCCAGAGACTTTTGTTGCTCGGTGATCTGCTGGGCTAGGCCAGGAATGGCCTGCAAGGCCATGAGCTGAGCCGAGTCCATGGAGTTAGCAATCTTTTGGGTTTGTGGCATATTGTGGACTCTTGGTTGAAGTGGCGATGACTCCTCCCACGGGGAGGGGCCCCGTGGGGAACCACAGCGATATGCTAGACTCTAGTAAGCAGACACTGAGGGAAGAAAGCTGTCACATATATGATGGTCCCTTAGCTTATTCATTGTAATTTTTGGTGGATACGTCTTGTTGTAATTTAACGTACTATGTCAGGACAGGCCTACTGAAAGTGTTGAACATTGGAATAAAAAAAAAGGGGGCACAAAAACAGCAAATGTAAAATCAAAGCTGGCTTTAACCAAAAAGTTTTTTTTAGTATGCACAAGGTGTCAGTAAGCTAATTAGTATGTCTGATCACTCAACACAGACCACCCTGACATATCAATTATTCACCTTATTTATGACTTTTTTCAAAGAATGTTTTTTCAATGCAAATAAAAATGTCCAAAATGGACAACAGTCACTGAATATTTAGATAGCCGAACACGGCCAATGTTTCACAAACTTTGCTTCATTAGGGGAAAATCTAACAGTTTTTAAACAGATTGGACTGTTGCCTACAATTAAAAGCAAAACAAAATATTTTAAGTAATAGTTCTTGAAAAAGTAGAAATAAAATTGTTATATTTATCCCAAGCCAGGCAACCATTCAAAGCTTCTGGAACAGCATCTCAGTCGTTTCAGGAATTGGAGAACCAGAAGGGAAAGATAGCATCTCTTAAATGCCAAACCATGTCAACGGACATGATGTCATAAAGACTACAGCTGTGAAAGAAAACACTGGAACACTGGAATCAGAAAGATATGCAATCAAAGATTATAAGAACATAAGAAAATGCCATACTGGGTCAGACCAAGGGTCCATCAAGCCCAGCATCCTGTTTCCAACAGTGGCCAATCCAGGCCATAAGAACCTGGCAAGTACCCAAAAACTAAGTCTATTCCATGTAACCATTGCTAATGGCAGTGGCTATTCTCTAAGTGAACTTAATAGCAGGTAATGGACTTCTCCTCCAAGAACTTATCCAATCCTTTTTTAAACACAGCTATACTAACTGCACTAACCACATTCGCTGGCAACAAATTCCAGAGTTTAATTGTGCGTTGAGTAAAAAAGAACTTTCTCCGATTAGTTTTAAATGTGCCCCATGCTAACTTCTTGTGGAGGATAGTGAGTTAATACATATCATCGATCGTGCAACAATGAAACAGATGCAGATATCTCTGAAGAGATTATATAAAAGATGTAATTATAAATGTAAAATAGCTTCTGCTTCTCAAATTATGCCTTCACAGAAGAGGGTGTAGTTTGATGGGTGGTCATGTGTGTGTCAGCATGGCAATGTTATAGCATCCGTTCATATATGCGTGATATTATAAAATAGCCTAGTCGCACGTATATGTGCACCTAAATTTAATCTTGTGCGTGCCCAGCAGCATAGGTTGACTTACAGACACACAAGTGAGGGTATTTTATAACAGATGCATGTCCAGCCAGTGAGCAGTTTCACTAGTTCATCCATCAGTTTGCCCAGTGTTCAGCTAGGTCCTCCAAACCCCCCTGGTTGTTTAGCCTACACTCCCCCCCCCCCCCCCATTACCCCAAACCCCTCAAACTTTTCACAGATGCCTGTAAATATTATTTTATAGGCATTACACTTTATCTATAGCAGAAGTAAAATTACACCGCACTGGACCTTGATGTGCATCCAGGTGCATAGCTACTTGGGCATACATCTCTTGGCCACACACTGAAATTCCTATGCCCCACCCACTTCCCGCCTCTTTTTGTAGCCAGTTGTGAGATCTTCACACATTGGCACTTATGCCTGCATCTGGCTGCCTTCTAAAATCGGGTGGACGATGCAAGTACTACATGCATGCCCATTTCCTAAAATCCGTGCACGTCCGGCTTTTAAAATTCATTTTTTAATAAATACTTTATCTTCTTCTACACCCCTCCTCATGAATTCCATTCATTGGGCAGGCTGCTCTTATCCATGTTCTTATTCTCCATCCCCAAACCCTGACTCTGTGCATTCCACCTTGTTTTATCATATTCATAGGCTTCCTGCCCTGGCGTATCAAAGTTGCTCTTTCGCCATAATTAAATCTCTTCTAAAACCCACCTTTTGGAAGCTTCTTTTAAATATTACATTCTGGCTGCCCTGATCATAATCATTTGTTTTTAACTACAATTATTTATATAATTTAACATTTCTTGAAACCTCTTATGTGCCTTGTCTGTCTTGATGAGATTATAAACTCTTATGTGTATCTATAAAGAACTGCATATGTCTAGTATTTCTCCAGAAATGATAAGTAAAAGTAGTAGTAGTTGTAAAATACTAATGTACCCAGGAAAGAGCTGGAAACTTTGAAGCCTAGGAGTTTTGTTACTAAAGCTAGTCCACAGGAAACTGAGGCATAAAGAAGAAATACAAAGCTCGCCTGGAATTGGAAATCCTGAGTCTTAGGTACATGCAGCAGAATAGAAGAAAAGGGGAATGGGCAATGAGATAGTTCTAGAAGAAAAACATAATTTCAGTAGTTTCAATCTTGGATCTCAGATGCCGAAGAGATGCCTTAATGCAGAGAGTGGGCTTTCACATCTCAGAAGGGTAGAATGCAGCTGAGGCTCAGAAGTCAGCTTGGAAAAATAGCTTTATTTATAACTTACCTTTCTCATAAAGGCTGTCATTTTACATTCTATTTCATTATAGTGAAATTGAAAACACAATGATAATGTTCATATGCTTTGACCAAGGTTTTAATTCAGTCAAGTTAGAACAGGAACAACACAGAAATGCTTGCTTTTGAAATTAAAATCAAGAACAGCTAGAGTTGGGATGTCACCCAGTCTGCAGAAGGTGACTTTTGGCAAACTTTGGATTTTGAACTTCCATTTTCATGAATTATGGTATTTCTAATACAATTTCTGCCATGTATATCAAGAGAGGATGTGAAAAAGCCAGCGCTGGCAAAAAGATTCCCTCCATAATTAAGATCACAACTATCTCACAAGTAGTCAGTCCTGACTGATTTTTAGTCTGTCTCTCCAACTATGGAATACAATTATTTTAAAAGACAGATTAGAATCAGATCTTTTATCATTTTGTCAACTTATTAAATTATGGCTTTTTCAGATGGCTTTTACTGTTTGATCGAGTTGCTTTTTACTTGTATCTGTTCTCTTTGAGGGCCATATTCAAAAGCATTTAGCCAAATAACTGTTGCGTCCATCGGTCACAGACGGCTGCATCCGCTCTGCCTCACCTCTCTTCTACCCTTTTCCTCCTCCCTGGGAAGGATGGCTGCCTACAGCGCTGATTGCCGAAACCCTCGGCGTCTCAGACACAGCATGGGTGACCTGTCCACCATGCTTCTTCCTGAGGCCTCCTAGGCACGCGCACGCACACCACCTACGCTTTTGAATATGTCATGGCAGGAACCTCGGGGGCGTCCCACTGCATGACATCAGTACCTCCGGGTATTTAAACCTCCGCTCCGCTATAGCCCAACGAGTTAGCAAGGACTTCGGTTTTGCTACACTGACCACTTCTAAGCTGCTCGCTTGGATTCCTCTCTATCCTCCGGGGTAACTCGCTCCTGTGGAAGCTCTGGGTACCCACTCCTCAGGGGCCTCTCGCTTCTATCTGCCCTCCGGGGTTCTACTACCTAACCTAGAACACCCGCTCCTCGGGGGTCCTATCTACTTTCTTCCAGGATTCTTGGCGCTCCTAGATACTCGCTCCTCAAGGGCTTATCCTGCTCAGGGTATCCTGCACCTCGGACCTCAGGTCCCTCTCTCCATTCTTCTACCAAGAAAGTTACCAGCACTGCCACTCTGTGAGTATCACTACGCTCCAGCTCTCCTTATTCCATCCTGCAAGTTCGGCTTATCCCGCGCTGTGGAACACTACCCAACCTTGCTACATCCGGGTGAGACCATCATCTGTAGAGACTGTCCAAGCTTACTGTGATATCGCTGGCCTACAGTACTATCCCTTCCTTGATGCAAGATTCTACTTACATCATGGCAGGAGCACTGGATGGCCGGCGCCGGCCATCCAGTGCTCCTACCATGTGACAGGGACCGGCCAATGACATGGATACCCTGTCACATGGTAAGGGCAAAGGACCATCGGCGCCATCTTTATGAGTGGCAGCCGATGGCCCGAGAGCGGGAGATCGCTCCCCGCGCCCCCCCCCCCGGACCACCAGGTAATTTTAAAAGGTTTTGGGGGGGGTCAGCTAAGGGGGTCAGTTTAAAGGGTCAGGTGGGTTTTTGTTTTATCGGGCCATCGGCGCCATTTATATTAGTGGCAGCCAAAATGGCGCCGATGGCCCGAGAGCGGGAGATTGCGCCGGGACACCCCTCCCCCCCCACTGGACCACCAGGTAATTTAACATTTGGGGGGGGGGTTCGGGAGGGTGGGGGAGGGTAAGGGATTGGTTTTAAAGGGTCGGGGTGGGTTTAGGGGTTGTTTTGGGGTGCCGGTTTTCCCGCCCTCCCCCCAAATAATTCCCGTGCCCGATTTAATGATTTTTGATGATAAATCGGGGGAATTTGTATTGTATCACGCACTCTAACGATTTTTGATGATTTAAAAAATATCAACGATTTTTTTAAATTGTCAAAAAACGATTCACATCCCTAATATAAACTCATTTTGATATCTTTTAGAGCCTTACATGTGCTCTATCAATAAATCAAAGGGGTACACTTTTAATCATTGGTCCAATTTTTTAAGATTTTTTTGGAGCATTTTTACAAGAATTAATAAAAAAAAGTGCACTACTTCCCCATTTGTTGAAGTTAATTCATGACCAACACCGTACCATGTTTCGCAAACTGCTGCTTCAGGGGCTGGAATCAGCATGTAGTCAAATTAAAAAAATTCCTTCTTTTCTTTTCAGTCCCGTTTAATTTTATTGATTGAGGTGGCGATCATTTCGTTCACAAAGCATTTTCACCTGCCAGAGATTGAATCCAGCCCCTGAAGCAGCAGTTTACGAAACATGTTACCACGTTGAGCATGAATTAACTTCAACAAACGGGGAAGTAGTGCACTTTTTTAGTAATTCTTGTAAAAATGCTCTAAAAAAATCTTTAAAAATTGGACCAATAATTAAAAGTGTACTCTTTTGATTTATCGATAGAGCACATGTAAGGCTCTAAAAGATATCAAAGTGAGGGGTTTATATGATGGTCCCTTAGATTATTCATTGTAATTTTTGGTGGGTACGTCTTGTTGTAATTGATTGTTGTATCGTATTGCCCATTAAGGCTTTTTCTACATTACTGATATAATACATCCCATAATTTATTCTTATTCAACATTTACATCTTAAACTTCCATTTCTGATAATTGCTTGCATTTTGTTTAGTTACAGCTGCTATGGCATCTATGCTGGAAACCATTTCTCCTGAGTTAATTGCTTTATTTTGTTCTACTCACAGTTCCTTTGTGATCAGCTCAAATCAGCAGGGTGCCTGCTTCACACAGTTTGCTTCAGGCTTGTATCAGCTACCTGTACTTGCAGCTTTCAGCATTTACCTGGATCAGCGTGGCTTGTGTACAGAACCTCATCTCTGGGCCCATAATCTGTGGGTTTTGGTGATACCATTTTGGCCCAGTCTTGTTGTTTAGAGTCAGAATTTGTTATGTGCAGTGGGAACCCCATGAGAAACACTTTTTCTGTTATTAAAATGTCTTCATGATATTTGTTTGGATGAGATTATTTACTAGACTGCACTTTTCAAGAAAACTGATCTCATAAACTTTCCTTAAAAAGGAAGCTACTATATGTGGTGCCTCAGGGTTCAATCTTAGCACCTACCTTTTTTAATATATATTTGGCCCCCTTCGCTACACTAATTGCTTTGTTTGTTTAAGTTAATTTATATTCTGCTTTTCGGCACTTCATAGCAGATTACATTCAGCTACTTAGATATATTCCTATCCACAGAGGGCTTATAATCGAAGGGTTAGAGCCACTAAGTCACAATTTTGTTTCCCGGGAGGATCCATACTATCATAGAGGGGTTTCAGCTCTATGGTGCGTTTTTTTTTGTCATGCAGCTAAACATCATGGGATAAAAGAAATGAGCGAGCAGCCTTTTAGGTGCGTTGGTGGCTCCAGGAACCACCGGTGTCTTAAAGTGCAGCAACCTAAAAAAAAAAACCAGCACAGTGAAAGAAAAGGTTGAACAGAGGAATGGGATGACTGATGGCTCCACTCAGGGCTGCCACTCAAGGCAGCCCTGACTTGTCCAAAGTTTTAAATAAAAGTTATTGGGGGTTCAGGGGTCTCCCACTCCATCCCAATGCACATCTCCACTCGTTGGGGTATAGTGTACCCCCATCATCTCCTCCCTCAATAAGTGTGAAAGGAAAAAATGGGGTTCAGTAAACCCCCACGATTCCAGGCACCTCCCCCCTTCTCCCAACCTCCCTTCCACACACCCAAACCTTAAAATAAAGAATCCAGTTCAGCACTGTGGCAGGGGAGGTGGCGGGTATGGGGGTTCCTTGAACTTTATTTTTGTTCTTCACACCTTCAACCCTGACCCCCAGATGAAACTTTTCTTTCCCTTTAGCATTATCTTTTTCTTTAGGTTCTGAGCACTTTGAATGTGACACAAGAGCCTCCAGACATGTGTTAGGATCTCGGGGCTCACACATCACATTTACTGCTTTTTAAAAAGGTGTTATTTTATGGTGGCTGATCATTTTCTTGGTCAGCCTTGATAAAATACTAATATCAAATTGCCTATCAATGACCTTCTTTGCATGGTTCATGCATGCAATTCCAGTAATAGAGGAGGCAACCTGGACAGGGCCATGCATAGTATCATGTATATTGCAATATGCATACCACTTAATGTGCTTTAGAGCACTAACACAGCTTGACGCATCACCCAATGTGTTTGTTCCTAGGCAACAGAGGGTAAAGTGATTTACACAACATCACAAGAAGCAGCGGTGGGATTTGAATGGTGGTTTTCCTACTTTGTAGTCCACTGGTCTAACCACTAGGCTACTCTTCCACTCCAGACTACTAACCAAGAACTTTGAGATATACTGTCACCTTTCCACAGATGATAATACAGTTAGTAGTATACATAAGATTTTTCTGATTACAGTGATTTGATTTATCTTAACACCTACTTAAGTGAAGTTTATGACTGATTTACAAAAAACCTAAAAAGAGAAACTAAAACCCTTCTAAAGCTAAGATCTTATGGATCAGCAGACTAAACCACCCATTACAAATTCTTCCAGCAGTGGCACTGTATACAATATATCCAAAAGATATACTTACATCTTTGGGGATAAAATTGGATTCAAAGTTATCTTTCCATAAATAAATCTTGGCCCTAACACATATCATTTTCAATCATTTGAGGGTTTTGCGTTAACTGCAGTCTTTATAGGATATAAATGATCTTCAAAAAACTGTCTATGCCCTGGTGATGAACAGCCTAGATTACTGTAATTCTCTTTACCAAGGCAGTTCCATCTCATTGGTTAAAATAAATACAATTTTTACAGAGCACTGTAGCCAAGCTTTCATTCAATGCAAAAAAAATCAGATCAAGTGACTCCCCAGTTGTTTAGATTACATTGACTTTCAGTGTCTTTAGAATCAAGTTTAAGATTTTATTGATAGCTTTTAAATGTTTATACAGGGGTATTCCACAATTTATCAGATTTGTTAGTGCAGCAAGGCTTAATTAATGGAGGAATGGTCTGGAATAGCGCTCGACCACTTCTTTTTTAGGATTTAAGAGGCACCAGCCTCTTGCCTCCCTGCAGGGCAGAGAAGGGTGATCTTGAAGCAGACAGAGCAGAAAGCAAACACTCTGCACATATTTCAGCCCCTCCCCCCCCCCAGAAGGAGTGTGTAATCCTGTGAATCGTTTTAGGATGATTAAAATTATCGTCCGATAATTTTAATATCGTCTTAAACCGTTATGGAACACAATACAATAGAGATTCTAACGATTTATCGTTATAAATCGTTAGAATCGTGAGCCGGCACACTAAAACCCCCTAAAACCCACCCCCGACCCTTTAAATTAAATCCCCCACCCTCCCGAACCCCCCCCAAATGACTTCCTGCAGTCGACCTCCTGCAGTCGATCTCCTGCCGGCGCCATTTTCCGTACGAAAACGATTCGCGGCGGGAAATCGCTCCCTGACCCCCGCTGGACCTCCAGGAACTTTTGGCCAGCTTGGGGGGGGGCCTCCTGACCCCCACAAGACTTGCCAAAAGTCCAGCGGGGGTCCGGAAGGACCTCCTGCCGTCCAATCGTGTTCGTCTATGGCCGCCGCCATTTTTCGGCGCCATTTTGGAAAATGGCGCCGGCTGAAGACAACAAGATTCAGTAGCAGGAGCCCGTTCCGGACCGCTGCCGTTCCGGACCGCCGCTGGACCCGCAGGTTATTTAAGTCATTTGGGGGGGGGTTCGGGAGGGTGGGGGATTTAATTTAAAGGGTCGGGGGTGGGTTTTAGGGGGTTTTAGTGTGCCGGCTCACGATTCTAACGATTTATAACGATAAATCGTTAGAATCTCTATTGTATTGTGTTCCATAACGGTTTAAGACGATATTAAAATTATCGGACGATAATTTTAATCGTCCTAAAACGATTCACATCCCTAGTATGTACCAAAAGCAATGGAAGAACATGATTTGCCCAGGTCACAAGAAATGTCAGTGAGAGAATTATGACTTGAACCCTGGCTTCTCTGATTCTCAGCCTTTTGCACTAACTACTAGGCTGCTCCTCCACTCCATGGAAAGTCTTCTGCTAACTCCATTTTGAAATCATTATCAAAATGTTTCTTCTATGGATTAACTTGGTTTTCAGGTGCTCAAGATTCTGCTGCAGCATGCTTCTTCCCCATCTTGTACCCCTCTCCTAACCTTGAAACTTTTGAAGTAGGAGAAGCTATTGAGACCAGTCCTGGGTCCTACAGTGGCGGTGGTAATTGCAAGGGGGGAATACAGGACTGAGCCCGTGTAGGCTGCACGTTTCCCACCAACCCGCAGTGTGGACACTTAACGGTTGAAATTAACTTGTGAGATTTCACCTACTCCAAATGGGAGAATTGGAAAAGGCCACTTTTTCTAGTGAAGCTGTACTGTCATTTGGAGGGGGCCGCTTGCCAGGAAATGCATGGTGGCCAATAGTTTGGTGAGGCTTGACACAGCGTGGGACCTTTCCGCGATTGTATCCAGAGAGCTAAGGCGATACCTGCTAACAATATAATCCTCTGGCATGCACATCAATGAGTCTCGTGGAGGAAAGATGCACTCCCTGTATCTCCTCCACTGTGCCCGCCTGCGAGCCAGGCATTGCCATGGGCCCCGAACCTCTCCATAAGGGGCCAGTGAGTTGGGCTCTGGTTCAGGGACTTCCCTAGGAGAGGTTGGAATTTCCCTTGACTGTTCTTCTGGTTGTTGTTGTTGTCTGCGGCGAGCCTCCTGAAGCATCCTGTATGCCCCAACAAGTAAACTTGCCACAAACATTATAGGTTTAGGAAGACTTGACCAGGTAAGAACAGGTGTTATTTTTGGTCCAGGAGGGCCTGGTAGGTTTTCTCTTTTTATTGCATGCAATAATAGTCACTATAATAGCCGCAATTCGCAATAACGGCTGCAGGCACATGCTAAAACGTTTTTTCCCTTGTATCACCACAAAAAGGTTTAGTTGTTTCTGACATTAAATCCTGCGTTAGCATGTGTTTAGCTATCGCAGAACGTAGTAGGACACCTTAATTTGCGTTAATTCCTCATGCATGCATACTAAATTTAAAATTTGCATGCTAGCTTACGTTGCCCTATTTATCGTGCATGCAAAGCATGTTAGACCCCATTTACCACATGTTCTGGCCCTAACGCATTTTGATGAATGACCCGGTTTATTTGGTATTGCTCAAACATTTGTTGCATGTACTGGACTTGGTTCAAAACACAGCCATTCAGGTTGTATGTGAGCTGCGATGGGGCACAAGTTTATCGACATATAAAAAGAAACTCCATTGTCTTCCTATAACACAGAGAATTCCGTGTAAAGTGTTAAGTCTAGTGCACAAAGCAGTGCACTTATAATCCTATTGTTTATCAAATCTGTTGACTTGTGATATCCCATCACATAAGTTGTGTTCATCGATCCAAGGACTGCTTGATTTTACAGCTATCTCTGAGTACCATTTGCAGGTGACTAGGCAAAAACATTTTCCATAGCCACACCTATGTTATGGAATTCTTTGTTGCCTGATATCCGGAATGAATATGATTATCTGAATTCCATAAAATCATAAAGGTATTCCTGTTTGCTCAGGTCTATCCAGATTAGCTAGATTTATGGATTTGGATGCCAGTGGAGGACTGAAAAGTGCATATCTTCTTGACTTTTATTCTTTTTTTTGTTTTGTTTATATTTTATGTGATATTTATGTGATATTTAATTTATGGGATATTTAATTGTACTTGTTTTAATAAAATGTATTATGTTTTATATCTATGTATTTGATGTAATCTGCATTGAACATAGTGCAAAATAAATCTAAATAAATAAATAAATGTTCTTCTGTAGTAGCAGGGCTTTTTTCAGGGGGTATTCGTCAGTATTGAGTACTGGTACCTTTTCCTCCCCCTGTTTGATTTATCCTTTGGTCTCTCAAAAAATACCATGCATCATGCATTTTAGTACTGTCAATTTTTTTTCCAGAAAAAAAAATTTGAATTTTGAATGAATTGCTTTCCATAAAACTTGTATTTGCTATCAAGGTACGTTTTCTTTAACAGAGCTATTAATAATCCTTTAGTTCACATAAACTCTCTGATCCATTTTCCTTCCTCGTAATTTAATATAGTGCATACTTTTATCTTTATTAATGTATACTTTATGGGAAGATGGAATTGCATCTTAACTTACAGGTTTTCAATGTACTGTGCTATTGCTTCCATTAATAAAATTAAAAGGCCAAAATAATAAATATAGTCCTAAAAAATCAGTAAGTCTTTTGCTGTAATGAATAGTCAGACAGCTTACTTTATACGGTAATTTCAATATCCTTGGTTACAGAAAGACATACTTTTTTAGAGTCATGAAATAAAGAAGAAAGTCTATGGAGCATGTGTAACCCACTTAACATACATCTCAAGTAACATGGCATTAATAGCTCCTACCATTAGTAAGTTATTTGTTCATTTCCATAACATAAAGTCAATGGTGATTCACAGCCTGCACTGTCCTTCAAAGGATTTTACTTTATTCGCAGTCAAGAGCCATTTGTTGGTGCATCTAGCCAAAGACATTTTTTAATGGCTCCATTTAATTTCCTTAGTTATAAGTTATGGTTTCAAGCCAATATAAATTCTCACATAAATTTTTTTATTCAATAACTGGCTATAAAATAAAATGAAATCAAATGAGGCTCAAACTATATCAACATAAATGTCTTCATAGTATAATTTCAATGTTTGCATCTGAATCTCAGTGAATGAGTGACCTAGTGAGTGATTACTGTGAAGTAGAGAAACAAGGGCCCAGGTTCTACTGGAATGCCTTGTGACCTTATGAATATCACTTTAGCTCCTGTGATCTCAGGTACCCACTAAGAAGTGAATTTTAAAAGCCCGACTCAAACATTAATTAGGGGATGTGTGAAGAAGTCAGGTTTGCATGCACCAAGCAGATTTTAAAAGCTGCCAAGATACACACATATCTCCTACAGTACACACATCTTGAAAGTTTTCAAAAAGGAAAAGAGGATTTATATTCAGTCAACAACCAACAAGAATTGAATTGTACAGGCTGGTAAACAAATAAGAGTGGGAGTAGTTTGCTTATTGTGGTGGTTACAACCCCTAACTAATTAAGGCCTGGATTTATCAAAATGCACTAAATATTGCATGCAATAGAAAAAGGGGCATGTTTTATGGTAATAGGCAGTTTATTGCAATAATACCTATGGAAATTGCTAAGTTACCCCAAATTGCAATAACTTTTTTGCACTTTGAGATAAGTGCCAGAATTGTGGTATTTCTGTTTGAGAGAGAGAGAGAGAGAGAGAGAGGTGAGACGTATGAACAGAACAGTGCTCTCTTGTGAAGATTTGATGACCTTTGGAGTTAGGAAACTCACTCAAAAATGAGATTTGTGCAATGTTCTCTCAACCTAGCTGGATGTTACCCAGGTAGAGAGTCCATCAAGCTAGGTTGAGAGAACATTGCACAAAACTCATCTTTGAGTGAGTTTCCTAACTCCAAAGGTCATCAAATCTTCACAAGAGAGCACTGTTCTGTTCGTACGTCTCATTTCTCTCTCTCTCTCTCTCTCTCTCAAACAGAAATACCACAATTCTGGCACTTATCTCAAAGTGCAAAAAAGTTATTGCAATTTGGGGTAACTTAGCAATTTCCATAGGTATTATTGCAATAAACTGTGTATTACCATAAAACATGCCCCTTTTTCTATTGCATGCAATATTTAGTGCATTTTGATAAATCCAGGCCTTAATTGGTTAGGGGTAGTAACCACCACAATAAGCAAACTACTCCCACTCTTATTTGTTTACCAGCCTGTACAATTCAATCCTTGTTGGTTGTTGTCTGAATATAAATCCTCTTTTCCTTTTTGAAAACTTTCGAGATGTGTGTACTGTAGGAGATGAGTTTTGTGCAATGTTCTCTCAACCTAGCTTGATGGACTCTCTACCTGGGTAACATCCAGCTAGGTTGAGAGAACATTGCACAAATCTCATCTTTGAGTGAGTTTCCTCACTCCAAGGGTCATCAGATCTTCACAAGAGAGCACTATTCTGTTCGTACGTCTCACTTTGAATGTCAAAGTGGCCCCTAACCCCTACACTAATACCTAAACCTCACCTCGAGTTACTAGGTGAGCCTCCCATACAGATATAAATACCTATCTAGTGTTATGTCATCATGGGTAGGTTCTCTCTCTCTCTCTCTCTCTCTCTCTCTCTCTCTCTCTCTCTCTCTCTCTCTCTCTCTCTCTCTCTCACTCACTCACTCTCCAGGGGCATTAAAACAGGCACTTGAGAACACAATGCAATAAAGGCTTAACACTACTGAAAAAGCAGTAATTAAAGCCATGCCATAGGGCTTTGCAAAACAATAAACCTTCTCTTTTTCAGATTTGCATTGCACCATACATTATGGTGCTATCGCATGCATTAAAGACATTTTCACTTGCATTACGGGGTTTTCGTATGCATTAAAGGTACTTAACACATGCAAAAACACCTTTTAGCATTTTGATAAATGCCCCTATAAGTTAGATACTTTACTTTGATGTGGCTCCAGCACTGCTCTCTGCATTATTGGCAGGGGGGAAGGAAACTGGAAACAAAAAGTTACCAATAAGGGCCAAGAGTAATAGATAAGTATGAGAAAAATAAGTGTGAAAGCTTGCTGGGCAGACTGGATGGGCCATTTGGTTTTCTTCTGTCGTTATTTCTATGTTTCTGTGACATGGGCGTGGTCTGAGTGGGGCATGGGCATTTCAGGGCATGAACTTAAGATGTGCCCAGAAATATTGATCTGACCCACTGAATCCCACTGCCGCATAACTTTACTTCTGCTATGGATACTGTGTAATAGGGATGTGCAATCGTTTTTGCTGAATTAGAAAATTTCAAAGAAATAGTCCAATTCGGCATGGGTCAGAGGACTCGAATCCCGATACGGATTTTCACCGAACATCACCTTTTTCAATTTTCCACAAAAATCCGCCATTTTCTAACATGGCGCCAGTCATCCATTGCTTCTTCCATGTGACAGGGGCCGACCAATGGCACTGGTAGCCCCTGTCACATGGTAATGGCAAAGGGCCACCGGCTATTAAACTAGAGGGGATTGGAAGACCTATCCCTTAACTGGGATAACTGGGAACAAACTGGTTTTAGTGGCAATGGCGGCTCACGGCCCTTTTAATATTTCCCTATTTAAGTGGTAGAAGCAGGATTTGCGCACTCAGATATGTGCCTAATGAAAATTGAGCAGACATGTGCATGCGGCCAGGCTATTTTATAACATGCTTGCATATAAGTGCATATGTTATAAAATAGCCGCGTTCCTGGGCATCGGCCAAAAATTCACTCATGTGCGTCTGTGCACCGCTTTGAAAGTTACGGTCAAAGCTGCATAGCTGTTGATGCAGATTTTTGCATTGGTTATCATTTGATCAAACTATATTATCAACTACTGTAAATACTTAGAAGTCCTCCTGTTTGAGGCATTTGAAGCTATACTTAATATTAATATTCTTATCATTGAAATGTGATTTTAGAACTAAATAGTGAGGGAGTAGACAAAAAAACATTGTCAAAAAAGGCTTATTGAGTCTCCTTTAAAAGCAGATTTTCAAATCCCTACCCATGTAGGGGGGTTACGCACGCCGGGCCTATTTTCAAAAGGCCATGCAGCGCGTGTAAAGCCCCAGGACACATGTAAGTCCCAGGGCTTGAAAAAAGGGGTGGGGAAAGGGCATGGCAGGGCGGGGTCCTCCAGGCATAGCAGCCATTTGCCGCTGTGCCCGGGATCACAGACATGCCATCGGCTGGCGCGCGCAACCTACGCCTGCCCAAAGGCAGGCGCAACTTATAAAATAAAGTAATGGGGGGGGGGGGGTTTAGGTAGGGCTGGGGGGCAGGTTAGGTAGGGGAAGGGAGGGGAAGGTGGGGTGGGGCAGAAGGAAAGTTCCCTCCGAGGCCGCTCCGATTAGGAGCGGCCTCGGAGGGAACGGAGAAAGCCAACAGGGCTCCCCAAGGGCTCGGCGTGCGCAAGGTGCACCCCCTTGGTGCACGTTATAAAATTAGGAGTACATTTGTGCGCGCTGTATTGCACGCACAAATGAACACCTGCGCGTAGGTATTAAAATCCAGCCCTCTGGGAATACAATGTGGGACAATTTTCAAAGCTATTTATGCAGGTAAATAGCAATTAACTCACA
Source organism: Rhinatrema bivittatum (assembly GCF_901001135.1). Classification (NCBI taxonomy): domain Eukaryota; kingdom Metazoa; phylum Chordata; class Amphibia; order Gymnophiona; family Rhinatrematidae; genus Rhinatrema; species Rhinatrema bivittatum. The sequence goes on from NC_042615.1 coordinate 589,254,166, forward strand.
TAAATTGCCCATCTGAAAATTACTGCCCCTCTGCCCTCAAATATAGCTAAAAGGACACATGCTGTTTTACAATGCTGCTTTTAGATGAAGCGTTCCGGGAAGGAAAGAATTGAATGCAGATTGCATTTTCAACTCCATATGTGTCATTTTCCATGAAGAAATGTACCCACACAAAAAGAAGGTACAAAGGATCCTTGGCAAGTTTCAGATTCAAAGTAAATTGTTGCAAAGTCACATGGATAAAAAGTTCTTACAGACTTTATTCCAAAGAAGAAATTCTGAAAATTGCTCCTGAATGTGACTCTGAAAAAAAAAAATCCTAATGCTAGAATGCATTTCTGAATGATTAAAGCAAGATACAACAGATCTATAGCTACTATAATTCACCAAAATGATTGTGAAATGCCATCCATCTAGATCAGTGGAGCCAACATATTAAAAAATGTGCACATTTGCTAAAATAGTTATTTAAAAATAACTTTCCACATATGTATTAAAGTAATAATATGCATATGCTGACAAATGCTGTAAAAAATGGTAAAAGTGCACCAGACATTGGACCAATTCTAATCAACATTTTCATGTGTGACAATGTGGAAGTTTTGTTGGGAAAGGTTTTGTTGTGCTGGAGGTGGACCTTTGGCCTGGTGCAGGATTGGTAAGGCCCTCTGGTTGGACCCAGAGAGCGCCAGCCACCAGGAGGCGGAGCACACGAGGAGACAGACGCTAGCTGGAGCATCGCCAATAACAGTCCGGGGTTTCTGCAGGTTGAGCCCTTGGGTATCCGGACCTCCTGGACTTAGGTGGGCCTCAGGTGATCTCTCGAAGAGGTAGCGGAGAGGTGTGCCCACCACGATCAGGGGTGTGCGACTGATGCAGAGAGGATGGACTCGACCCGAACTGGAAACTCTGGAGACCTCAGGGAGGTAACTGTTCAGGAAAGTCCTCTGGGTGAGACGGGCAGTGCCTGCGGATCTAGTCAGGTGGAAGCCATGGGTGGATTCCAAGCAGGTTGGTCTGGTAGTCACAGTAGGACAGAAAAGAGTGTCTGAGTGAAGCGCAGAGTATCAGTCCAGAAGTGGTCAGCCAAAGCAGGGATCAAGCACCAAGCTCAGTCTGAGTGTAGCCAAGGCAAACGAGGGTCAGTTCCAGGCGGCAGACGAAGAGGATGGTCAGGCAGGCAGAGGTCAGTTCCAGGAAGCAGATAAGGAGAATGGTCAGGCAGGCAGAGGTCAGTACCAGAGATCAGTCTGGGAAGGTACTACCTGGGAAGGATGCAGGAACACACGAAGGCTCAGGAACACGGAGATGCTGGAACAAGGAAACACTGGAACAAGGAGACGCTGGAACATGGAGAAGGCAAACTCAGAACATCACAGTGTTGACTTGATTGCCAAGGCGAGGTCCTGGGGACAGGACTTCGCTATTTATACTAGGGACTGGTGATGTCATCAGGGCGCATCCAAGCTGGGTTTCCTGTGCTTGGCCCTTTAAACATTGTGACATTGGCCGCGCGAGCACCTAGGGGCAGTGCTGAGGAGCAGGAGGACGTGGAGCCCCGGCGGGAGCTCCGCTGTGAGTCTTGTGGCATGGAGGAAGCCAGAGAGGGCCGTGGTGAGCAACGGGGATGGCGGGTACTGGGCAGCAGCGAGATCAGAGCTGGTTGAGGGCATGGCAAGTTGAGCACGCCCGGTCAGGGCACCCACGCGGCCGGGAAGAGCAACAGGTTTGTCTTTTTGCCGATAACAAAATAAAAAGGGTAGACAGTTGGATGGTATGGAAAACATGAAGAGGGATCTAATGAAGCTCAAGGAATGATCTATAATATGGTACCTAAGATTTAATGTTAAAAAATGCAGAGTTAGACATTTAAGTTGCAAAAATCCCGAAGGAAAGATACAGTATAGTAGATGAAATGTTTCTAAGCACAAAAGAAGAGCAGGATCTGGTGGGGATCATATCTGATGATCTTAAGGTGCTCAAGCAGGTGGATGCAGCAATGGCAAAAGCCAGAAAGATGCTTGGGTGCATAAGGAGAGGAATGGTTGGCAGAAAAATGGAAGTAATATTTCCCTGAATAGATCCCTGGTAAGATCTCATTTGGAATACTGTATACAATTCTGGAGACCGTATCTTCAAAAGGATTTAAATTGTTTGGAGTTGGCCTAGAGGGTGGCTATTAGAATGATCAGTGCTCTTCATTCTAAAGTATATGGGGGGCAGAGTTAAAGATCTAAATATATATACACCCTAGGAGAAAGGCAAGATAGGGAAGATATATGATAGAGAGTAGAGACATTTAAACACCTCCATGGTTTTCATGTATAGGTGGCAAGCCTTTTTCATCAGAAAGGAGGCTCTAGAACGAGGGGTCATTGGATAAGGGTGAAAGATTGTAGAACCAGGAGTAATCTAAGGAAATATTTCTTTATGGAAAGGGTAGTGGATGCATTGCACAGCCTCCCCATGGAGGTGAAGGAGACAAGAACAATATCTGAAATCAAGAAAGCATGGGATAAACACGGGGCATATCTGAGGGAGTGATAGGGAATGTAAAGCTGAATTAATCGGTATGGATGGGCAGACTAGATAGGCTGTATGGTCTTTTTCTGCTGTTATGTTTCTGTGTTTCTATGTTGCTTGCTTCCTATGCTAAACACTGGTAATAGTACTTAGGCCTCTATTCTATATTTCTTAAAAATAAAAAATATAAAAAGAATATGCCACTCAAATAATTGAACCTCTAACCCTCTTACACAGTGTAACGGCTCACCACCAGCGCTGCCTGGATCTGCCACTCCTCTGGGTCCCTGGTTACGTCTTCAGTGAGTTACTCTTCACCCTTGCAGCCGCCAGGCGCTTGTAACTCCCCAGGTCCTGGTCTAAGCAGGTGCTGTCTCTGCTTGGCTTCAGGTTTCTCCTTAGAAGGAGTGGGAGGTGAAACCACCCCCCAATCAAAATATTGTGCAAAGACACAGTTTTCTTCAAAACAGTTTATAGGGCAATTCAAATGTTCTTTACATTTACTTCTTCACCTCCCACCTCCACCAGTTCTTAGGAACTCAGTGCCTGAACATCCAGGTCTGTATCCCGGCTCTCCCGCTCCGCAATGGCGGGTGCTTGACCAGTGTTGCTATTTAAGTCAAAAACCCTCTTTTAAATGTTTAAACACAATATGTTCCTTAGAGCCTTCCTCCCACCTTCCTTTAAGGTATCATTTGTAACCCGTCATTTGTAACCCTGTCGCTTCCTGGTTACTCGATATCCATTACTGAGCTGGAGGATTCCTCTCCCCCAGAACCTACCTCCATCCCTTCCTCCTCTTGTTCAGAGGAGCTGGCCTTTTCTGGCCATTGCCACCATGCTGGCATGCCCCTTTCCTCCAACTCCATCGATTCAGCTGTGTCTGACTCGTTATCCTTTAACTCTGACACCTGTTTCCCCTCTTGCTCTGCCCATGGGTCAGGTGGTAGTTCTAAGAACCTGGGAGTTGTAGTTTTTTGTGTCTTTGGCAACGCCCTCTGCTGTCTGCCTCTGGTATTATCTGACTTCATCCTATGGTGCTGGGGCTGTTCCTGACCCCGGCAGTGCTGCACTGCATCACAACAGATAAAGATCGCTATCCTCTCATCCTTCCATAGTTTAATGGAACAAAGTCAGCATGGCTTTACCCAAGGAAGTCTTGTCTCACAAATCTGCTTCACTTTTTTGAAGGAGTTAATAAACATGTGGATAAAGGTGAACCGGTAGATATAGTATACTTGGATTTTCAGAAGGAGTTTGACAAAGTTCCTCATGAGAGGCTTCTAGGAAAAGTAAAAAGTCATGGGATAGATGGCGATGTCCTTTCATGGATTGCAAACTGGCTAAAAGACAGGAAACAGAGAGTAGGATTAAATGGACAATTTTCTCAGTGGAAGGGAGTGGACAGTGGAGTGCCTCAGGGATCTGTATTGGGACCCTTACTTTTCAATATATTTATAAATGATCTGGAAAGAAATACGACGAGTGAGATAATCAAATTTGCAGATGACACAAAATTGTTCAGAGTAGTTAAATCACATACACATTGTGATAAATTGCAGGAAGAACTTGTGAGACTGGAAAATTGGGCATCCAAATGGCAGATTAAATTTAATGTGGAGAAGTGCAAGGTAATGCATATAGGGAAAAATAACCCATGCTATAATTACACAATGTTGGGTTCCATATTAGGTGCTACAACCCAAGAAAGAGATCTAGGCGTCATAGTGGATAATACATTGAAATCATCGGTTCAGTGTGCTGTGGCAGTCAAAAAAGCAAACAGAATGTTGGGAATTATTAGAAAGGGAATGGTGAATAAAACGGAAAATATCATAATGCCTCTGTATCGCTCCATGGTGAGACCGCACCTTGAATACTGTGTACAATTCTGGTCGCCGCAAAAGATATAATTGCGATCTTCAAAAAAGATATAATTGCGATGGAGAAGGTACAGAGAAGGGCTACCAAAATGATAAGGGGAATGGAACAGCTCCCCTATGAGGAAAGACTAAAGAGGTTAGGAATTCAGCTTGGAGAAGAGACGGCTAAGGGGGGGGGGGATATGATAGAGATGTTTAAAATCATGAGAGATCTAGAATGGGTAGATGTGAATCGGTTATTTACTCTTTCAGATAATAGAAAGACTAGGGGGCACTCCATGAAGTTAGCATGGGGCACATTTAAAACTAATTGGAGAAAGTTCTTTTTTACTCAACACACAATTAAACTCTGGAATTTGTTGCCAGAGGATGTGGTTAGAGCAGTTAGTATAGCTGTGTTTAAAAAAGGATTGGATAAGTTCTTGGAGGAGAAGTTCATTACCTGCTATTAAGTTCACTTAGAGAATAGCCACAGCCATTAGCAATGGTAACATGGAATAGACTTAGTTTATGGGTACTTGCCAGGTTCTTATGGCCTGGATTGGCTGGATGCTGGGCTTGATGGACCCTTGGTCTGACCCAGTATAGCATTTTCTTATGTTCTTATGTAGCAAATAAAGTATTCTTCCACCCAACCAAAGACAAAAAAAAAAAAAATAGACTCATTGGGGCAGATTTTAAAACGTATGCGCGGGCGTAGATTTGTTCGCACAACTTGGCGCGAACAAATCTACGCCCAATTTTATAACATGCGTCGCTCCCGGACACCCGCTGGACCACCATGGACTTTTGGCAAGTCTTGGGGGACCCTCCTGACCCCCACAAGACTTGCTAATAGTCCAGCAGGGGTCCGGGAGCGACCTCCTGCACTCGGGCCGTCAGTTGCCAATATTCAAAATGGCGCCAATAGCCTTTGCCCTCACTGTGTCACAGGGGCTAACCATCAGCCCCTGTGACATAGTGAGGGCAAAGGCTATTGGCTGCCAGTATTCAAAATGGCAGGAGGTCGCTCCCGGACCCTTACTGGACTTTTGGCAAGTCTTGTGGGGGTCAGGAGGGTCCCCCAAGACTTGCCAAAAGTCCATGGTGGTCCAGAGGGGGTCCGAGAGCGATATCCTGCTCTGGGGCCATTGGCTGCCAGTAATCAAAATGGTGCCGATAGCCTTTGCCCTTACTATGTCACAGGGGCTACTGGTGCCATTGGTCAGCCCCTGTCACATGGTAGGAGCACAAGATGGCGCCAGCCATCCATTGCTCCTACCATGTCACCGGCAGCCGAGGGTGTGAGTGCAGGAGATGGCTCCCGGACCCCCCGCTGGACCACCAGGGAGTTTTGGTAAGTCTTGGGGGGGTCAGGAGCATGGGGGGTTTGTTTAAATTGGCTCTTTTAGACGGCCGAATAATTCAGCAAAGATTTGTTGTATTCGTGGGGAATTGCGATATGTTTCACTTCCCCACAAATACAACAAATATGGCCCTATACGTTGTGGATTACCAATTCGTAGGGAACGAATGCACACCCCTAGTTGGTATTTCAAAAGATGGAACTTTCAGAAAACTTTCAGTGTGAAACGTGTTCCTCTTATCAATCAATCCAATGTCGCGTTGTGAAAATAAGCAACTTTCAGTCTCCATTTCATTATTTTTTTCCCCTATAGAAGGCTATTCCAATTCAATTGTTTGGTTTATTTCTTTATCGAATGCTTGTGTGGAACAGTCATAGTCTGGTGCAGAAGGTAATACAACCACTTGATTGTCTCTACTAATCTGATCGTTCCCAGCCTCATGTGTTTTTTGGTTTTTGATCAGAAATCCTGTAATCAATTTTGACCTTTTGACTGCTTCTTCCTGTAATTTGCCTCATTTTGTTTTTGCCGCACCACTTTCAAATTTTTCCATTGTCACCCAAAACTAAACGGAAAAACAACTGGTACAAAATTATATAAGATAGAATATTTTAACTTCTAAATTAAAAATTAGTATTACCTGATTCTTTTATTATTATTATTAATAATAATAATAATAATAATAATAATAAAGACGATTGTCTTTATTCATTTATTATTGTTAAAAATAAGATTGCTTCTAAATAATGTTGTGATAACTTTGTCAATAATTGTAATAAATGTCTAAAACATATGACAAACATTACAGTTACATGCAGGGTTGTTAAAACGTAGAGGTATTCATCAACAAATTGCTCAGGTAATTTAAATATGATGGTTTTATTTTATAGTTGTTGTGTGGGTAGTAGTGGACCCTTGAGCCGGCCTGACGGAGAGAGAGTATGATGGTAGAAGGAGTCTCCGTGAAAAGGGTACAGGCCAGGAGGCGGATACTGGTAAGCGAAGTGAAGCTCTTCACCCTGGAAGCCCGAATCCCCCCAGGAGGAGCCCTTGAGGATCCGATCCGCTGGGACTTAGGCGGTGGATGGAGATGTTTTCACCCTGGAAGCCCAAGGCTCCCCCGGGAGGATCCCATAGGAGCCTGGACCGCTGGGACATAGGCGAGCAGCACTCTGAAGAGACGATCCGAGGTCAAGGCAGGCGAGCAGAATCAGGAACAGGCAGAGGTCAGCACCGGGGAAGCAGGCCGGGAGGAACGGGAAGGTCTGGGACTGGAACTGAAGCAGAACCTGGAATTGGAACTGGAGACAGAATCCGAACCAGATGCTGGGGCCGAAGACAGGGTCCGAAGCTGGAGCTGGAGCTGAAGACAGGATCAAGAGAGAATGGACGGCGTCTGCAGTATACTGCAACAGGGAACCAAGAACCTTGTTGCAAGGCACATACTGAAGGCAGACACTGGCTTTAAATACCAGCCGGCATCTGACGTCAGAAAAGGGGCAGCCTGCGGTCTGGTGGGAAACGGCCTTTAAATTGCCCCTCCTCGCGCGCACCTAGGAGGGGAGGGGCAATGCTCCGAGACTCAGCGGCGTCTCCCTTGTGGGGACGCTGCCGAACAGGCCGCGCAGGCCCGTCGGAAAGCGGTGGCTGCCGCTCGACTCCAGGCCCGAGGAGCAGCGCACCAGCTGGCAGCCCCCGGACGCGAGGACAGCAAGGTAAGGTCCCGGTTGCCAGCGCGGCGACTGGGACCGCAATAATAGAAGCTCTATAAAATAAAACAGTCATATTTAAATTTAAAGAACAAAATGACTGAATCCTGGTCTTGCATAAAAAAGTTAGTACAATAAGCTGAATACATTTTTTATTTATACATGTTAGAAATAGATATATTAGCATTTTTTTTAATTTTGCCCAACAAAAGTAGGCCCCTTGAACATTGTGGGCCCTAGCCAAATGGCCATGCTGGCACCCCCTCTCTCCTGGAGTGACCATGACATAGAACCCCTCTGCCACTCCTTTCCCCATAACACTTTCCTATAACACTTCCTCTCAGCCACTCCTCATCCCTCTCCCATAATTTGAGGTGTGGATTTTCACTCGTCAAGCCAGGATCCCTAAGAGATTATAAGGACTGTAATTTATAATCCAGCTAGCTGGTCTCACCCACAAAATATTATCTTCTGAGCAGGCTTCTGCAGTAGACTTTTCAGGCCTTGCCTTATAGGCGCACCAGCATTAGTATCATCAGAAACTGGATGAATTGAGAATGGGAGTACAGTGTGTTTGTTTATTATTTATCCCACAGGCTCAAATATAAAATAAATAAATAAATACATAAATAATAAACATTCTTTTAGTGATGGTGTGAGGGAAATCCTTAGGATAAGTGTTATTAGGTTAAATATAAGGTAATATTTAAAGCAGAAAAAAGTTAGTTTTTTCTCTTGTATTTTACTGTTTCCTTTTGAAGCAGGGAGCTCTTACAGCTCATTGTAGAGTGGTTGGTCTTTCAGGTCATCAGAGCCAAGCCATGGAAGGCCAGTGAACCTGTACTGGGCTCCATGATGGTGACCAGTGATAATCTGGGAAGAATTGGGACCACAACAGCCTTGATGGCAGGTCTGACTTATCTAATTAACTTAACTGGATAAGTATGAATAAGTTAGAAGGATAAAGAGTGCCACCCCAATCTACCTCTGCCCACCCACAAATTATCCAGCTATCTACTTAGCCAAATAAGGGGGTCATTTTGTAAAGCTTATCACGTGCGATAAGCTGCCATCGCACGCGAAAAATCCCTTTTCGCGTACGATAGCTTGCTAGGGGCGGAGTTGGGGTGGTGAGGGGAGGAGTCGGGGCGGCGTCGGGGCAGAATCCGTGATGTCTTCGCTGGTGGCGATAAGGTAAGCCACGTTATCGTTGCCAGTAGCGCGCCCAATAGCGCCACCTTTCACGGTGGCGCTATTGGGTGCGAAAGCCGGCAGCGATAACACCGCGGTGGTGCGATGGCTGCCGGCTTTCACAGGCCCCCCCCCCCCACCCCTGTTTTCTCTGGATTCAGCATTCTGCGATAGAATGGTGAATTCAGGCCTAAGTGACTTATCTGGCTAAGTATCAACTGAATATCCATTTGTTTTAGAGGAAAACTGTTTTGTTGTTGCTGTTGATGTTGCTGCTAATCAATGCTGTGAACTTGTGAACTTTGATTAATTCAGTGCATTTTAATATTGTTCATCTCTGACTACTGGAAATCTCAGAAAATAAAAGTTTTCTTTTGTTGAAGATGTCTTTCGCATGAGATTCCCCATTATCCCAAGGTGTAGGTTCAAGTGACAAAAGAGCGTGACCTGAAGAGTTTGGCTGTAATGTGGTATTATCAGAGGGTTCATAGAGAGTTTTCCCTTTCCGGCTTGATAAATGCTGCCCATGCCTCTGTACCAGCTCCACTACAACATCTACTTCCCCATTTTTATTTTTTGTGAACCCACAGAGAGACTGGTGCTTAGCTCTAAATAGGCACCTCTCTCAATTTATGTGCCCCAAAAGGGGGTTATAATTTTAATGATTAAATATACACAACAAAAGTAATTAAAATGTACACAAAACATATAATAAAATTCATATCAAATATTAAAATCTCCAAATCTAATATTAGTTTCCATAATCACCGTGAGAAATAATAGCATCATATAGCATAAAAATGGCACTACAGTAAACAAGGGAATTTCACTAAAGAGGAATGAAATGCTTTCATGAATAAATATGCCTTCCGCAGCTTTCTAAACCTGAAGTAATCCCCCGTAAATGAAATTCTTTTGGCAGAGAATTCCAAAAGGCTGGAACTAAACTTGAAAAAGCTCATATTTGACTCAAAGCCAGTTTACAGACCTTAACTAAAGGGGCAGAGAGCAAAAACTGCTTTACAAGTTAAACAATTAATTTTAAACAGTGATCTATAAAATATTGGCAGCCAGTGTACGATAGCAAGGCCAGGTGAAATATGACCTCAGCTTCTACTGCCTGAAACGAACCTACCCACTGAATACTGAATTATCTATAAACTATGCAGACTTTTCAGCTGGCCTGCATGGTGACCATGTTATGCTTCTCTAGCTGGGAAAATTTGATTCATGGCATGAATGGGTTGAGTTTGTTTAATCTTGTGATTTAAAGTAATGGGCCGGATATTAGTACCTACGTGCGGGCGTACATTTGTGCGCGCAACCCGGCGTGCACAAATGTACGCCAGATTTTATAACATCCCCCAGGTTAGTAAATTGATATGGTTAAAGGTTAAAATTATCAAGGATTTGGGTATCTTGGAACCTGGAATAGTGGGCTTGAAAGACAGGTTTTTTGTTTCTTTGATGAATTTGTAATTTAAAGAGATTTGGTGGAGGAATGGTAATATGTCAATTTATGGAAACGTTTTGGGTAATGTTTATCTTTAATTGCAACCTGTATAAAATTCAAGATATGTATGCTTGATATGTAATAATGAAAATATTATAAATAAAAAAACAAAATCCAGGGTCAGCGTACACAAGGGGGTGCACAATAGGGCACCTTGCGCGCGCTGAGCCCTTGGGGAGCCCTTCCGGCTTTCCCCGTTCCCTCCAAGGCCACTCCGAAATCGGACCGGCCTCGAAGGGAAATTTCCTTCTGCCCCCCCCCACCTTCCCCTCCCTTCCCCTACCTAATCCGTCCCCCAGCCCTACCTAAACCCCCACCTAACCTTTATTTTATAAGTTGCGCCTGCCTCCAGGCAGGCATAGGTTACGCGCACAAGCCAACAGCCGGCCCGGGATCTCAGGCACAGCGACAAATGGCCGCTGTGCCTGGATGCTCCGGCCCCACCCATGCCCCACCCCCATGCCCCACCCCCAGACTGCACCGTCCACTCCCCACCCCTTTTTTCAAGCCCCATGATTTACACGCATCCCAGGGCTTTACACGTACCGCCGGGCCTTTTGAAAATAGGCTCAGCATACGTAAACCCCCCTATGCACGTAAATCCTCCCGGATTTGCACGCGTAGGGCTTTGAAAATCTGCCTCAATATGTCTTAAAAAAAAAAATTATCTGGCAAACTTCATGGGTTAACCAAATAAATCTTCTTCGTAAAAATTCCACACTCTGACTGGATACATTTGTGTGGATAAAACCTCAAGGCACACAAATTTAGTCGGTCAGAAAAGGAACGGGTGAGAGGCCCCTGGAATGTTTTTTTTCATTTAGCTGTTTAGCATGGATTTTCAGCTCTAACTGCACAACACTGACTTCTCAACTGGCAGGACTAAATACTAGAGATGTGAATCAGAACTGGTATCGATTCGGATTCCAGTTCCAATTCACATCGTGAAATTTTTATCTTGCAGTCCGATCGGGTTTTTTGTTTTTTTTTTTCGGCTGCGCCCGAGCCGATAACCAAAAAATACAGCCGACTCTTTAAAATGAGTTTGTTAGTATCCCCCCACCCTATGGATCCCCCCCCAAAATCTTTAAATACCTGGTGGTCCAGCGGGGGTATCAGGAGCATTCTCCTGCGCTCGAGCCGTCGGCTGCCAGTAAACAAAATGGCGCCGATGGCCATTTGCCCTTAGCATGTGACAGGGTATCTGTGCCATTGGCCGGTCCCTGTCACATGGTAGGAGCAATGGATGGCCGCTGGACCACCAGGTATTTAAAAATTTGGGGGGGGGTCCGGAGGGTGGGGGGATACTAACAAACTCATTTTAAAGGGTCAGGTTGTGTTTTTAGGTTGTGTCCTTTCTCCCCCCCCCCCCCCATAACGATAAGAAAACCCACTAAATTAATTGTGGGGTTTCCTATCACTATCGGGCCCCCCCCCCCTGATATCTGACGATATTGAAAATATCGGATGATATTTTCAATCGTCAGATAACAATTCACATCCCTACTAAATACTGCTGAATTAATTTTATCTAGCTAGATATTCAACCCAAAAGCTAGCCAGTTAATTGTGTTTTCATATCCAGGTAAGACAGCTGGGTAACATTTCCTGGTTATTTTACCTACTCTGTGGATTTTTTTAAATTGCCCCATAAAGCCCAATACAGAAGGAGATATTTGTCATACAGCAGCTATTCAGAATTGTAATATGAGAGGACAGACTCTACGGAGAAGCATACTTTAATCAAGATTAATTGTCTATCATTTTTGTCAGTATTTAGCAGAACGGTTTCTGCTACATAATTTGTGCAGTACTGTAGTACCCCATCTATTCATCTATTTGCTAACATTAAACATTTATAAATACCTTTGTGCTACAAGTACACAAATAGTTTGTTAGATTTCTCTGTAGGGAGTCCTGCAGAAAAAATAAAGCATCGTAAACTGATTATGTTTACATAAAGTAAACCGTTTCAGTCATGATGGAATAATTTAAGTAATTTACTACTTCCATGTACTCCAAAAACATTGAAGCATGAATGTATTTTTTAATCTACATCATAACTACACACTATATAGAAGGCTTCTCTGTAATCAAAAGATGGTTGTGAATTATTGCAAGTTACCTATAAAATTACAAATTGAGCAAATTAATTTAAAGCGTATGTAGCTCATCCATTGGTTATTATTAGTATAGTGACTGTTCTGGAGTTTGCTGGTTATGACACACAGTCCTGCCATTCATGTTGTGCTTGGGGGTGGACCTTTGTCCTGGAGCAGTGGAGACTAGAGATGTGTATCGTGTGATCGATCGTCTTAACGATCGATTTCGGCTGGGGGGGGGGGAGGGAATCGGATCGTCGCGGTTTTGTTTTTTAAAATATTGTGTAAATCGTAAATCGGGGGAGGGCGTGAAAACCGGCACACTAAAACATCCCTAAAACCCACCCCGACCCTTTAAAATAAATCCCCCACCCTCCCGAACCCCCCCCAAAATGTCTTAAATTACCTGGGGTCCAGTGGGGGGGTCCCGTTGTGATCTTCCACTCTCGGGCCACGAGTGCGTTGATAGAAAATGGCGCCGGTGCTACCTTTGCCCTGTCATATGACTGGGGTCCAGTGGGGGTCCGGGAGCGATCTTCTACGCTCATGATGTCGAGGACAGGAACCAAAATGGCGCCGGCGCTACCTTTGCCCTGTCATATGACAGTCTCACTAAATATAGATCCTCACCAAATGAGCATAATAAATACCACACACTAAAATTCACCCAGTGTATAATTTTTATAAATATTTTTTATATATAGGTGACCCTCTATATACCAGCTTATTCCTATTAAATATTGCCTCTAACGATTTTTGATGATTTAAAATATATCGGACGATATTTTAAATCGTCAAAAAACGATTCACATCCCTAGTGGAGACCGGCTTCCTGGTAAGGACCAGGAAGCAACTGCACCCTGGGGGCAGAGAACTGGAGGAGACAGCTTCACCACTGAAAGCCCGAGGTCCCCCCGGGAGGAGCTCGTAGGGACCTGGGCTGCTTGGACTTAGGTGGGCCTCACAGAGTCTCCTGGAAGGATGGAAGTCCGACGTGCCCACAGACAGAATGGGAGCACGGTCAGGTTCGAGACTGGAGTTCAGATGGAACAAGGAGGACCAGAATAGCGTAGGAGATGACAAGGCTAGGAACAGAGCCAGAATCTAGAAACATGGTCAAGTAGGCAGAGGTCAGAGTCCAGGGGTCAGTCCGAGAAGTAGTCAGAAAAGCGGAGGTCATGTTCCGGAGGTCAGATGAGGTCACAGGCAGACCGAGGTCAGAAGGCAAGCAGCAGGCAGATGAGTTTAGGAACAAGCTGAGGTCAGAAAGCAGGCAGCAGGCAGGCATGTCGAGAGGCAGGCTGGAGTCAGGAGGCAGGCAGCAGGCAGGCAGGTCAAGGAACAGACTGGAGTAAGGTGGCAGGCAGACAAGTCGAGGAGCAGACTGGAGTCAGAAGGCAGGCAGCAGGCAGGCAGGTCAAGGAGCAAGCCGAGGTCAGTACCAGTAAGACAGTCTGGAGGTACTACCTAGGGAGATGGACAGACAAACAGGAAGAGGAGGATGCTGGAGTACTAGGATGCAGGAAAAAGGCAGAAACAGAACTGGAACAGAAGGATCCTGGAACGAGACTTGGAACAAGGTTCAGACGCAGTGACAATCTAGCTAGACACTAACCTGATTGCCAAGGCAAGGAAGTACAAGCAGGGACTTCCTTATATCCAGGAATCAATCAGGGCGTGCTGCGAAGCTAGGACACGCCCTTGGCCCTACAAGAGGCCGGGCGGTCCACGCACATGCGTAGGGGCTTGGCCAACACAGCCGAGGACACCAGGCTCTGGCGTGAGGCCTGGTACGCAGTGGAAGGCCTGGCGACTGCTGCTGCGGGACGTCAAGGCCTGGAAGCGCTTGCAGCTGCCGCTAGGGAGGCCGACCCGGGACCTGCCGTGGAACCATGGAGGTGAGCAGGCCCATGCCTGGGCCGGATGCAGACGGGGTACGTAACAGTACCCCCCCTTCTAGGCCTCCCCCTACGTGGCCGTGGTTTGGCAGGGTGAGTCCTATGAATATCTTCAGGAGTTCCTTATCAAGGATATTGTAGAAAGGTTCCCAGGAATTCTCCTCAGCCCCATAACCCTCCCAGGCTAGAAGGTATTCTCATTTTCCTCAATGCTGCCGAACATCAAGGACCTCTCTTACCTGGAGAGAAGAATCAGGTACCATAGAGACCTGTGGAGGAGAGGGAACGCTATGTGAGGGCCAGGAGAGGACCAACGGCTTCAATAAGGACACATGGAACATGATATGGATACCCATGGCACGAGGTAGCTGGAGTTGATACGATACAGCTCCCACTCTTCGGATAACAGGAAATGGTCCAATGTATTTCGGAGCCAAGCGATGAGAGGAAAGTCTCAGTCGTATGTGTCGGGCACTTAGCCACACTTTCTGGCCAAGACGGAAGAGTGGAGCAGGACATCTATGGGTGTCAGAGTTACGCTTGGAGCATTCAGCAGCTTGGGAAAGATGCTCTTTTACTTGGTTCCATACTTGACGAATGGTGTGAGCCATGGATTGTGCCACTGGAGAAATAACAGTCAAAGGAACTGGAAGAGGCAGTTGGGGCTGCTGTCCGAATACCACGGAGAACGGAGATACATCGGTGACTGCAGCAACATGAGTATTGTGCGACAGCTCAGTCCAAGGAAGAAGATCAGACCAGTTATCCTGCTGATCATTTACATAGGAGTGGAGGAATGTCTTCAGAGTGTGATTGGTCCTTTCAGCTTGACCATTGGCCCGTGGATGATAGGCCGATGTATAGCTTAGAGAAATGTTAAAATTCTTACATAGGGAACGCCAATACATGGCAGCAAACTGTGGTCCCCAATCGGAAATAATCTCCTTGGGGAGTCCATGAAGGCAAAAAATGTTCTTCAGAAACAACTTTGCCAGTTCTGGGGCCGAAGGAAGGCTCGGCAGGGGAATGAAGTGACCCATTTTCGAAAAACAGTCGATGATGACCCAAATCATGCTATTGTTCTGGGAAGGAGGCAGGTCCATAATAAAGTCCATCGAGATGCTAGACCATGGCTCAGTATGTGCTGGGAGTGGTTGAAGTAAGCCCCAAGGCTTTCCAGTAGGCGGTTTCTGTTGGGCACAGATAGGACATGAGTCCACATAGTTTCGGGAATCCTGCACCGTATTGGGCCACCAATAGTGTCTTCGCAACATCTCTAAGGTTCTGGCATGACCCGGATGGCCTGCCAACTTGGAATCATGGGCCCATTTTAGAACTCATTCACGTAATCTACGCAGAATGACAGTTTTCCCAGTAGGAACTCTAGTGGTCACAGCAAGGGATATACAGGCGGGATCAATAATGAAGCTAGGGACTTCAGGGACATCTTCAGGTTCAAATGATCTGGATAGCGCGTCAGCACGGAGGTTCTTGGAACCTGGGCGGAAACAGAGGACGAAGTTGAATCATTTGAAGAAAAGTGCCCATCAGGCTTGATGGGGGTTCAGGAATTGAGCCTCTTTAAGGTGCTCAAGGTTCTTATGGTCAGTGAAGATGGTAAACTTGTGTTGTGCCCCTTCCAACCAGGGGCACCACTCTTGAAGCGCCAACTTGACTGCGAGGAGTTTACGGTCACCAATGGTATAACGCTATTCCGTGGGAGAAAACTTATGTGAGTAGAAAGAGCAGGGTATCAGTTTACCCTTAGGGGAAAACTGGCTCAAGACGGCTCATGCGCCGATTGCAGAGGCATCAACCTCTACGACGAATGGTTGCTTAGGATCTAGATGCTGCAGGCAAGGGCTAGAACAGAAAGCCACCTATATTATATTCGATATGTTCCATGTAAACCGCCTCCCCGGCGATAGTTACCTCTGTTAAATGTAAACCGGAGTGATATGCATTGTATACAGGAACTTCCGGTATATAAAAACCAAAAATAAATAAATAAATAAAATCATCTGAAAGGTGGCTAGTGCTTTAGGTGTCCACACCCGAGTGTTGGCCCCTCTCCTAGTCATAGCAGTAGGTGGGGCAACTAAGGAAGAATAATTAGCAATGAAGCTCTGGTAATAATTGGTAAAGCCAAGAAAATGCTGTAAGGCTCAGATGCCTACTGGCTGGGGCCAGTCGCGGATCCCCTGGACTTTCTCTGGGTCCATAGAAAATCCTCAGTTAGAAATTATATACCCTAGGAAGGGTAAGTGGTTACGCTCAAACAGGCATTTTTCCAGCTTGGCATACAAATGGTTCTCTCTCAAGCATTGGAGGACAATCCGAACATGATCTCAATGAGATTCAAGGTCTTTAGAAAAGATCAAGATGTCATCAAGATATACAAATACAAAGGAATGCAGAAGATCTCAGAAGATCTCATCATAAGGCGCTGAAAGACTGCTAGGGCATTACATAGCCCAAAGGGCATCACAGTGTATTTGTGGTGACAGTCCCTTGTATTAAATGCGGCTTTCAAAATATCATCAGGTTGAATGCGCATCAAGTTGTATGCACCTCTCAGATCCAACTTGGAGAAGATCCGTGCCCCTTCAAGGAGATCGAACAGTTCACTAATGAGGGGCAGTGGGTATCGGTCTTTGCGGGTTATGGCATTGAGCCCCCTGTAATCAATACAAGGGTGTAGACTGCCATCCTTTTTCTTAACGAAGAAGAACCCCGCACCTGCAGGGGAGTCAGACGGATGGATGAATCCTTTTTCAAGGTTCTCTTTAATATACTCAGACATAGCTTGAGTCTCAGGTTGAGACAAGGGGTAAGTTCTGCCTTTGGGAGGTGTAGTGCCCAACAGGAACATAAGAACATAAGAAAATGCCATACTGGGTCAGACCAGGGGGTCCATCAAGCCCAGCATCCTGTTTCCAACAGTGGCCAATCCAGGCCACAAGAACCTGGCAAGTACCCAAAAACTAAGTCTATTCCATGTAACCATTGCTAATGGCAGTGGCTATTCTCTAAGTGAACTTAATAGCAGGTAATGGACTTCGCCTCCAAGAACTTATCCAATAGGACAATTAAAATCAATAGGACAATTAAACTTGCATATCGGAGGCAGGGTATCCGCTTTCTGCTTCGAGAAGACATCTGCGGATGGAAACCAGGTAACGTAACAGACTTCAGAACAGGAACTACTGGACATACTGAATGCAAACATGTCTTCTGGCATTTGGAGCCACACTGCACCAACTGCAGAAAATGCCAATCAAACTGGGGTTCGTGGACCTGGAGCCAGGGCAAACCCAGGATAACTGGATGGGTTGATCGTTTCAAAATGTAGAAGAACATCTCCTCCTCGTGGAGCGTGCCCACGGTAAGACAAACAGCCACTGTTTGGTAGGTGATGAGTCCTGGAAGATGGTCCCCTGGATGGAGGTGATGCGTAGACTCACTTCCAATGGCTGGAGAGCAATGTTCAGGAGCTTGACAATGTCATCCATAATGAAGCTGCCACTTGCTCCAGTATCAACAAGAGCAGTGGTAGCGAAGGTGTGGGCCTTGATGCCCAGGGATACAGGAAGCAAGAGTTGAGGGCCAGTAACAGTTGCCACCAAGCTTGGGACCCCTGCCAGGCTCAAGAGTTGCAGTTTCCCGGCCAAACCGGGCAGGACTGCAGACGATAATCAGAAGTGCTACAGTAAAGGCAAAGACCCTCCTTCCGCCGACGGAGATGTTTGGTCGGAGACAAACGTCCACGGTTCACCTCCATAGGTTCCACCACGGAAGAGGGTGGTGGTGCTGAAGTCTTCACAGGAGGATTGGAGGCACACATGGGGCATGCTACAGAAGAGCGGGGAGCCTTTACTTCTAGGCATCTTTGCCGGAGACGATGATCAATCTTACTGGCAAGGGAGATCAGGTCCTCTAGAGACGTGGGAGTTTCACGGACAGAGAGCTCATCTTTGAGAGCACAGGAGAGTCCATCTAGGAAGATGGCTTGCAGACAATCTTCTTGCCACCCAAGCTCCAAAGCCAGAGTCCTAAACTCCACCGTATACTCAGAGTGGGTCCTTGCCCCTTGACGGAGGTGGAGTAAGTTATGGCTGGAAGCCTGGCGGCCTGGGTCTCCGAAGGTCTGCCTGAAGAGAACGATGAATTCAGATAACTTGAAAAGGATGGTATCAGAACATTCCCATAAGGGAGAGGCCCACACCAGAGCCTTCCCTTCCAGGCGAGACAGGATGAAGTTCACCTTGGTGATTTCCTTCAAGAACAATGAGTGTTGCAGTGAAAACTGCATGAAGCACTGATTAAGGAAGCCACGACAGGAGCATGGATCCCCATTGTATCGAGGAGGTGCAGGAAGTACCAACGATGCTTTGGGAAGCATGGTGGCCAAGAGTCCCACAGGACTGGCCAAAGCTGTATCTTGTAGCTGGGAACGAAGTTCTTCCACCGAAGAGACCAGCATTTCCAAAGCTTGATGATGTTGTTTAACTGTGGCGGCCCAACCCGGTAGGGCCCTGGAAGTGGGAGACTCCGCCGAGTCCATAGCCTTGCAAACCTGTTGCGCTCGGGGGTGGACCCTTGCCCTGGAGCAGTGGAGAATGGCTCCCTGGTAGGGACCAGGAAGCAACTGCCCCCCAGGGGGCGGAGCGCTGGAGGAGACAGAGGCTAGGCAGAGCTTCACCACTGGAAGCCTGAGGTCCCCCTGGGAGGAGCCCATAGGGACCTGGGCCGCTTGGACATAGGTGGGCCTCGCAGGGTCTCCTGGAAGGATGGAAGTCCGGTGTGCCCACAGACAGAAGGGGAGCGCTGTCAGGTTCAAGACTGGAGTTCAGTTGGAACAAGGAGGACCAGAATAGCGTAGGTGATGACAAGGCTAGGAACAGAGCCAGAATCTAGAGATGTGGTCAAGCAGGCAGAGGTCAGAGTCCAGGGATCAGCCTGAAAAGTAGTCAGCAAAGCAGAGGTCAGGTTCTGGGGGTCAGATGAGGTCACAGGCAGGCCGAGGTCAGAAGGCAGGCAGCAGGCAGATGAGTCTAGGAACAAGCTGAGGTCAGAAGGCAGGCAGCAGGCAGGCAGGTCGAGAGGCAGGCTGAAGTCATTAGGCAGGCGGCAGGCAGGCAAATCGAGGAACAGACTGGAGTCAGAAGGCAGGTGGCAGGCAGACAAGTCGAGGAACAGACTGGAGTCAGAAGGCAGGCAGCAGGCAGGCAGGTCAAGGAGCAAGCCGAGGTAGGTACCAGTAAGACAGTCCGGAGGTACTTCCTGAGGAGATGGACAGACGAACGGGAACAGGAGGACACTGGAGTACTAGGATGCAGGAACAAGGCAGGAACAGAACTAGAACAGAAGGATCCTGGAACGAGACTTGGAACAAGGTTCAGAAGCAGTGGCAATCTAGCAAGACATTAAACCGATTGCCAAGGCAAGGAAGTACAAGCAGGGATTTCCTTATATCCGGGAATCAATCAGGACGCGCCACGGAGCTAGGACCCGCCTTTCGCCTACAAGAGGCTGGTCGGTCTGTAGGGGCGTAGCCATTATAGCTGAGGACACCGAGCTCTGGCATGAGGCTTGGTGCGCAGTGGAAGGCCTAGCGACTGCCTCTGCGGGTCGCCGAGGCCTGGAAGCACTTGCAGCTGCCGCTAGGGAGGCCAACCCAAGATCTGCCGTGGAACCATGGAGGTGGCAGGTCCATGTGCGGGCCGAGCGCGGATGGGGTGAGTAACAATTCACATGCTGCATTTACTCTAAATATATAACAAAGATTCTGGGTATATTTTGTTTTGTCTAATAGTGCACACAGAGACAAGAACTTTCAAGGTGGTGCATGGGTGCACATGTGCACGCGTTCTATGGCCCGTGCTCAGGAACATGGCTATTTTATAGCATATGCGCCTATATGTGTACATGTTATAAAATAGCCTGGCCACGTGCATGTGTGTTCTCAATTTTAAGTGGGCGTGCACCTGTGTGCGCAAATCCCACTTCTACTGCGTAAGTTGGGGGATTTTTAAAGGGCTGCGTGCCGACGCCATTGCCACCAATACCAGTTCATAGCCAGTTAGCCCAGTTAAGGAATAGGTCTTCCAAAATCCCCCAGTTTTATAGTCTTCCTTCCCCCTGTTAGCACTGACCTTTAAAACCTTGCTGATCTACCTAGTCTTTATTGTTTTATCACTGACACATCATCCATAGAAGAAGTAAAGTTACGCAGCAGGGGACCCTGGCACACGCCAGTGCTTGTAAGTATTTATTTATTTATTTATTTATTTAACAGTTTTATATACCGACCTTCATAGTAAATAACCATATCGGATCGGTTTACAATTAACAAGAATAAAAAACTGGGGTAACTATTCAAGTAAACGAAAGATAAACAGTATTTACGTGCAAATTACAGGTTAAAATCCCACAATTCCTATGTCCACCCTATGCCCCACGCAGACTCCGCCTATTCCCCGGGATCACTCCCGCCCTTTCTCCTATCAGGATAGGACTAATAGAGAAGAGGTGAGTGGGGACTGCAGAAGTCTCTATCCCTGACTGATTTATCTGAGGCTTGAGGGAAGGTCATAGAGGCCTGGAGTGGATTCAGCTGGGCTTGGCTGAACCCAGATAGGTGGGCCCAGGCCTTGGACTCTTCCTGGGGAGTCAGAGAGACCAGAGAAGGTCCCAGGAAGTAGCAGTAGATGAAGTGAGAGGCTGTGTTTTAATTCTTTTTTTTTTTTTTTTTGCTTTGGGATTTTTTAATTTTATCTTTATTGGTTTAAAAAATAAACACTCAAGATAGCCTTGATTAAGGAAAAACAAAGCAATCCAAATACTAGAGATGTGATTCGCCTGAACCTTTTGGTTCGGCCTTCGTTATCAGCCTGCTGCGGTTCGGGCCGATTTGTTTTTGGCTGTCCCGATCTGAAACCCCCACCACCCAACCCTTCAGATTTAATTAATTATAATCCCCCACCCTCCCAACCCCCCCAAAACTTGCCTAAAGTCCCCGGTGGTCCAGTGGGAGTCCCGGGAGTGATCTCCCGCTCTCGGGCCATCGGCTGCCAGTAAACAAAATGGCGCCGGTGGCCCTTTGCCCTTACCATGTGACAGGGGCTATCGGTGCCATTGGCCGGCCTCACATGGTAGGAGCAATGAACGGCCGGCGCCATCTTAAAAAATGGCGCGGGCCATTGTATGTTATAAAAACGGCATACCTATGTGCATGCACCAGCAAATGCACACACATGTGCACATGTGTGTAGGTATTAAAATTTACCTCTTGTTGCTTATAAAATGGCAAATACTTGCATGGTATATGCAATATGGTATATGGCAATATGGTATATGCAAATACTTGCATGGTAAATACATGCAGAGGTATATGCTATTTTTACATATGAAACCTCTCTGAAAATTCACTCCTTAGGACTTTATTGAGTGGGAGGTCCATATTCAAAAGCTATTTAGATGGTAGCTCAAAAGTTATGCATTTACACGACAAATTTGGCATATTCAGCCACATATCCAAAATTATAGCTGGATAAATTAGGGGCATTCCTAAATGGGAGGAGCTGAGTTAGCTGGATAAGTTATCTGGCTATCTCCAATATTCAGAACAGGCTAACTCTGTTCAGCATGTAGGACTGTCCTTGTTGTGCATCCCAACCGCGCTGGTGCCGGGACCAGGTCTGCTCACCTCGGGCTCCCCTCCACGGGCTTTGTTCCATCCTCCCTAGGAGCTGCAGCCAGCTCTTGGCGTCCCCAGCTCTTACCACGAATGCCTCCGTCATCACAAGCCTCTCAGTGGAGCTCCTGCAGGGGCTCCGCATCCTCGGTAACCTCGGCCCCGCCCGTAGGCATGCGCACAGCTGGCGCTCCCTCATTTAAATGGCCCAGGGCGAGAACCTCGGGCCAGATACCTCATGATGACATCACGTAAGCATCCTATATAAGGCAAGGGCCTTCCCTCAGTTCCTTGCCTTGGCAAACGGGTGTCACACTTGTGTGAAGCGAGTTGCCGTCCTGTGTTCCTGTATTCCTTGTTCCTGTGCTTGTTCCAGTGTTCCTGCATTCCTTGTTCCTGTGCTTGTTCCAGTGTTCCTGCGTTCCTTTGTTCCCATGGTCCTTCTTGTGTTCCAGTGTCTGTTCCTGTTTCCTGTTTCCTGTTCCACGTTCCACTACCCAGGTTGTACCTTCTCGGACTGATACTCGGTACTGACCTCGGCTTGCCTCTGACCACGTTTGGACTGCTGCCTGGAACTGACCTCTGCTTGCTACTGACCACGCTCAGACTGAGACCTGGAACTGACCTTGCTTTGGCTGACTACCCTCAGACGGATGCCCTGGCTTTGACCCTTGCGCTCCATATGGACACTCTCCTTGCTTCTCCTGCGACCACCAGGCCTGCCTGTTCTGATGCTACCCGCGACCTTCTACAAGCTAGACCACTAGGCACTGCCTATCCTGACCGGAGGACCTTCAGTTCCTGTTCCATTCCAGTGGTCTCTGGTACTCTCTGTTCCGGTCTAGCTTATCTGTTTTCCATTGGCCATGCACCTTTGCTCTTGGTGGGCACACATCTCTGCGACCTCTCTGGGAAACCCTCAGAGGCCCACCTAAACCCAGGCAGTTCGGGAATCCAAGGGCTCAACCCAAGGAACCCCCAGACTGTTATTGGTGAAGCTCCAGCTAGCCTTTGTCTCCTCATGTGCTCTGCCTCCTGGCAGCAGGCACCCTCTGGGAACCCTCAGAGGGCCGTACCAATCCTGTGCCAGGCCAAGGGTCCACCTCCAGCACAATAGGTTGCTAAGGCCATGGACTCGGCGGAGTCCTCCGTCTTACAGGCTATTTAGGCCTGGCTACATGTGTCTGGGAGCAGCAGCAATTCCTTGAGGCATTGGCCACCTCAGTAGAGAGATTACGATCACAACTCGAAGAATCCGCCATGGCCAACTCTGTGACTCTAGCTAACAGTGCTTCCTCTGCCTCATTGCCCTCACGGGTACTGCTGGCCCTCCCAGCTCCTCCCCGTTTCAGTGGGGATCCCTGTCTCTGCCGGGGTTTTATCAACCAGTGTTACATGCAGTTTGCACTACAGCCTTCTTTATTCCCAGATGAAGTGATGATATTCACTTTTATCTTATCTCGTTTGGAAGGGAAAGCCCTGGCATGGGCCTCCCCGCTTTGGGAGCATTCTGACTCCATACTCCAGCAGCTCCCTCAATTCTTTTCCATTTTCCGATGCACCTTTGATGACCAGGCCAACAGGCGGTCGCTGGCCACCATCTCCTCCACCTCCGCCACGGTTCCCATTCTCACTCAGAATACACCGTGGAGTTCTGAACCTTGGCTATGGAATTGGGATGGCAGGAAGACTGCCTGTGGGCACTCTATCTCGAGGGCCTGTCACCCACTCTGAAAGATGAATTGGCAGCCCGAGGGACCCCACATCATTGGAGGATCTCATCACTTTAGTTGGGCAGATTGACTACTGCCTCCGGGAATGACACTGGGAAGTAAACGCCAGCTGACAACTGGCCCTGGAACCACCCGATCCATCAGCCCCAGATCAAGGGCATCATCGGCGGCTTCCCCACCAAAAGAAGAACCGATACAAATAAACCGCGGTTGTCTTACTCCCGAGGAATCCCTCCGAAGGCAGAAATCCGGTCTCTGCCTCTACTGTGGGGGTCCTGTTCACCTTATCCAGACCTGTCCAATATGTCCAGGAAACTCCAGAGCCTAAGCCCGGTGGGGGTCCCGAGCTTGGGTACTACAATTAACGGCCCTCAACGTCTGCTACCTGTCTCCCTCCTCAGGGAGGCACACTCCTCCACCACCGCTCTCGTGGATACTGGGGTGGTGGATCTTTCGTTGTGGAGGAACTAGTTACACTACTCCAAATTCCGACATCTTACCCCCACTCCGGAAGTTCAACTGCACAATCGAACTACTACCGGGCAGCACACCTCCCAAAGGCAGGACTTACCCGTTCCAGAGACCCAGGCTATGTCCGCCTATATTAAGGAAAATCTAGCAAAGGTTTCATTAGACCCTCTACATCCCCGGTGGGCGCCGGGTTCTTTTTTGTGAAAAAGAAGGACGGTACCTTAAGGCTGTGTATTGACTACTGAGGTCTGAACGCCGTCACCTGCAAAGACCAGTACCCATTGTCGCTCATCAGTGAGCTTTTCGAATGGCTCCAGGGGGCTCAAATCTTTACCAAGTTGGACCTACATGGGGCCTATAATTTGGTCTGCATTCAACCCAAGGATATATGGAAAACCGCATTTAATACGCAGGATGCACACTATGAGTATGTAGAAATGCCCTTTGGGCTATGCAATGCCTCTGCCATCTTCCAGAGGATGATGAATGAGATCTTCCGAGACCTCCTATACTTCTTTGTCATAGTCTATTTGGATGACATCTTGATCTTTCCCAAAGATCTAGAATCCCATCACTCTCATGTCCAGACTGTTCTTCAGCGACTTAGGGGCCACCATCTCTACGCCAAACTTGAAAAATACCTTTTTGAACAGTCTAGTCTCCCATTCCTGGGTTACATCATTTCCAGCCAAGGATTCACTATGGTCCTGGACAAGCTCCAGGGTATTTATGATTGGCCTCAGCCAGTTGGTCTGTGAGCCCTACAAAGGTGCTTAGCTTTCACGAACTATTACGTCACTTTATCGCAGACTACTCCATGCTGGCAGCTCCACTCACCGCCATGACAAAGAAGGGATGTGACCTCCGGGAGTGGAGTCCCAAAGCCTAGTCTACATTCCAGGCACTTAAGGAGGCCTTCCGTACCGGCCCATATCTCTGCCATCCAGACCCAAACCACCCCTTCATAGTTGAGGTTGATGCATCCGCCATTGGCGCCAGGGCGGTCCTCATTCAGTACTCCACTAAGAGAGCCCTTGTTCTGTGCTCGTTTTACTCCCACAAGTTTTCACCTGCAGAATGTAAATACACAATTGGGGACTGCGAACTCCTGGCCATGAAGTTGGCTCTCCAGGAGTGGCATCCCTGGCTCGAGGGGGCCCAGCACAAGTTAACCAACTACACCGATCATAAGAATTTAGAACATCTGAGAGAGGCTCAATTACTGAACACAAGACAGGTCCACTGGGCTCTCTTCTTCGCACGGTTCAACTTTGAACTACGCTACTGCCCGGCTGAGAAGAATCTCTACACTGACGCACTCTCATGCTCTGAAGAGCCAGAAGATACCCCAGAAACTCCAGCTCATATCATTCATCCCGCTTGCATCTCCATCGCAGTTACTATCACTGTGCCTGCTGGTAAGATGGTGGTGCCTCGCCACCTCCGAGAGTGGGTACTTTGTTGGGCCTATGACTCCAGTCTCGATGGCCATCGGGGCCGGGCCTGAACCCTCAAGATGCTCCGCAGACACTACTAGTGGGCTACTATGACAAAGGAATCCTGAAACTACGTAGACTCTTGTCCTGTCTGCACTAAAATAAACCCGCCTACTGGATGACCGTGGGGGCTTCTTCAGCCCCTTCCAGCACCCACAGAACCCTAGACTAGTCTTTCTACAGACTTCATTGTGGAGTTGCCCCCCTCCAAGGGGCACACTATAATCTGGGTCATAATAGACCGTTTCTCCAAAATGGCCCATTTTGTGCCTTTACCTGGCCTACCGTCAGCTCCTGAACTCACCCTACTCTTCCTGAATCATGTCTTCCATCTCCATGGATTACTACAAGAGATCATCTTGGATTGTGGCCTTCAGTTCGCGGCAAAGTACTGTAGATCCCTCTGCAGAAAATTCAACATTACTTTGAGCCTAACCTCCACCTACCATCTCTCGGTCAGGCCGAGAGAACCAACTACTCCCTGAAGGCCTTCCTCCGGTCCTACATTAATGACCAACAAGACAACTGGGTCGATTTTCTCCCATGGGCAGAGTTGTCACACCACACCCATGTCGCATCCGCCACTGGGACCTCTCCATTTGTTGTGGTTTTTGGTCGGCAGCCCCGCCTGCCTCTTCCAGTCCCACTCAGCGTGCAATCTCCTGCAGCTCAGTCCATGGCCCAGACCATCCGCCTGCTATGGGACCAGGTTAAGGAATGCCTCTGTCAAGCAACCAATCGTGCCAAATGGGTGACGGATGCCCACTGTAGGACCACCCCAGTATTTCTGCCGGGACAGAAGGTCTGGTTCAGTATGCGGCACATCCACCTCCGGCTTCCCACTCAATGACTGGGGCCAAAGTATGTGGGACCATTTCCCATCCTACGCCGAGTGGGGGCTGTAACATACCAGCTGAAGCTGCCGGCAAGTCTTGGAATGTACAATATAATTCATGTATCCCTGCTCAAGCCCCTAGTCTTGTCCTGGCCTTCTCGGAGACCGTCACCACCCACTCAGCTCTCGGCTGAACCTGAGGCCACCCTCCAGGTCTGTAAGGTCCTGGACGTTCGCCACCAAAGAGGACATTGGGAATAGCTTCTGGTGTGGGAGGGCTTCGGACCAGAGGAGAACTCATGGGAGCCCTCCCACCACATCCCTGACAAGAACCTCCTGCGAGCTTTCCATCAACAGCACCCAGAAAAGCCTAGACCGGTAAGGGGGAGACCTAGAAGGGTGGGTACTGTTGCGCATCCCGCCGCACTGGTGCAATGACTGGGCCTGCTCACCTCGGGCTCCCCTCCATAGGCTCCATTCTGTCCTCCCTAACAGCTGCAGCCAGCTCTCGGCGTCCCCAGCGCCTACCCCAAATGCCTCCGTATTCACAGGCCTCTCAGCGGAGCTCCCGCAGGGGCTCCGCATCCTCGGCATCATCGGCCCCGCCCGCAGGTGCGCGTGCGGCTGGCGCTCCCTCATTTAAAGGGCCCACGGTGGGAACCTCGGGCCGGACGCCTCCTGATGACATCACGAAAGCGTCCTATATAAGGCGAGGACCTTCCCTCAGTTTCTTGCTTTGGCAAACAGGTCGTCACACTTGTGTGAAGCTAGTTGCCGTCCTGTGTTCCTGCATTCCTTGTTCCTGTGCTTGTTCCAGTGTACCTGCATTCCTGTGTCTTCCAGTGCTCCTTCGTTCCTGTGATATCGTGGTCCTTCCTGTGTTCTAGCATCTGCTCCTGTTTCCTGTTCCACATTCCACTACCCATATTGTACCTTCTCGGACTGATACTCGGTACTTACCTCGGCTTGCCTCTGACACATTGGGACCGCTGCCTGGAACTGACCTCTGCTTGCTAGTGACCACGCTCTGACTAATACCTGGAACAGACTTCTGCTCACTACTGACTATGCTCGGACTGATACCTGGAATTGAACTCTGCTTGCCACTGACCACGCTCAGACTGATACCTGGAACTGACCTCTGCTTGCCACTGACCCCTGCTTGCCACTGACCCCTACCATGTGACTGACCTTGGTTTGGCTGACCACCCTCAGACAGATACCCTGGCTTTGACCCTTGCGTTACATACTGACACTACATGTGGCCTTCTTCAAGCTAGACCACTAGGCACTGCCTATACTGACCGGAGGACCTTCAGTTCCTGTTCCGTTCCAGTGGTCTCCAGTACTCTCTGTTCCAGTCTAGCTTATCTGTTTTCCATTTGCCATGCACCTTTGTTCTTGGTGAGCACACCTCTCCTCTACCTCTCCTGGAGACCCTCAGAGGCCCACCTAAGCCCAGGCAGTCCAGGAATCCAAGGGCTCAACCCACGGAGCCCCCGGACTGTTATTGGTGAAGCTCCAGCTAGCCTCTGTCTCCTCGTGTGCTCCGCCTCCTGGTGGCAGGCGCCCTCTGGGAACCCTCAGAGGGCCGTACCAATCCTGCACCAGGCCAAGGGTCCACCTCCAGCGCAACAGTCCTAAAGTTAGCCAGGAGTTAGATTTTCTGGCTAACTTTAAGACAGCTGGACACATTTAGCAGAAAGTAGGAATATAAATAAAAAATAATGATAATAATTAGTTTATTATTATTTGTGATTCAAAGTCAATAAAAAAACAAAACAATAATATTTATCATAGGAAAAATGTGCTTCTGTGAAAAAAATCTAAAAATATATCTCCTCAGAAGATATATAAAGAAAATTCCTATGAAGCTATAAAAGCTAATATATAATTTCAGAATTGATGCTTTTCTAAAATGACAGCCTGCTATGGTAAGTAATTACAGAGGTGATGTAGACTAATATTCTTTTTTTTATTAACCAATTTAGTACTTCTTTACATTTTTTCACTTTTTTTTCTGAATTACTGTTATATTTTTTCATGCTCTGGATCATTTGTTAGTCAAAACTTGTTCAGTACCCACATGTCAATTCTATGAATGGGAGGACAGAAGATGAATTTCTATTAATATTCACAAGTAATAACTAGTCTACATTTTTGTTCTTTTCACTCTTCAAGTGAAAAGTTTTTCAAAATTATAATTATGTTGCCTGTTGTGGAAACTCCCTGAAAAATCCCTCCTGTGAATTCCTGGAGGTCCTTTTTACTGGTTTTGAACAGTTCTGTCAGGCTAAATTTAAAAGTAAAAAACAAATATTTGCAATAACTGTACTCAACAAAAGCAGTCAGAGACTTCTTCCTTTATTAACCTTATCAGATCTGCATGCAAACTGATAATGCAGGTACCTGTCCAGGAACATAGAAACATAGAAACAGAAATGACTGCAGAAAAGGACCAAATGACCCACCCAGACTGCCCAGCAAACTTATGCCAGTATCTGCTGCACTGTGAAGATTACCCCCATGCTTATCGGTTTACCAAACCGTAAAAGTTAGGGCCCTCGGATGCTGTTTAAATTCAATTTCCCTTAACCATTGCTGTGAAAGCAGAGAACAAAGTTGGAGTATCAGGCTTAGTGATTAAGGGCAGAAAGCAACACATCAGCAAGTTATTCCCATGATTATGTGTTCCCCAAACCGTAAAAGAAGAGGACCTTATTGGTTGCTGTCTGAATCCAGTAGGGATGTGCAGCAGGGACAGATATGTTCAATTCGGTATTCATATATGTTGGGACCCAAATCAGTTACATCCATTTTCGGGGGACCCCGATTTATCCATTAGTTACACATGGTATTCGTTTCCCATAAAGGTAAAAAAAAAACCCCATCCCAACCCATCCCAACCCTTTAAATTTAATTAACTAAAATCCCCTTCCATGTGACAGGGGCCAACCAATGGCACTGGTAGCCCCTGTGACATAGTAAGGGCAAAGGCTATCGGCGCCATTTTGAATACCAGCAGCTGACGGCCCGAGTACAGGAGATTGCTCCAGGACCCATGCTGGACCACCAGGGACTTTTGGCAAGTCTTGGGGGGTCATGAGGGTGGGGGTTTTATTCGTTAGTGATATGTTTCATTCATGGGGGTTCACCATACATTTCGGAACCCCACAAATGCAACGAATAGGGACCTATACGTTGCGGATTGCACATTCATTCAAAACAAATGCACATCCCTAGAATCCAGTTCCCCTTTTCCCATTGCCGTTGAAGCAGAGAGCAATGATGGAATTGCATTAACAGTATCAGGGCTTATTTGTGAAGTGTAAGAACTGCCACACCAGCAAGTTACTCCCAGTTATCCCCCAAGCACTTTTTTCTTTATTTTCATCCTCTAGCATTAGGAATCCACAATAGGGGTGTGAATCATGTGATCGATCGTCTTAACGATCGATTTTGGCTGGGGGGGAGGGAAATCTGATCGTCGTGTTTTTTTGTTTTTTTTTAATCGTTAAAAATCGTAAATTGGGGGAGGGCGGGAAAACCAGCACACAAAACAACTCTAAAACCCACCCCCAAACCTTTAAAACAAATCCCCCACCCTCCCGAACCCCCCCAAAATGTTTTAAATTACCTGTGACATAGTGGGGGCAAAGGTGATCGGTGCCATTTTGAATACTGGCAGCAGATCGCCTTTGCCCTCACTATGTCACAGGGACTTTTGGCAAGTCTTGCCCTTACTATGTCATACGGGCGACGTTCACCCATATGACATAGTGAGGGCAAAGGTAGCGCCGGCGCCATTTTGAAGATTGGCAATAATGCCCGCGTGCAGGAGGTCGCTCCCGGACCCCCGCTGGACTTTTGGCAAGTCTTGTGGGGGTCAGGAGGCCCCCCCAAGCTGGCCAAAAGTCCCTGGGGGTCCAGCGGGGGTCCGGGGGCGATCTCCTGCACGCATGACGTCGGGAGCCAGGAACCAAAATGGCGCCGGCGCTACCTTTGCCCTGTCACATGATAAGGGCAAAGGGCCACCGGCGCCATTTCTCTTAACGCAGTTGTGGCCAGAGAGAGGGAGATCGCACCGGGACCCCCCCCACTGGACCCCAGGTAATTTAAAACATTTTGGGGGGTTCGGGAGGGTGGGGGATTTGTTTTAAAGGTTCGGGGTGGGTTTTAGGGTTTTTTTGGTGTGCCGGTTTTCCCGCCCTTCCCCGATTTACGATTTTTAACGATTTAAAAAAAAAAAAAAAAAAACCACAACGATCAGATTTCCCTCCCCCCCAGCCAAAATCGATCGTTAAGACGATCAATCACACGATTCACACCCCTATTAGCTTCTACATTACCATATACATTAAACTCCTGTAATTTAGACTTCATTTCTATAACTAATACCTATGCATAAATTTACGATCTGCACATTTGGTCTAACAGTCACTTAAGCTATCAACAACTTATTTTATTTCTATATAAGGAAATCTTAAGCCTCTAATAATGAAATATACTATATATTTCACCTAGCTTGCAATAGCTATAAATTGTCTTTGGTTCTCTGACCTTTAGCTGTGTCTGCAATCTTAAGCTACTGCGCAGTCTCAGATCTGTAAGACAGATGTCAGCATAACTAACAAGGGAATCCAAGTGTGGATTCCAGAAATTTACGACACTATAAGTTTAGCTATATTGTTTTTCAGCCAGCTAATGCTATAACTTTACACTCAAGCCCTGTTATCCCTGAGTCCCCTAATCCCATTCTTTCTCTTCTCCCTCTCCCATGCTCACATTCCATTCTTCCTTTGCTCTCTTCCAAGTCCCTGTGTTCCATTCTTCCCCTGCATTCCCTCAGACCCAATGTCTCATTTTTCCCCTGCTTTCTCCAGTTCCTGCTTTCCATTCTTCCTCTGTTCTTCCTCACAAGTCTCTGCTCTTCCCTAAATCTATCCCTTTCCCTTTCTCCAAGTGCCCATTCTTTCTCTGCACTGCCCTCCTACCCCAGCCAGTTTATGAGTCTCTCCACCTCCCTCCCACCAGTTCCAGTTCTACTCCTGCATTGTTATTTCTTTCCCTCTGCCCTCACAGTCCAGCACAATTAAGCCGATCAGACTGCAGCTTAGGTATGGGTGCTTCCTCCCTTCTGTCTCCCACACAGTTGAAATGTACTCTATTTGAATTACAATACTCAGTATCTACAAAGCCCCATGTGGTTGAAATATCAACTGTTAGAAGTGCATGGTGCTCACACACAGGTCGATACAGTTATGCCGCGTTAGAAAGAGTGCGGCAGTGCCAGGCGCACCCTCGTTCCCCGCAAGCACAGTTCTCTTCACTTACCGCTCGATACTCTCTTCAAATTGCATGCAAATGCATGCCGTGTCTGCGAAGCGTTAGGCGAAGGTTAGGCCCGCGCAACCCATTTTACTGTATAGAGCGCCTATACAGTATCCTGGGTGCGCGGGCCTAACGCTTCACGGCCACGCTGGTATCTGTCATTTCAAATGTCATTTCAAATAACATTTGAAATGACAGGTACCAGGAAGTGGACAGTTATGTTGTCCGATGCTCGGCAAACTTTCCCCCAGCCCCCGCTCACCTGCCCTGGCCGCGTCCGGTCTCCGGTGCAGCCCCAGTCTTGTCCCCTCCTCCCGAAGCGTATCTGCTAAAATCCAGGATCGGCACGCGCAAGGCTGCCGATTTTGTACAGCTGGCGCGTGCCGAGCCGCGCAGCCTCCGCGGGTTCCCTCCAAGGCCGCTCCGAAATCGGAGCGGCCTCGGAGGGAACTCGCTTTCGCCCTCCCCTCACCTTCCCCTCCCTTCCTCTATCTAACCCACCCCCCGGCCCTATCTAAACCCCCCCACTACCTTTGTCGGGGGATTTACACCTCCCGGAGGGAGAAGTAAATCCCCGTGCGCCAGCGGGCCACTAGCGCGCCGAGACGCGACCCTGGGGCGGTTCCGGAGGGCATGGCCACGCCCCCTAAACGCCGCGTCCCGCCCCCAAAACGCCGCGCCGATCAGCCCCGCCCCCGACACGCTCCCGACATGCCCCCCTCGAAAAACCCCGGGACTTACGCAAGTCCCGGGGCTCTGCGCGTGCCGGCAGGCCTATGGAAAATAGGCGCGCCGGCGCGCAAGGCCCTGCTCGCGTACATCCGGGCGGATTTACACGAGCAGGGCTTTTAAAATCCGCCCCACAGAGTTCATTGCTTGTTGACTAAATAATACAGTGAAACTCACTATATAAAAGGGCTGAGACAGCTAGTGTTACAGTACAATCAATCCCCCCAGTAGTGTGATGAAACTGCAGACAGTCACCTTAGAAGAAAGCATACACACAGTATTGTGTGCTTCTCTACTAAGTGTCGTACACGCACACTACACAAAGACTGAGAGAAAAAAAGGCTGCTTTTGTGTTTTTGTCAGAGACTGATTCACAATGAAACACAGAATCTCACCTGCTCTGTCACAGGATGGACACAAACACAATTATATCTAATCTGTCTGTAGCATTCTAATCTTTGTTAACTCTAACCCTGTGACACAGTGACAAGAAGCAATGGCAAGCCTACCTTTTTCCCCTATCTGAATATTTCTGTAAACTTTTTCTTTCATTCTCCTCTCTCTTTGAGATGGTGACTCGTCTCTAAGTCGAGCATTCTTTTCAGTTTCAGATTTAAAGAAAAGAGAAAATCACACTGGAATAGGCTGAGTCTTGATCTTCCTTGATCTTTCCTATCCCTGCTCCATTCTGTCTGCCTTCCACACTATCAGTCACAAAATCCTCCTCACCCGCCTAACTGAGATTGGCATCTCAGGCACAGCCATCCACTGGTTCTCATCCTACCTCAATAATAGAAGCTACGCTGTAAAAATTGCAAATGCCGAATCATCACACATCCCCCTTACCCAAGGCGTCCCACAGGGCTCTTCACTATCCTCCACGCTCTTTAATATATACCTGTTACCGCTCTGCCACCTCCTCTCCGACCTTGGTCTTAAGTTTTTCTTATATGCAGACGATGTCCAAATCCTTTGTCTTCCATTTCTCTGCACCTCCTTATACACCCCCATTTATACCCCTTTCCCTCTTCCCCTGTCCTTAAACCCTACCTTTTTTCCTATAGTAACCCTTTTGTACCCCTTTTATTTACCCCCTCCGCTATCCTTTAAACCAGGGGTCGGGAACCCATGGCTTGCGAGCCAGATATGGCTCTTTTGAGGGCTGCATCTGGCTCGCAGACAGTCGCCACACTTTCCCGCTGACCCAGCTGCTCCCCGATCCTCCTCCGCCCGGGCTTAAAATGCTGTCAGCCCGGGTGGAACGCGGCAGGACAGCTGGAGTCAGCGGCACCGCCATGCTCTATTCTTCCCGCCTCCTCCCCTCTCGCGGGGGGGGGGGGAGGCGGGAAGAATGCTCGCTCATTCACTCTCTCTCCCCCATCCCCACCCCGGGAACTCGCGGCAGCAGCAGCCTCCTCCCAATGCTAACCTCTTCATTTTCAGCGCTCGCGGAGGCGGAGTCCCATCGGCCGCGATTGAACCTCTTCGTTTTCCTCCGAGCCGCGCTGCAGTCTTCTTTTCTTCGGGCCGATGCCGAGCGCACTAGCGTGGCCTCTTCTTGCCGCGCACGCACCCGATACTCTCCACTTCCTCTTCCGGGCCGCGGGGGGCTGTGTGTGTGTGTGTGAGAAAGATTGCATGTATGTGAATGATTGAGAGCCTGCCTGTGAGAGAGAGAGAGCATGAATGTAACTTTACCATTGGGAACCTGTATGTGTAAGTTTGTGATTGAAAACCTGTTTGGGTGAAAGAGTATGTGTGTATGATTGAGATCCTTTGTGTGTGAGAGAGATCATGTGTATGTATGATTAAGAGCCTGTGTGTATAAGTAAGAGAGAGATCATGTGTGTCTGTGTGTGATTGAGAGCTGGTTTAGGTGATGGAGCATGTGAGTATGTGATTGAGAGCCTGTGTTTAAATGAGAGAGAGAGACCATGTGTGTCTGTGTGTGATTGAGAGCTGATTTAGGTGAGGGAGCATGTGAGTATGTGATTGAGAGCCTGTGTGTAAATGAGAGAAAGAGAGGACATGTTTGTAAGCATGTGAATGAGAGTCTGTGTGTGAGAGAAAAAGACAGCATGTATTTATGTGATTGAAAGCCTGTGTGTGTGTGTAAGCGTGAAAAGATAGACAGCATGTGTGTAATTGTGTAATTAAGAGCCTATATAAGTGAGAGAGAAAAAGCATGTGTATATGTAAGTGACTGAGAGCATGTGTGTATAGGTGTGTCATAGAGAGCCCTGGTATGTGACTGAGAGAGGAGAAAGTTCCAAGCAAACCACCCCACCTCCTGCTAATTCAGAACAATCTCAGGACACCTGGATATCAAACGTTCCCAGGTATGCAGAGCAAAAAAATTTTTGTATCCTTATTATTTTTCATTACTGGGTCTTTGTGTCTGCTATTTTGAAATATTTTGTTGGTATCTGGAAATGTTTTATATGAGTTTTTAATTATTGGATATTCCACTCATCAGCTGTTTCGAAATATGTTCTTTTTGTTAGTACAGTTTTACTGCTGATGATTTTATATTTCTTGATTTGTTTTATAAGGATGGGTGATGTTTCTTTTTTCCTTTGTTACACTGCATACAGAGACTCTGGCTTGTTGCAGTTTCCAATTCAGTTTTTTCTGCATGCTTCTTGTTATGCGTTTTGGTCTCTTTATTCTATGTTAGGTGAGGGTCAGCACGTGATTCAGGTGAGGTTTTCTGCTGGCGTGTAGTTTCTGTGTAGGACTCTATAGCAGCCTGACTTGGTCCGTTTTCCTAATAGGAGATGTATTGGTGTCTTAAGGCCTGGTGTAATATTTTCAGAGACTTATTGTACTTTAAAAGTGTGATCTTACATAAAATGCACACATTTACTTGTATTTAGTTTTAAACATATTGTATGGCTCTCATGGAATTACATTTTAAAATATGTGGCGTTTATGGCTCTCTCAGCCAAAAAGGTTCCTGACCCCTGCTTTAAACCTTACTTTTCCCTATAGCAACCTTGCTAGTCTATATATAGTTGCCTTTCTGAACGCATAATTTGCAATGTTATATATAGTGTCTCCTGTATGTACTAGTTAAAGATAATGTATATTATTGTATATAATACTTTTTGTTATTATTGTACATAATACTTTTTGGAGTGTATAATTTATATAAGGTTATCCACAGTATATAAGCTTATACACAGTCCCTTAGGGGGTCATTTTCAAAGGAGTTACGCATGTAAATGTGACATACTATCGTAGCAATTTTCAAAAGCTATTTACTCGAGTAAAGTGCACTTAGTTGAGTAAATCCTATGGACAATTCAATGGCATATATTGTAGCAATTTTGAAAAGCCCACTTACTTGAGTAAAGTGTATTTACTCGAGCAAAAACCAGTTTTGCTCGAGTAAATGCTTTTTAAAATCTACCCCTTAATGAGTATATAATTTGCAATGCTACTTATTATGTTCTTCTGTTGTTTTCCATCAGGTACTGTTCTTTTCTCCTCTTCCTGTTTTTCCCTCTCTTCTCTAGTCCCTATCTGCTCCCTCTCCCCCCACCTTGGTTTTATGTAATTTCCTCCTTCAGTTATATTGTAAACTGTCATGATGTACCCATGAATGTCGATATATAAAAACTAATAAATAAATACAAATGGACTCATTTTACCCATTCATTTTAAACAAAGCTCATCCCTATCCAGTAGCAGCAGCAGCAGAAACACTGCAGACTTTCCCTGCTTGGGAGCAGTCCTGCTTGCCCTGCAGTTTTCATCTTTGGAATCAATCAGTAGAAAGATCAACCTAAAAGTTGTAGATGATACCTTCTTATTGGCCTAACTTAATACATTTCTGAACAGCTTTTGAGAGTTTCATGAAGGCAGTGTAGTTCTTAAAAGCCAGTAAAAATATATATATTAAGCCAGTCCAATAAAAAAGGTTTTACGTACATCTTTTCTGTTGACCTTTAATTCTACATTTCTGAGTGAACTAACATGCCAACCACAGTACTCAAGAAATGTGGAAAACTACATTAGGGTGTAACATGCAAGAGCCCCAGTTATGATAACGGAAACAATGCAGCAGAGGAATTAATGGATGTGCACTCAAATTTACATGGACCATATAGATGATAGTGCAAAGGATTTCTACAAAGGTCTGCCTCTATAAAAAGACCAAGGGATTAGGGATGTGCAGAGGGACGCCATATGTTGCATTCGGGATTCGGATTCGTCGGGGAGCAGATATGTTTCATTCGGCCGTATGGCGCCCTGATGCATTAATATGGCAATTTCTATTCGTATCCCAGCTAAAATTAACTACAACCCCCCACCCTCCTGACCCCCTCAAGACTTACCAAAACTCCCTGGTGGTCCAGCGGGTGGTCCCGGAGCTATCCCCTGCACTCTCACACCCTCGGTGCCAGTTTCACCATGGCGCCGATAGCCTTTGACCTACTATGTCACAGGGGCTACCGGTGCCATTGGTCAGCCCCTGTCACATGGCCATCGGCGCCATCTTGTGCTCCTACCATGTGACAGGGGCTGACCAATGGCACTGGTAGCCCCTGTGACATAGTATGGGCAAAGGCTATCGGCGCCATTTTGATTACTGGCACCGATGGCCCGAGGGCTCCAGGACCCCCGCTGGACCACCAGGGACTTTTGGCAAGTCTTGGGGGGGGGGTTATTCATTCAGGATTCATTGCATTCATGGGGGTTCACCATATGTTTCGCGAACCCACAAATGCAACAAATAGGGACCTATATGTTGCGGATTGCAAATTTGTTCACAACAAATTCACATTCCTATGCTGTAGTGTCCTAGGTAGATGACCACACCTAACCCCTACCATGCTATATTCTTTGTACTATTTGCTCCGTGTTATTGTTGCTATGATTGTGCTGTAATTGGATTAATTCTGTGTTATGTATGTTGTAGGTCTATAAAATATTTATGTCTTATGTAATCCATTTAGATGACTGGTCCATTTAAGCAGAATATACAATTTTTAAACAAACAAACCAAAAAAAACTATTCATGTTTGAGATTATGGTGTCATAGGCATGGCTAAGTACAGAATGAAGTTCCTACTTACCCACAGACCTAAAACTGGAATGGTCTTCCTTAACGTGCAATGCTGGTTATATAGGAATGAGGGCAAAGCAAACAGTAGAGCAGAGATAAAATAGTTTTAAAAAATTGACATCCATTTGAACATTCTTTAAAATTTGCTGAATGTTGTATGTGATCCCATTGTAAATTTATGTATTTTCACTAGGTGGCTCAGCAGAAGTGCTGTGCACTGCTGAATGAAGAACTTGAGTTTAATTCCTGGGCCAGGTCTGCAGCTCCCTAGAGTCTGCATTTACAGCCATTTGGAGGAGGAAATCCCAGTCAGCATACAGTGCTGACACTTTTGGTACCAGACTACTGCCCACAATTGCAGGATTTCAGAAAGAGGCTTGGTGCATTGGCTGCTGATTGACTATGGTTCCTGCAATGACCGGGCTAAGTGAGTTGGGAGAGGGAATATAAAATAAAGGAACAAAGGAGAATGACATTTTATGGCACCATAGACTAACAAAGGCCAGTCCTGGTAGAGCTTGAAGTCCAAAAGTCAGGAGGAAACTGTTGGAAAACAAACAAACGCATACTGAATATGCTTGCTGAAATGGCTCATCAAAAATGATGGGCTTACTTGGTCTCTCCACATGTACTCCAAGGCTTCAGCTTTTCCCTCCCACCATTCCCCATCTCATAATTTTTGTGCTATAACTCCCATAGTTGTTATTGTCCATCCTTTTGCCCATGCAGGCTCCCTGACTGCCACAAATCTGTCATCTGTCCCACTGGCCCATATAGGCCACTGCCTTCACTCCCTGCCAGCTGGGAGAACAATTTAATGTCATCTTAACCAGCAAATCTGACCGACACAACAAGTACATTGACGTCTCCCTGCCCACACTTGAGCACATGATGGCAGTAAAACAAGCAACCATCATGAGAACAAATCAAATGGCTTTTATACTGATTGATGCACTGTTCTGTCAACCGTTATAATGGCGACACCGAATGACGGTATATAAAAACCAATAATAAATAAAATAAATATTATGCATGATTATACATTCTGTAGTTAGATATTTTTTAAAAAATATTAAGATTTCAGTTTTGGGATTTTTTTCTTTGCATTTGTTTCTGCATAGGTATTAAAGGACTAGTACAAGTTCAGTCCCTTTTTGCTTCTTACCATATGTCCAAGGCATGCATAAATATTTATTTTCTTTTTTCCATATAGAAGCTTATAGACCAATGGAGTAGTAGCCTAATGGTTAGAGAAGCAGAGAAACCACAGTTCAAATCCTGCTGCTGCTCCTTGTGAAATTAGACCAATCACATCATACTCTATTACCTAATGTACAAACTTAAAGGGTCATTTATCAAATCTCATTAGGGCCTTATTGCATGTGTTAGTGCCCTCATGTAGGCAATAATGCCATAAAGCATGCAATAAATACTGCATCGCAAAATGCATATGCACATTTTAAATTAGTATTCAAGTGGGAGGAGTAACTGGAAATGAGGGCTAGTTAGCATGCCATGTGATAGAGTAACACAGGAAATACTACACCTGTTTCCTGCATTACTGGCTGAAAACATTTCTCTCACAAATTTCAGTTGAGAGAGAGAGAAAGAGAGAGAGAGAGACTGAGGAGGTTCACATATAAATTAACTTTTTATACCACCTTAAGGGGGGCATTATGAACTCAGGGTGAGGTATTTGTGGTGGGGTAGGTTTTAGGGGGCAGTTTTAAAAGCACAGTCAGAGGTACAAATAGCACAGTAGGCATCAGTGAAGATTTTCTGTCATTTGGAGTGAATAAAGGAACAAAAGAGTTGATTTGTACAATATACTTATTACTCACTACCTAGCTTGATAGCAATTAGGTAGAGAGTGCATCAAGCTAGGTAGAGAGTACATTGTTCAAATCTACTCTTACCTTTCATCATTCCAAATCATATAAAATCTTCACTGATGCATCTGTGCTGTTCGTACTTCTCACTGTGCATGTAAAACTGCCCCCCTAAACCTCACCCCGAATTACTAGTGGCCCCTCTCTCTCTCCAGCCCAAACCAATTGTGATAAGTTTAACACACATTGCAGAAAAATATCTATGCAGTACCAGGAAAATTAGCCTATGCTCTTTTTTTCTATCGCGGGCACTATTTTCACTATATTTATAGCAAAATGATGAATCAAGGAGGTTAGATTTCAAACTCTCTAGAGACAGGAAACTACTTCCAGTATTTAAATGCAATCTGCTTTGAAGTGGATGAAATATAAATCAAATACATTATTTTTATGCTTTGTAAATTGCTTTGGATAGACTATTGTCCATGGAAGACAGTATAGAAATGTAACATAACTTAACATAGCATTACATTGTTTGAATCAGATTGGGTACCAGCCATAAAATTCATACAAAGAGGGCTTGTCCATTTTCTTCTGAGATATACAAGGACTTTGAGCTACGACTTTTTTAACATAGTATGCAATTATATTTTTTCACCAAAATCAACAAATATCTTATGGGATATTTTTAAAGGTATGAATATGTATGAATCAGACCCTTAATGACTCTATTCTGCACAGAGTTTTAGCAACTATATTGTGCTATTTCAAAGTTTTGTTGCTTTTTCTTTTTTTTAAATTTGCACATCCAATTTTTATTTCCTTCTTTAAACTCAAACCATACAGACAGTACCTCTGTCAAAGCCAAACCCAAGAGATCAGAGGAATGAAAGCCCTCAAGCATTCCACATAATGTCGGTCTGGTGGGAATGTCTATTGTTCATGTTTGCCAGAAAATTTCACATCTTTTCTATAGTCATGGAAGATTATTTCTAATTTATATTCTTATTTGTAAAAGATAAATATGTTGCCAATTCTAATAGCCATTCCAGAGAAAAAATGTGTGTCGTTTAGATAAAGGGCTAATTTTATGCTAATAGAGTTTTGTGCCAGCATTTCTTTGACCTGTACTAAATTAAAGAAAGGTAGTTTCATACAAAATAGCCTTGCTGAGATTCAAGTTGATATTCTTAAGGTTTCTGTAAAGTAGAGGCTGGAAAGATATAAAGGCATAGAGGTTTATTATAGTTTTTAGATATTAAGGTATATACATATATATATATATATATTTTTTTTTTTTAATGTAATTAGTAGCTATGCTATATTATTGCATTTTTTTATTTGCCTGAATTCAGGTAATGCTGGAAGGTAATGGGTAGCAGCTCCTTAGTAGCATCAAAGACAGAACCGGAGTAATAGTGCTGTTTTCGGCCACACGTGACATGGCAGGGATCACATTGTAAGGTAGTGGAGGCAGCACAGATCAGTAAGTCAGGGGTGGGTCTATTATTAGACAAGGGAAGATGGCAATATTTAGGGGGCAGCAAAACATGTCCCCAAATCACTCCTGTGGCAACTACCTCAACTTGCCACAGACATGATTGCCAAAGTGTCCATGGCGATACCCCCCTGATTAGAAGAGAGGCCTGGTAGGGCCATGGAGGATGCCACCTTGCGATAGTCTGAAGAAGCTTCAGCCCAGTCCCAGGCCCAGGCCCAACTCTGGAGCTCAACCTGGAGGCTGGGTCCTGACACCTGGGCCTGGGCCTAAGCCAGAGCCAGGCCCAAGCCCAATGCTACATCCCAGTCCTGAGACTGGGTCTCGACACCTGGGGCTTCACCCACACCCAGGCCTGATGTCGGGGTCTGGCCCAGAGGCTAATTGTATTACTGTACATCAAAATGGCACCCTGCACTGGGAAGAATGCACCAGAATTAATTAACTCTGGTGTCTCCCATGTCAAAGAAGACAAAGAAAGAAGACCTATAAGGACCAGGCTCCATGCTTGGATCTAACCCAAAGTCTCCAGGTTTGGCCCTGCTATTGGGTCTGGATCTGGACTGAGACCATGGTGTTGGGATTCAGTTTCCAAATCAGGCCACAGTATCAGGCCTAGGCCAAGGGCCAGGCATCAGGACCCAGTCTCTGGACCAGGCCCCAGCCTTGGGACCGAGTCGGTTGGGCCTGGGCCTAGATCACAATGCTGGATCCCCAATGGAGCATGTAAGTTTGTTTAATTTTTGGGGTCTCAGCCGAAGCCAAAATCCCTGTGCCACACTCAGGCCTAGGCTATGGCTCCTGCTTTGGAACTCGGTTTATGCTTAGGCAAAAGCCCCAACACTGGCATTGCACTTGAGCATAGGCCGAGGCACCTGTTTTGGGCCTCGGCCTATTCCCAAGGCAAGGTTCCAGCTTCAGGCCTGAGCCTAGGCCCACATGATCATTGTTTTTAATTTTCAAAACGAAATCTGAAAACCAATGGAATTTGGTCATGTTTTCAATCATTTCGCTTTGAAATGATTGCCAGATTCAATCATTTCACTTTGAAATCATGCCAGATTCCTAGAAATAGTATCATTGACACTTTATCTGCCACTCCTCTGTGAATTCTGTCTCCTGCTTTTCTCCTTCTGCAGCATTTCAAATCACTGAAAGTGCCAAACTCTAAGAGGACCCCCCCACCCCCACCATCTTGATCCTTTCACTGATTTGTTCTGTGCTGTGCTTTGGTGGGTGCAGAGCATCATCTCATCTCTTGCTTCAGGCAGCAGATTGCCTTGAGCTACCCCTTGTCCTATGGGTGACGTTCCAGCAACAGCAGGAAAGTTGCATCAGGCAGGAGCCTGGAAAGTAGATGCATCAACAGCAACAGTGACATGAGAATCTGCAGATGCTATAGGAAGCACGCCCAATAGTGTGGCAGCAGAAGCAGTGCTCTTTGAGGCTGTAAGTAGTGGGGGGGAAGTATTTTTATCAGGGAGTAGGGAACAAAATATATGTTTTGAGTGGGATGAGTAAGATAGCATGACATCAGCCCCACTACTGAGACTAGCTGTGCTCATTTTGTTTTATAATTTTCAGGGAAATTAGGAATACAATTTGATAAGATTCCTAGCCACTTTGCCCCTGTATATGCAATAAAGTCAAAAGATTTTTTTTTTGTTTAAACTTTTCGCTCTCTTTTATGCAGCCTTTAAAAAATTATTGTAGGGCATCATAATGGAATTAGGTATTCCGGATGTGTAAAGCCCCATAAACTTGTACTTATTTTCTGGGAATTTGCCAGAGATCTAGATTCATTTTTTCCTGTTTTTATAATTAGATTTGAGTATTCTGACTGCTCTCCATAAGGACTATAATCATCACATAATTAGTGGTGTTACATTTTGGTCATTATAGAGATTGTGAATGGATTGGCAGGTGTCTATTGTTGACGAAAGCTCAAGAGAAATTTCAGTTAATGATATTGTATATAATATAAAGTCAATTAGTCATAAATCACATCAAAATGTTGCAGGGGAAAAGAACTTCCACACACTATTTGAAAATTAATTAAACTTAGACCTCTACAGCCAACCTGTTGGGTCAGTTGGTAAGTGTTGAGCACTCTCGTGTAGATGGTTCTTGCCTGTCTGGGGCTGGGATTGCAGCAGAGGGAGGTTTCATAACCTCGGGGAAGGGATAAGATAGTCATAGTCACTATTTAAGACTGAAACCTGATGACCAGATTAAGAGCCTATGACTGCAGGGTGCTGGAAGAAGCCCTGGTGTATGTTTCCAGTCCAGGACTGTCACTACAATAACCAAACTAGATATGTTGTGAGCAGGGGTACAGGGATGGGGGCATA
This sequence comes from Rhinatrema bivittatum, assembly GCF_901001135.1. Classification (NCBI taxonomy): domain Eukaryota; kingdom Metazoa; phylum Chordata; class Amphibia; order Gymnophiona; family Rhinatrematidae; genus Rhinatrema; species Rhinatrema bivittatum. The sequence continues at coordinate 589,297,371 of NC_042615.1, forward strand.
TAAAATAAGGAATGTGAATGAAAGCTCATGGCACCAGATCCTAGCTCTGGGTTCAGACTGAGTTGGAAGTACAAAGTAGTAAGTGGAAACTACCAAATAAAAAAAAAATCAGACCTCTAATTAAATTGATTTAGAGGAGATTTTTTTTTGTTAGATTTAAATGATAACAGGTCTCTTAAATATATATATTTTTTAAGGAAAATAATTGTGTGTTTTTTGTTAGGTTTTATTACTTTAAAATTGTTTAAATAAGAATTCTGTGGTTTGAAGGAGGGAGAATTAACCTAGTATACAGGATCCTGACACTAAATGATGTTGATTGGCCAGAAGGCAGGAATATGCTGCTGATATTCGCGAGTTCACTAAGAACATGCAGAATGTTGAAGGGCACACCAATTAATTATTAATTGGATTCAAAATAAGTTGGTTCACCAATCTGGAGGGTTCTTACTTTTCCAAACATTAAAAAAGGGCACCAAATGGAATTTTGAGGGAGTCTGAAGCTACTTCTAGAAGATACACTATGTGGTTGATGAGCAGAGGCTAGGCCTGCAGGTGAATTTGTTGGTAGTATCATATCATGGTATATGGTAAGGTTGTCATAAGAATTTGTATTGTCATAAAAGAACCCTGTGAGTTTAATGGAAATGAAGTCTGAATAAAAATGGGGTTTAGTCAAAATAGATACATTTAAAAAAAACAACTTTTAATAGTGTCCAGTAACCACAGTAAAATAGTAACTGACAGTAAATAAGAAAGTAAATTGTTTTCTTTATTTTTAGATTAGAAATACAGTTTCAGAATAGTACATACCCACAAGGCTAGGTATATTGCAGAATAATTCTTTACATAGATGGGTCTAGAGAGGGAATTTAAATTACTTTTATTAGAAAAAGGCTTATAGTTCTCTGAGAGTCAAAAAGCTGGAGAAGAGCTGAAATGTGAGATAGTTTGTGGTTATGGATCTATGACTTCACAGTTTAGTTTTGAGACACATCTTTCAACAGGCACCCATAAGTGACATGAACTGCATAAACAAATAATCACAATTCTGATTGTATTTTTGCAAGTAATTAAAACACATTCTGGTCCGTTTATTAAAGTTTTTCTTCCATTTTGTGTCAATGGGAAAAATGTTTAGAGGTCATCTTTCAAAGGGTTTTGAAGCTTAACTTTGGAAGTCAGGCTTCTAAATTGACCCTTTTGAAAATTTACTAAGGCTGAGTCCCTAAATTTAAGATTCCTAGCTTCACTAGGCCCTTAAATTTAAGGTCCCGAAGAGTGAATGGCTACGGGGTGCAGTTAGGGCAGGGAAAACAAACTAGATGCCTAGCACTGATTTTTCGTGCTAGGTACCTAAATTAAGATCCTAAATCAAGGCAAATGACTGGCAGGCCTACATTTAGGGCTCTAAGTTTTAGCATCCTAAATTTAGGTTAATTTTCAACTGAAAATTTATGATCCTAATATTAGCTGAAAACAAATGTCTAACTTTGTAAACCGTTGTGATGGCATAACTGTTGTGATTGACCCTGAGCTAAACATGAAACAACACATCTCACTGAAACTAAAAGAAGGATAAGCAAAACTAATGATCCTGAGAAGACTAAAACCTCTACTAATGCTAAACAATTTTTGCACAGTTCTACAGGCAATGATATTCGCAAGCACAGATTATTGTAACTCCCTGCTTTTAGGATTACCATAATCTACGATTTGGCCACTACAAATATTACAAAATTCAGCCGCTAGAATTTTGACTGGCAAAAAAAAGAATGACCACATTACAGGAACACTCGCCGATCTACACTGGCTTCCACTTGAATAAAGAATACAATATAAGACACTTTGTATAATTCATAAACTAATCCACAAAGAAAAAGCAGACTGGCTTAACACTGCACTGCGCGTACATGTCCCGCAAAGAAACCTGAGATCTGCTAATAAGGCTTTACTAACTGTCCCCTCTGTCAAATCAGCACGCCTCATGCAAGGGAGGGAAAGAGCACTGTCGCTGGCTGGCCCTGTGCTATGGAACACCATGCCACCCGAAATAAGGCTGCAGAGAAATTTGAAAATATTCAAACCAATCTGAAAACCTGGCTATTTAAACAAACTTTTTACAAAGATAAAGATAAGGAGAAAAACAGTTGAATGATAAGGACGCACCAAACTAGAAGTTATTACTTGTAACCTACAAATGCATTTTAATATTAAATCAAAACCACCTAATATCTTCCTAACAAACAATCTTAACTTACACACATAATTTTTATATTAAATTATTACTGCTCCATGATGGCACAAGGTTAATTTGTAGAGATGTGAATCGGAACCGAAATCCGAACCGATTCTGGTTCCGATTCACATCTATAGAGATGTGAATCTGAACTGAAATCCGAACCGATTCTGGTTCCGATTCACATCTATAGAGATGTGAATCGGAACTGAAATCCGAACCGATTCTGGTTCCGATTCACATCTCTATTAATTTGTAATCTATACCACTCATATTTTTTCATTATCGTGCCTTTTTGTAAACCGTTGTGATGGTTATCTAACTCAACGACGGTATAGAAGAGTTTTTAAATAAAAATAAATAAAATAACCGAGCGACGGTATACAAAACTCGCTAAATAAATAAATAAATAATAAAAAAATAAAATACTTAGGGGGTCATTTTCCAGACGAATCGCACACAATAAGGGATGTTTCACATGTGAAAAGTCCCTTATCACGTGCGATACCAAGATGGGGGCGGAGTCGGCCCCAGAAGAGGAGGAGTCTGGGCGTCACCGGGGCCAACTCCGCGAAGATGCCACGGACAACGAAAAGGTAAGGGCCTTTTCGCTTCCTATTTCGCGCTCAATAGCTACACCTTCTATGGTGGCGCTATTGGGTACGAAACCGACAGCGATCGCACCGTGGCGGTGCGATCGCTGCCTGCTAGCGCAGGACCACCCCCCATTTCGGCCCCCCGCTCCTCATTACCTAAAGTATTGCAGGTTTGCGATACTTTAGAAAATGAGGCCCTTAGGCCCTTATTCATCACGATATTTTCCCATATACACAGAATGGAAGAAAAGCCTTAGTGAATCAGGCAGTTAGGTGCCTAAATTTAGTTACACGGGGCCAAAATTGTTGCAGATCATGCTGATGCCTCTATGCCCTACTCACAATCTGCCTAGAATTCCCAGCACCCTTCCCAGCCCTATTAGCCTTGGTGGAACTTGGTTCTTACCATGGTTCAAATTTAGTCTGGTAATTGGAAGAGAATGGACGGTAGGAAGTAGAAAGTGAGGGAGAATGAAAAAAGTCAGAAGAATATCACCATGTCAGGTGCTGCTCTCAAGCACCATGGCACAGGGCCCCTATGTTTAATGTTCAAATGGCAACATATGTACATATTATGCACCCTGGCTATTATAAGTGCATCGCAGAATTTTTACATTTTAGTCACAGAAATTTGTGTCCCTTGATGATGAAACTCAAAGAAATAGGAGTTTTTATTATAATTAGAGTGGGCCAATCAAATCTAGGACTTGCGAGATAATTTGAGATAATATTTTAAACATGGTTGCTCCTAAGGGTTAAGATTCTTTAATTTTTACAGAACTTACAGTACATAGCAAACATTTTCTAAAGTTACATTCTGATAAAAAAAATCAGCCTGCCTCTCTCTAAATGGAAACAAGACATTATTTAAATATACAAAAATCATTCAAATGAATCTTGTGTTAATAATATTATGTAGTGAGAAGGTGCTTGACTGAGCTAAGAATGGATTTTGTTTCAAAGCTTTCACAAGTTCAGGAGCTAGGATTGAGCCTTGTTCGCTGAAGACTTGGTTAGTTGAAGTGACATGAGTCAATAATAGGGCCTTACATGCAGCACTTTCTTGTGACCCAGAAAACACCACATTTAATTTAAATTTAAAATGCTCTGCCATTTTTTTTTTATTCCTTAGACAAACTGTTCTGTTTTTCAATTGGTACTAAAAGACAGAATTGCGCTGGTGGGATATGCGAGGTGCACCATAGAATTTACTGCAGGGAATGGAGTTTGTGATTCAAACAAACAGTAACCATCACTATTTACACTGATGTAAAGGTACTTCAGAAGGCAATTTAGTAAATGTTCTTCAGGGTGACCTTTGGTGGTCTCACAGGCACATGTGACACTTTGGGCCTGATTGATGAAGGCTCTTTCTTCCACTATGCACCTATGGGAAAAGAGCTTAGTGAATCAGGCCCAAAGTTGAAATGAATAATATAGCTTTCATGTTCAATTTTCTCAATGTGTTCTGCAAATTAAGAACAGTCAACGCTATTGACATTTGTACCAAGTGGGATGATTTACTACTACTGGCATGTGTATTTCAGTCAACCCATGACTGAGATTGCCTCTAAGCAGAAAAAATATGAAATGTTTCATTATTTAATGTAAGTGCTGACTCCCCACAACTCCGTCCCCACCAGAACATCTCGACTCAATGAGCATAAAAGGACGGCGTAGGAAACCAGTTACATGTGCTCTCTTACATGTGCTGAGCCAGGGTTAATTTTAGAGCAGGCATTTATGCAGATAAAACCTGACTTTATGCTTGTAAATGGCTTCAAAAAGTACTCCCAAAAGGTGGATGGGATAAAATATCACCAACATTCCTGGTCACACTATATGGGGAGGGGTTTATTCAAAATTATTTTTCCCAGTCATTTTATTTTACTGAGAAATCAATTCCATAAACTGTCTGTCTTAATATTTATGACTTCCAGTTTGCACTGAAATAGGAAATTAGAGTTTTGATTAGAGATGTGAATCGATTTCCATATCGTCTTAACGATAGAAATCGTGTGGCAGGGCAAGAAAATCGTGTTAGGCACGATTTTTTAGTTAAAAAATCGTTAAAAATCGTTTTTTCCGATTAGTGCGCACTAACTGGGAGTTAGTGCGCACTAACTGAAAATGATACAATTTGACACTTTTCAGGTCAGTTAAGGTCAGTTTAGGAATGAATATGTATTCCTATTGGCTGCCCTCTTATTTATTCATGTTACCAAGCTTCCCACTGACAGTATATGGGGGATGGGAAATGGAAACAGTTGGTAGCTTGACAAAACAAGTAATGCGATCAGTCAATGTGACTAGAACTTGTGCCCTAACCCTGATACCAGGGATATTGTGATCTTCCTGCACACAGTGCCCTATCCCTATTAATACCAGGAGTGTTGTAATCTTCCTGCACACAGTGCCCTAACCCTGGCACCAGGGGTGTTGTGATCTTCCTGCACACAGTGCCCTATCCCTATTAATACCAGGAGTGTTGTGATCTTCCTGCACACAATGCCCTATCCCTATTAATACCAGGAGTGTTGTGATCTTCCTGCACACAGTGCCCTAACCCTGGCACCAGGGGTGTTGTGATCTTCCTGCACACAGTGCCCTATCCCTATTAATACCAGGAGTGTTGTGATCTTCCTGCACACAGTGCCCTAACCCTGGCACCAGGGGTGTTGTGATCTTTCTGCACACAGTGCCCTATCCCTATTAATACCAGGAGTGTTGTGATCTTCCTGCACACAGTACCCTAACCCTGGCACCAGGGGTGTTGTGATCTTCCTGCACACAGTGCCCTATCCCTATTAATACCAGGAGTGTTGTGATCTTCCTGCACACAGTGCCCTAACCCTGGCACCAGGGGTGTTGTGATCTTCCTGCACACAGTGCCCTATCCCTATTAATACCAGGAGTGTTGTGATCTTCCTGCACACAGTGCCCTAACCCTGGCACCAGGGGTGTTGTGATCTTCCTGCACACAGTGCCCTATCCCTATTAATACCAGGAGTGTTGTGATCTTCCTGCACACAGTGCCCTAACCCTGACACCAGGGGTGTTGTGATCTTCCTGCACACAGTGCCCTATCCCTGGCACCAGGGGTGTTGTGATCTTCATGTACACAGTGCCCTATCCCTATTAATACCAGGAGTGTTGTGATCTTCCTGCACACAGTGCCCTATCCCTAATACCAGGGGTGTTGTGATCTTCCTGCACACAGTGCCCTATTCCTGATACCGGGGGTGTTGGGATCTCCTTGCACACATCCCGGTATCAGGGATAGGGCACTGCATGCAGGAAGATCACAACACTCCTGGTATCAGGAATAGGCACTGTGTGCAGGAAGATCACAACACCCCTGATATTAGGGATAGGGCACTGCATGCAGGAAGATCACAACACCCCTGGTATCAGGGATAGGGCACTGTGTGCAGGAAGATCACAATACCCCGGAGGAGTGAGGGTCAGGCAGCTCCCCCCTGTCTGTGAAGCCAGCCTCTCACTAGTAATGCAGGGAGGGAGCTGTCTCAGACTTCACCATCCTCCCCCCCCCTCCCCCACACACCATTCACTAGCTGGGACATGGGGGAAGTGAGGAGTGAGGGTCAGGCAGCTCCCCACTGTCTGTGAAGCCAGCCTCTCACAAATAATGCAGGGAGGGAGCTGTCTCAGACTTCACCATCCTCCCCACCCCCCCTCACCCACACACCATTCACTAGCTGGGACATGGGGGAAGTCAGGAGTGAGGGTCAGGCAGCTCCCCCCTGTCTGTGAAGCCAGCCTCTCACTAGTAATGCAGGGCGGAAGCTGTCTCAGACTTCACCATCCTCCCCCCCCCCCCTCACCCACACACCATTCACTAGCTGGGACATGGGGGAAGTCAGGAGTGAGGGTCAGGCAGCTCCCCCCTGTCTGTGAAGCCAGCCTCTCACTAGTAATGCAGGGAGGGAGCTGTCTCAGACTTCACCATCCTCCCCCCCCCCTCACCCACACACCATTCACTAGCTGGGACATGGGGGAAGTCAGGAGTGAGGGTCAGGCAGCTCCCCCCTGTCTGTGAAGCCAGCCTCTCACTAGTAATGCAGGGAGGGAGCTGTCTCAGACTTCACCATCCTCCCCCCCCTCACCCACACACCATTCACTAGCTGGGACATGGGGGAAGTCAGGAGTGAGGGTCAGGCAGCTCCCCCCTGTCTGTGAAGCCAGCCTCTCACTAGTAATGCAGGGAGGGAGCTGTCTCAGACTTCACCATCCTCCCCCCCCCTCACCCACACACCATTCACTAGCTGGGACATAGGGGAAGTCAGGAGTGAGGGTCAGGCAGCTCCCCCCTGTCTGTGAAGCCAGCCTCTCACTAGTAATGCAGGGAGGGAGCTGTCTCAGACTTCACCATCTTCCCCCCCCCCCTCACCCACACACCATTCACTAGCTGGGACATGGGGGAAGTCAGGAGTGAGGGTCAGGCAGCTCCCCCCTGTCTGTGAAGCCAGCCTCTCACTAGTAATGCAGGGAGGGAGCTGTCTCAGATTTCACCATCCTCCCCCCCCCTCACCCACACACCATTCACTAGCTGGGACATGGGGGAAGTCAGGAGTGAGGGTCAGGCAGCTCCCCCCTGTCTGTGAAGCCAGCCTCTCACTAGTAATGCAGGGAGGGAGCTGTCTCAGACTTCACCATCCTCCCCCCCCCCCCTCACCCACACACCATTCACTAGCTGGGACATGGGGGAAGTCAGGAGTGAGGGTCAGGCAGCTCCCCCCTGTCTGTGAAGCCAGCCTCTCACTAGTAATGCAGGGAGGGAGCTGTCTCAGACTTCACCATCCTCCCCCCCCCCCCTCACCCACACAGCATTCACTAGCTGGGACATAGGGGAAGTCAGGAGTGAGGGTCAGGCAGCTCCCCCCTGTCTGTGAAGCCAGCCTCTCACTAGTAATGCAGGGAGGGAGCTGTCTCAGACTTCACCATCCTCCCCCCCCCCCTCACCCACACACCATTCACTAGCTGGGACATGGGGGAAGTCAGGAGTGAGGGTCAGGCAGCTCCCCCCTGTCTGTGAAGCCAGCCTCTCACTAGTAATGCAGGGAGGGGGCTGTCTCAGCCTTCACCATCCTCCCCCCCCCCCTCACCCACACACCATTCACTAGCTGGGACATGGGGGAAGTCAGGAGTGAGGATCAGGCAGCTCCCCCCTGTCTGTGAAGCCAGCCTCTCACTAGTAATGCAGGGAGGGAGCTGTCTCAGACTTCACCATCCCCCCCCCCCCCCCCTCACCCACACACCATTCACTAGCTGGGACATGGGGGAAGTCAGGAGTGAGGGTCAGGCAGCTCCCTCCTGTCTGTGAAGCCAGCCTCTCACTAGTAATGCAGGGAGGGAGCTGTCTCAGACTTCACCATCCTCCCCCCCCCTCACCCACACACCATTCACTAGCTGGGACATGGGGGAAGTCAGGAGTGAGGGTCAGGCAGCTCCCCCCTGTCTGTGAAGCCAGCCTCTCACTAGTAATGCAGGGAGGGAGCTGTCTCAGACTGGTATCAGGGATAGGGCACTGAGTGCTGGAAGATCACAACACCCCTGGTATCAGGAATAGGGCACAGGTTCTAGTCATATTGACTGATTTCATTACTTTTTTTGTCAACTACCAACAGTTTTCATTTCCCATCCCCCCAACCATCATCTCAGTTGGAACCTTGGTAACATCAATAGATAAGAGGGCAGCCAGCCAATAGGAATACATATTCATTCCTAACTGACCTTTACTGACCTGGATAGTGTCAATAATTTGTATCATTTTCTGTTAGTGTTCCTGAGTTTCCATTTCCATTTCCCAACCCCCCAACCATCACCTCAGTGGGAACCTGGTTAACATCAATAGATAAGAGGGCAGCCAGCCAATAGGAACACATATTCATTCCTAACTGACCTTTACTGACCTGGAAAGTGTCAATTTGTATCATTTTCAGTTAGTGCGCACTAACTCGAGTTAGTGCGCACTAACTCCCGTTAGTGCGCACTAACACGATTTAACGATTTTTAACGATAAATCGTTAGAATTTCTATTGTATCGTGTTCTATAACGATTTAAGACGATATTAAAATTATCGGACGATAATTTTAATCGTTAAAAAACGATTCACATCCCTAGTTTTGATGAATATTTTTGAATCCTATATAAGGCATTTTGAATATAAAAGCAGCTAATCGAACAAAGCCTAAATAAACTGGAGTCAGGCAGCTCTCACTTTATAGGTAATGAAATCTACTTAGGCTTTTGGGAGCAAATAAAATATTAGATTTCTCTAAAGAACAAATATTATCAAGTCCTGTAGGGTGAATTTTTCATGAACAAGCCTTAATTTAATATTCCAACTAAATATTATAGAATTTACATGAATATATTATAAGGCATCTTACAAAATGCAATATTTATTGAAGTTTAGCCTGATTAATTATCGTTTCTTAAATATGTCTCACATGAATTCTTACATTATGCCTCATATTTTTCTCTTCCTACAAAAGTATTTCCATTGCTATAACTACAAGGGATACTATTTGATATAGTAAATCTCTAGCAAGCTTATCAGAGAAAACCCTCCTGGATCCACCTCCAGGAGTTGGATAAGTAAAGGGAAACCACTACTTATAGGAGAAGTAGGATAGATGGATAACTAGAGTTTGAAGACTTATCCAACTTTCTTAATTACCCAGCTAAGTAGTGCTTTTAAAGATGTATTTAGCTAAGTGGAGAACATCTATGCTATTATGCCCCTAACTAATCATTTTCTCAAGGAAGTGTAACTCACATATTTTCCTTAGCACCTGGCTTTTATGCGTGCAAAGTATCACATTTTATAACATGCGTAGAAAGAAAATTCCCAGTTTTACCAATTAGTCAAAGACAACCAGTTTGTTCAGTCTGTCTCTAGGTCATCAAACCTCCACTGGTTCTCCAGCCTGCACTTCCTCCAATTTACCCAGATCCCCTCATCCAGACAGTATTAGGCTATAAAGAATTATATTTTGACTTACACCAGATAATTATCAGGTATAAATATGCGCAGGTAACAGCCGTACATGAGCTGCTTTCACATGTTATAAAATAGAAACTTAAACACATAAATGTTGGGTCTGTCCCAGACCTCCCTGGTCCACCCCTAGCCCATCTCATATTTTATACGAGAAAATTTATTTGCACACCTTTACTTGCACGTGTATGCTTGAGGGTATTTTTTTTGTGTGTTTAAATCTTTTTATTTATAAGAGAGACAGGTACATTTTAGAAAGAACAATGTAGAAACCATCGTACATAAACCATATTACAGAAAATGCAAACAACTGTACCTCTTATAATCATTTGTGGAGAGAGAAGAGGAAGAGGAGCAAGGAAAAGCAAGGGAGGGTAGGAAAGGAAGAAGGGAGAGAAAGGAATATAGAGAGATAAGACAGGGAGAGAGAGAGAGAGAAAAAGAGGTCAAAAACTGGCTAAATAATTAAGGCACCAGCAAACATCATCCATTCTGCTACATTAAGGCTATGTAATCATTGAGAGGCTTCCACACCCTACTTCAAGATATCAGACAGTGATATTTAATAGCCATTGACTGTTCATATTTGCTAAAGATACAAACTAAATTCCACCAAAGGTGTTCCGAAAGCATATCACTGTGTTTCTAGTTAGACATGATATTGTGTATAGCCACATTCAATAAAATGTCTAGTAATTTACGAGAAGGAATGGGGAGATTTATGGAAGCATCTGCACTTTTAAGTATTATCAATGAATAGGTGATAGGTTGTGAGAGACCAAGCACCGTTGAAATAGTTTGCCACACTTGCCTCCAAAAAGTGGATACATGAGGGCAGTAAAAGAGCATATGAGAGAGCGGACCTTTAGCATTCGTGCAAGACCAACAGGATGTGGTTAAGCCAGTGCGATGTAATTTCCATGGAGTCCAGACTGCTCTGTGCAGCACAAAGGACATCTGAGTTAGACTGGATGACAGTGATATGCGATTGGAAACCTTCCATACATATGACCAAGCTGCTGAATCTGGTTGATGAGAAAATTCTGAAGACCACACAGAATAAAAGCTTGTAATAGAATGAGGGGATAAAGAAGCTTTAAGCAATTTATAGAAATGAGAGACTAAATGGCCTAGGGTACCATACATCTGGTAAATCCGAAGTACATATGGCAAATTCATCCCGACCAATTTGGGAAACGGAATTCCATGGAGAGCATTGCGGAGTTGAAGCCAGGCATAAAACTGAGATTTCGGTAAAGCATAGCGCGATCACATCTGCTCAAAAGGGAGAATAGCATTCTTCTGGAGAATGGAGAAGAAAAACCATATCCCCTGGGATTGCCACAATGGCCAATTAATAGAGCGGCAGCCAATTTGAAGCAGAGGGTTGCACCAGATAGGAGCATAGCAGGACATTTTCCAGGGGCTGGAATCAGATACTCGAATCACGCCAAAATCCAGGAGGGTTTGATGCATAGCACGTAGTATAGGGTTAAGCGCATGTTGAGGTGATAACAGTACTGCAGGAAAAAATTCAACAGGGTAGGGGTTTAGCAAATGTAGTTCTAAGGGAAGCCAATGAGGGATGTCATAGGGGGATCTATCTGATGTGAAGTAGTAATAGCCTTGTTGCAAAATGAAGGCTTGATGATAAGAATAAAAATCTGGGAAATTCACTCCACCTTCTTGGGGAACATTTTTCAATTTGGATAATGCAATACGAGGGGCTTTATTGTTCCATAAAAATCGGGTGAGGATACGATCTACATATTTATAAAAATCCTTGGAGAAGAAGGCAGGGATCATAGTGTTATTGTTTGTAAGATTTTGGGTGGACCCTTGGACACTGTGGCAGCTGACCACACCCTTGGGGGGAAGTCCCGTGAGGGGCCACAAATCAGGCTCAGCTTTGGGACACACAACACAGAGTTATATCTTTTATTAGACAGAGTTGAGAAGCCACCAGAGGTGGCAGTAGTGAGTAGAGATGAAGCCCGGCTGGGCTTAGGGTTCCTCAGGATATTGGAACAGCAATTCCCTCTATGGCTGTGCTGTAGTGGAGAAAACTGAGATAGTGAGTACAGTGGAGCATACACAGAGTTCTGGTATAGAGCCTCGTTGGTAAAGTTACACATACAGCGGTTTCTCCCAGAAGGGTGACACAGAAGCTGGAATAGAGATCTAATAGACCCCTTCTGTAAATTCTCCTCGATGTATTCAGACATAGCCTTGTTCTCAGTCACTGAGAGTGGATAGACATGTCCTTTAGGAGGTTCAGTATTGGGTTTCAGTCTTATGGCACAGTCATAGGACCTATGCGGAGGAAGAACGTCAGCAGCTTCTTCGGAAAACACATCACTAAAATATGCGTATTGAGGCGGCAGTCCCGGCATCACTGGAGTTGAGGCATGCAGATGTAAGGAGCAATCTCCTTAAGGTTTCAGTCTAGAATCTCATTACCGTTTAGTATTCATTGTACTTTATTCCCAAGTTACTTGATCCAAGTTTTATCTCCCTGTTCGATGTAATCACATTCTTTCATGCGTGTTTAATGTTATAATGTAAATCGAAATGATATGTAACATTGCTACATGAATTTCTGTATATAAAAATGTTAAATAAAAAAATAAGGCACTTTCCATGACAACCTGGGCCCCAGCGGGAGAGTTCCAAAGAAGCCCAGTTGAATTCCAGGGGGAATGAAGAAAATATGTTATATATTCAGATATATACCAACAAGGACTGAATCTCATAGTCTGGGTAAAACAAATAAGCATGGGTGTAGCTTGCTTGTTACAGCAGTTACTACCCCAAATCAAGCCTGATACTTCACTTAGAATACATATCCAGTGCAGCCCACTGCTTCAATGGCAGGGGGAATGAAAGGAGGATTTATATTCAAACAACCAACAAAGACTGAATTCACAGGCTGGATAAACAAGCGTGGGAGAAGCTGGCTTATTACAGCGCTTACTACCCCAAACCAATTAGCTGGATACTTCACTCAGATGCAGCTCCAGCACTGCTATCTACGATGGTGGGGGGGGGGGGGGGGGTCGAAGGGAAATAGAACCAAAAAAGTTATTTAAAGGGACAAGAGTAACAGAAAATTATGAAAAAAAAAAAGTGTGAAAGCTTGCTGGGCAGACTGGATGGACCATTTGTCTTCTTCTGCCATCATTTCTATGTTTCTATGAATTGGGGTTGGTGCAACTGCAACTAGGGTCACCCCAGGATGATAGGGTGCATGTCCTTCTCTAACACAAAGAAGGGAATTGACTCTGTATGGAGAGCTCCGGTGCGAAGAGTTACTGGCTCGGTTTGGCAAGTCACGTCACCCGGTAAGGGCTCCCCATGGATGGAAAATAGGAGTAGTGGAACCTTCAAAGGAGCGAGGGGAATCCTTAAAATGTTCCACTAGGCGTCAAAGAATAAAGTTGTCTCCTGCCCCTGAATCCACCAGGGCAAGAGTTTGAAACCTAGACAGTCCGCAGATCAAGGAGACTGGGAGAGAGAGTGGAGGAGAGAGCGTAGTAAGGCCTAAGAACAGTCCTCCTGCAGGACTTGGGCTCATCTGTTTCCCGGATGAATTGGGCATGTTGGGACATCATGACCAGCCTGTCCACAATACATACACAGACCATGCCTCTTCCGAAGTCTTCTCTCTTTAGAAGTCAAATGACAGTGACAAAGTTGCATCGGTTCATCTCCACTGGCAACAGGAATTATTGGAACCATCCGAGCTGCAGGTTTAGCACTAGCCTCCTTCTGACCTGGTCCTCTATTAGGTTGGAGTTCTTTTACCTTATCACAAAGCCGGTGGTTGATTCTAGTAGCCAAAGCCACAAGTTCATCCAGCGAGTCAGGTGTTTCACGAGTGGCCAGCTCGTCTTTCAAGTGAGTATCCAGGCCTCTGAAGAAGAGAGTTTTAGGCATTTGGGGTCCCAGCAGAGTTCTGTAGCAAGAGTCTTGAACTCTATCACAAAATCAGCCAGTGGTCAGTTGCCTTGCTTCAGGTCCACCAGAGCAGAACCAGCAAAGGTCACTCGGGCAGGATCGCCAAAAATGGATTTAAATAAGTCCAAAAATCTGTCAATATCCTGCAAAATAGGATCCTTGCATTCCCACAGTGTTGAGGCCCAAGACAAGGCCCTTTCATTAATATAAGATAGAATGTAAGTAGTCTTGGCAAAAGCTGTGGGGAAGTGAGAATGCTGTAATGCAAAATGCATGCAGCACTGGTTTAGAAAGCCCCTGGTTCTCTGAATCTCTCCCGAGAAACGAACTGGAGCAGCCAGCGGTACAGTACAGTAGTCTTTAAAGTTACTTCAGGTAACTGACCTTCATTACTGGAAGTAGCACCTTGGGTCTTCTGTGCGTGCAGCTGATGGAACGCTGAAGTGAGTTTCTCCAATGCGTCTTGCTTTTCAGCAATGTGCAGGGCCAGGCCCGGAATGGCTTGCAGGGCATTGAGCTGTGCCGGATCCATGGAATTAGCAATCTGTTATTGTTTGTAAGGTTTTGGGTAGACCCTTGGACACTGTGGCAGCTGACAATGCCCACAGTGGGAAATCCCGTGAGGGGCCACAGATCAGGCTCAGCTTTGGGACATACAACACAGAGTTATATCTTTTATTAGTCAGAGTTGAGAAGCCACCAGAGGTGGCAGTAGTGAGTAGAGTTCCACAGGATCCTGGAACAGCGATTCCCTCTATGACTGTGCTGTAGTGGAGAAAAATGAGATAGTGAGTACAGTGGAGCATACACAGAGTTATGGTATAGAGCCTCGTTGGTAAAGTTATACACACAGTGGTTTCTCCTGGAAGGGTGACACAGAAGCTGGAATAGAGGCAGGCCCTCAAGGAGCGATTACCTGGTTCCAGGGAACAGCTCTGAGGAAATAAAGATGGTAACTCACTGATGATGTAGGCAGTGGTTTCTTCCAAGCAGAAGCGATAAGTTCAGGCAGCGAGTCAGGGAACATGGGCCCTTGAGGAGTGAGTACCGGTTCCTGATAGTGACCTGAAAGAAATGAGAGAGGCCTCCAAGGAACGGGTACCCCATTAGGATAAAGTCCAAAAGTTGGAGAGGCAGAGTAGCTAGGTACGGAGAGCGAATCCCATCCGCAAGGATTCCCACCTTGCTAACTTGATTAGCTAGCAAAAAGTGTAGGCTTTTGTATCCGGGATGCATGACGTCATCACAGAGGGATGCCCCTGAGGTTTGCGCGAAAGAGAGAATAAGATGCAGGGCCATGTGGCGCGTGCGCCCTATGGTACCTGGACAACATGGCGGGATGCAGCACCCAAGCTGGACCAGGGATGCCGGACAGGACGGCTCAGACGCCGTGGCAGCCAGACATCCATCAACCGTGGGAGGAGTCGCAAAAAAGGTAAGGTGGGCGGAGTGAAGACGTCGGGCAGCGACAGTCGTTACACATAGATAGCATATATGTGATTTTAGAAGCCAGAACCATCTTTATAGTATCTAATCGGCCCCACCAAGAGAGGTGGAGAGGAGACCATTGTAGGGAAGCGTCCCGTATTTGCTGTAAAATTTGTGATTCACAACAACTAACGGTGGTGTTGAAATCGGTGTGAAATTGAATACCCAAGTATTTGAGACCCTTACTGTCCTTTTTAACAGGGAAATGAGAGAGATCAGTGAGGGAGCTCAGTAAGTTTAAAGGTAGCATCTCAGTTTTATGCCAGTTGACTTTGTAGCCGGACACAGAGGAGTAATTAGAGATAAGCTGAAATAAAGAAGGGAAAGAAGAGTCCGGGTTGAGTAGAAAAAGAAGGACATTGTCTGCATATGCTGATAACTTAAAAGTTTCAGTCCCAATAGTAAATTCTTAAATAGTATTATTTTGTCTAATCGCAAGGAGTAGTGGCTCCAAAGCCAGGTTAAACAGTAGGGGTGAGAGAGGGCACCCTTGTCTGGTTCCTCTGTGAAGTTGAAAACGTGGGGATATCCTGTTATTTATATAGAGGTACGCAGATGGAGAAGAATACAAAAATTTCACCCATGATATAAAAATAGGACCAAATCCAAACCATTGAAGAGCTGAAATTAGGAAAGGCTACTCCACTCTTTCAAAAGCCTTTTCGGCATCTAGAGAGACAGCTATAGCAGGGGACGACAGAGTGGAGGCATGTTCTTATACTTGTAGGAAAAGGCAAGTGTTGTTGGCAATTAGGCGATTTTTCATGAATCCGGATTGATCCGCATGGATTCGTGACCCCAAGAAGTGAGAAAGCCTGGTAGCTAAGATTTTAGCCAAAATTTTATAGTCTGTATTTAAAAGAGAGATAGGCCTATAATTAGTAGAGATGTGAATCGGTTCCGGAATCGTTTCCGGTAACATGTTCATAGAACCGCAGGAAATCTTCGTTTCCTGTGGTTCTGACCGCTTTTTTTTTTTTTGGCTGTCGTGAGCTGGTGCAGGCCATCCATTGCTCCTACCATGTGACAGGGGCCGGCCAATGGCACCGATAGCTCCTGTCACATGGTAAGGGCAAGGGCCATCGGCACCATTTTGATTAGTGGCAGCCGATGGCCGAGAGCGGGAGATCGCTCCCGGGAACCCCGCTGGACCACAGGTACTTTAGGAAAGTGTTTGGGGGGTCCAGAGGGTGGGAGATTCTAAATAATTAGATTTAAAGGGTCAGGGTAGATTTGGGTTTTTTTTTTCTGTGTGCTCTTCCCCCCCCAAAAAAAAAAATGATAAGAAAACCACACAAAAATTTTGTGGGGTTTTCCTATCACTTTCGGGGACCCCCCCCCCCCCCCCCGATACTTGACGGATTAGAAAATATCGTACGATATTTTCATCCATCAGAAAAATGATGCACATCCCTAATAAGTCCAGCTACTACTACTATCCCCACAAGTCCACATCCCCACTAGTCCACATCCCCACAAGTCCAGCTACTACTACTCTTTATTTCTCTGGTTCTTCCAAGCCGGCTCGACCGCAGGCGCCCTCTTTGCCGCCGACCGCACAACGAAAGCAGGTCCCCGGAGCAGATAGGAGCTGGGAGAGAGGCCCGCGCAGCCGGCGCTTGAGCCCATCGGGGTAAGGCCATTAACTCTCGCCCTACCTCCATGGGCCCCCGCTCCGGCCACGGGGAAGCTCCATACTTACCTCCTCCTGCTTCTGCTTCACATTGCGACGATCAGGATTACTCGCCGCTCGCCGCCCACCGCCGCAGGAAGCCTCAAGTCAGGCCCTCCTCTACCAATCACCCTCAACCAATCACAGAGAAGCACACAGGGATATAAACCCGGTCATCCAAGGCGCCGCGCGCCGAGCGTCGCGCGCCGAAGGAGCGCAACAAAGGGGCCTGCCCCTTTGTGCGCCCCTTCGTGCAGCCCCTGAGAGCCACGGAGCGCTCCTTTCTACTTACAACTTCCAACCAACATTGAGAGCTGATTAAAACCTTCTATTACAACGAGACTCCCGAGCGCCCCAGAATCAAGACCGCTTACACCCTCCAGGTCAGCCCTGGGAACGTTCACATTTATACCTTTAAAACACACTCTTCGCACTCAAATCAGGACAACTCATCCGGAGAAAAACAACAGCACATGTGCCTTCATCAAAGTACCGAGTACATCACTCATCAATCGTCAGCAATTCAATCTTATCATATCCCAGCAACCATCCCCACAGTCTACTGCAATGCCTCTCAGAAATCTACTCTTTCATCCTGCATCCAACAAAATCCTGCATCCACACATCTATCTTACCATCATCCACTCTTTTACCATCCACACAGCAACCACTCATCTAATCGTCTCCTAACAGCCACCCATCTTTCATCCAACAAGCTAACAGACCTCCGTAATCTCAACCACATCTCCAGATTCCAAGAAAGGATTCAACTCAACACACCAGCACCTCAACATGCACCTTTCACCTATACCCACTATCCATTACACCCCCAAACTCAAACCCAATAAACCCAGGATTCTAGGCATACGACAACAGAGATTGATTCCAATCATGATCTCCCCCATTTCTCAAACGCTAGGATTAACACTATTCACACTCACACTATTCAACGCACAATCGATCACAAAAAAACTCCACCTCCTCAATGACCACCTGACGGACAACAACCCCGATATATGTGCCATCACTGAAACATGGCTGAAACCCACTGACACAGTACTATTAAACCAGCTACCCAACCATCTTTATGACATACATTCAATCCCCAGAATCAAAAAAAGGGGTGGAGGGATCCTTCTAGCCACAAAAAAGGGCCTAGGGCTCTCACTCCAATTATCTACCACAATAAACAATACTGAAATCGCCTTCTTCAATTCGGACCATCTACACATAGTTTTAGTCTACTCACCACCTGGAACTTTAGACACAGACCCATCACCTTTAATTGAATTCACAACAAAACATTGCAAACAGGATAAACCAGCTATTTTGATGGGAGACTTTAACTTACATGTAAACAGCGCACCTCTAACCCATAACTGTGATATCCTTCTCTCAGCACTCAACCACCTAGGCTTCAATCAGATAGTTAAAGATCCCACGCACAAAGCGGGTCATACCCTCGACCTGATCTTTCTCAACTATGGCATAACACCAACCAAGAACCCTATTTGCGTCCCAGTCCCATGGTCGGACCATCACGTCATCTCTGCAGAACTTCAAATTAAAGACCAGCCTCGTCCCATATTTCCAGCAACCACTATACGTTACAGGAAACCCTGCCCCATAGACAATCTTAGTAATATTCTTTCCAAAGAACTCGACCGACTGGATTTAACAGACGCTTCCACAGCTATCATCTCCTGGCTCAACATTACAAATGAGATCGCAGATCTCACATGTCCTTCTATCACCAAATCCTTAAAACCACCCCAAGCAAAAAGACAACCGTGGTACACTCCAACACTCAAAACCCTCAAACAAGAACTTCGGAAAAAAGAAAACAGTTGGCGCAAGTCTCCTTCCACCACCACAACGCTAAACTATAAATCCCATCTCAACACATACAGATTAGCCATCCTAAAGGCCAAAAAAGACTTCTTTGCAAAAAAAATCCACAACTTTGCACTGGACTCAAAAGCTCTATTCTCGTTTGTATCTTCCTTAACAAAACCCACTCCACCTATCATTCCAGATGAACAAGCAGCCAACAAAGCTGAGGAACTAGCAATCTACTTTGATAAAAAAGATCACTAACCTCCTTAAGCCAATCTCCAACCAACAAACAACAGTACCAAAGCTGACAAACTCAGCACATTACAAAGAATACAGCTTATCATCGTTCGAAACTCCTTCATCATTGGAAATCGAACTTATTCTCAAGAAGCTCAAACCATCTTCTCATTCTCTGGATACCATACCCTCCAATCTTCTCCTATCGACTCCTAACACCATCTCTAAATCAATAGCAGACATCATCAACTGCTCCTTAACCCAAGGAAAGGTCCCAGATCTACTCAAAATAGCCATTCTAAAACCTTTACTAAAAAAAACCAAACCTTTCAACGGACGACCCTGCAAATTTCCGCCCTATCGCTAACCTTCCCCTGATCTCAAGAGTGATGGAAAGATTCGTCAACAAGCAATTGTCGGAATACCTGGAAGATAACAATATTCTCTCCCCTTTCCAGTTCGGCTTCAGGAAATCACAAAACACTGAAGCACTTCTAACATCGTTATCCGACACCATCCTTCTTAATCTCGAAAAAAAACAACCATACCTCCTTGCTCTTCTTGACCTATCCGCCGCATTCGATACAGTCAACCATTCCATCCTACTCGAACGGCTATCCGATATAGGAATTCAAGGAGAAGCGCATAACTGGTTCCAATCGTTCCTGGAGAACAGATTCTACAAAGTAAAAATCAATAATGAAGAATCGCATCCTATCAAATCAACTCGAGGAGTACCTCAAGGATCATCTCTCTCCCCTACGCTTTTTAATATTTACCTGCTTCCACTCTGCCACTTACTCTCTAACCTCAAGCTAAAACATTATATTTTCGCAGATGACATCCAGATCCTCATGCCCATCACAGAATCACTGCAAAAAACTTGGGCACATTGGAACAACTGCCTACAAGCTATCGACACCCTGCTATCCAGCTTGAACCTCATACTCAATCCAAACAAAACAGAAATCCTCATCATCTCACCTGACGAAAACCATACCCTTACCAACTCCCAAAGCGCTACACAATTCTCAAAACTAACTATTAACCACTCCACCTCCGTCAGAGACCTGGGGGTGCGTCTCGACAACAAATTCAACCTTAAATCCTTCATTACCAACACAACTAAAGAATGCTATTTCAAACTCCAAGTGCTAAAAAATCTTAAACCCCTTCTTCACTTCAGTGACTTCCGGCTAGTAGTCCAGTCCATAATTCTGTCTAAGCTGGACTACTGCAACTCTCTACTGCTAGGCCTTCCAGCCTTATCCACAAGACCTTTACAGATGGTGCAGAATGCCGCAGCGAGACTACTCACTAACACAAATAAAAGAGCCCACATAACACCTATTCTTCACAGCCTTCATTGGCTTCCTATAAAAGCTAGAATCACCTACAAAACTTTATCAATGATCCACAAGGATATCATGGGCATTGCCCACCTAAATCTAAACTCACGACTCCGCCCTCACACTTCACAAAGACCCATCAGGCACAACTACAAAGGCTCCTTATATGCTCCCCTGATCAAAACCAAACGAACAAAACGAGCACTCTCCACAGCCGGGCCCACCCTCTGGAACTCATTACCGCCGGATCTTCGCCAAGAGACTTGTCATCCAACTTTTAAGAAAAACCTAAAAACGTGGCTTTTCAGGCAAGCCTACACAGAATCACAAGATCACTCCGACACCGGTCAAAGAGAAAAATAGTCCAACATCAGATCCTCGATCAGCCATACTCCCCTCCAGATCTAACCACGTCAGATCTGAACAACACACCTGTTTAAGACTCCTTCTCTGATTCATCAGTCTCCTTTTACTCATGCACTACTCGGACTCTGCACAGCAACAAGGTCTATGTACCCACATATCACTATTTAGACTACCCCTCTAATTATTCAAGATATATACTCATGCCTTAAACATCCTTTGTATTTATACACGTCCTGTTGACGAGTTATTAGTATTATTATAGTCTATGTAATATTTAAATTTGTATTATCTATTTATATTTTATATGATATGATATATGTTATATGTTACTCATATGTTAAGAAACGCTGTTTAATGTAACGCCTTTATTGCGACAGTTTTGTTCTATGTAAACCGACCTGATTCGATACTTGTATTGAGAATGCCGGTATATAAAAATCCAAAATAAATAAATAAATAAATTCTTCCAAGTTGTTCGATTCCCTGTTCAATGTAAGACAATTGTTGTCATTGTTCGCATGCTTGTTGAATGTAAACCGAACTGATAAGTAACCCTGTTACTTGAACTTCGGTATATAAAAGCTATAAATAAATAAATAATAATTAAATACCATTTTAGCATCTCGTCCTGGCTTTGGAAGCACTATGATGTAAGTATCCGAAAAAGCAGTGGGAGTATCTACATGAGAGAGTAAAGAGGAAAAATAATTATGGAGATGTGGAGCAAGGTCCGTTTTGAAGGCTTGGTAAAAATCAGTGGTGAAGCCGTCAGGGCCAGGAGACTTTCCACTGGAAAGAGAGTTGATAGCTGATTTAATCTCTTCTAAAGTGATAGGAGCATCCAGGATGGAGGCTTGAGAAGGTGCCAAAATAGGGTGCGAGAGTTGGGAGAGAAACTGGCAAATCTCTTCAGTGGAAGCTTCAGAATTGGACTGATATAGAGAGTTATAAAAGTCATAGAAAGTCTGAAGAATATCAGTGTCCGAGGTTAAAGGCTAATTAGTCGAGGAGAACACTGTAGCAATACGTTTCTTCTCTGATCTCTTTTTGAGGTAAGAAGCAAGAAGTCGACCATACTTATTATTTTCTGCATAGTAGAGAGCTTTAGACCGAAATAGACCAACCTTAACTTGTGAGCTCAAATGCAGCTTATACTGATAGCACACCTTAAGAAGAGCCGTTAACGAGGAGGGTGTTGGAGAAGCAATATGTGCTTGTTCTAAGGTAAAAGTTGTGTCCTGCAGTCAGGATATAGCAGCTTTCTGGGTTTTACGAGTATGAATGGTATGACCAATAATTTCCCCTCATTATGTGGCCTTAAAAGCATCCCATAAGGTTGAGGAAGAAATGTCCAGAGTCACATTCAATTGAAAATAATCAGCGATTCTGGTTTTAAGACTTTCCACAAAAGAAGTATCAGCTAACAAAGAGGAGTTAAAATGCCATTGATGATCAAATTCCATGGGAGATGACAATTCAAGTTGAATGGTGACAGCGGCATGATCAGATATTAGAATAGGACAAATGGTCACCATTTCTTAAGCAGGAAGTAGTGGTCTGGAGACAAGAAAAAAAATCAATCCTGGAATATGAGGAATGCAGAAATGAGTAAAACGTATAATCCTTTGCTGTGGGTGGGTTAGGCGCCAGGGGTCAGATAAGCCAAACAATTCCATTAAATGCTGCAGTATCTTGTATGACTTTGAAATGCAGGGACTTGCGGTAGTCTTCTTGTCGAGAAAAGGGTCCAATGGTTGATTAAAGTCCCCACCGAGGATGTAAGAAGTGGAATCCAAGGTTAAGAGATTAGTGAAAACAGATTAGAAAAATCTGGGGTCATCAGCGTTTGGGGCGTAGATGTTGAGGAGAGTGTACGAATTCTGAGCTATGGTGATCCAGGCCAAAAGCCAATGGCCATCTGTGTCAGCAGCCTGATGGGAGACTTGTACATCTAAACATTTATGCATTAGAATAGCGACTCCTCTTTTTTTCTGTTGAGCAGGGGCATAAAGAACCTGGCCCACCCATTGCTGCTTCAATTTAGCCGATTTGGCTGCTGAGAGATGTGTCTCCTGCAGGAAGGCGATATCTGTATGGAGAGATTGCAAATATTTCAAAGTCTTTTTCCGCTTAATAGGGTGGGAGAAGCCCCCAACGTTCAAAGAGGTAATAATGATGGAGCGAATCGTGGATGCCATGAGTTGCTATATGAATATGAGAATGGGTGGGGAGACCAAGCATTGATAGAGATTTGAAAATATTGTAGTAATAGTATACAGTTTGCAAACCCATCTAGCCAGGAAGACCAAGGTGGAGTTAGAGCAAGTGAAAAGAGAAAAGGATAGAGCTCACATAAGAAGGAGGTGAGCTTGGTTGAGTAATGGAGGAAAGCCATCTGAGGCTATTGCAAACAAAGAGCCCCTTGACAGGTCAGAGACGGCTAAAGTCTTAGTGGAATGCAGGATTTGGTGAGAGAGGTAACAGTGGTGGGGCCACTTGGCAACAGTGATCATAACTGGAAGGGGCCAATAAGTAAATCTGCAGCTCTAACACTAAACTTTCAAAAGGGAAAGTTTTATAAAATGAGGAAAATAGTTAGAAAAAAACTGAAAGGTGCAGCTGCAAAGGTTAAAAGTGTTCAACAGGCCTAGACATTGTTTAAAAATACAATCCTAGAGGCACAGTCCATATGTATTCCACGCATTAAGAAAGGTGGAAGGAAGGCAAAACAATTACCATCATGGTTAAAAGGTGAGGTGAAAGAGGCTATTTTAGCCAAAAAATCATCCTTCAAAAATTGGAAGCAGGATCCATCTGAAGAAAATAGGATAAAACATAAGCATTGTCAAGTTAAGTGTAAAACATTGATAAGACAGGCGAAGAGAGAATTTGAAATGAAGTTGGCTGTAGAGGCAAAAACTCCTAATAAAACTTTTTTAAATATATCCAAAGCAAGAAACCTGTGAGGGAGTCGGTTGGACCATTAGATGACTGAGGGGTTAAAGGGGCTCAGTGTGCTGCAGCAGTCAAAAAAGCAAACAGAATGTTAGGAATTATTAGGAAGGGAATGGTTAATAGAACGGAAAATGTCATAATGCCTCTTTATCGCTCCATGGTGAGACCGCACCTCGAATACTGTGTACAATTCTGGTCACCGCATCTCAAAAAAGATATAGTTGTGATGGAGAAGGTACAGAGAAGGGCAACCAAAATGATAAAGGGGATGGAACAGCTCCCCTATGAGGAAAGGCTGAAGAGATTAGGGCTGTTCAGCTTGGAGAAGAGACGGCTGAGGGGGGATATGATAGAGGTCTTTAAGATCATGAGAGGTCTTGAACGAGTAGATGTGACTCGGTTATTTTCACTTTCGAATAATAGAAGGACTAGGGGGCATTCCATGAAGTTAGCAAGTAGCACATTTAAGACTAATCGGAGAAAATTATTTTTCACTCAATGAACAATAAAGCTCTGGAATTTGTTGCCAGAGGATGTGGTTAGTGCGGTTAGGGGTAGATTTTAAAAAATAGCGCGATCGCGTACTTTTGTTCACGCACCAGTTGCAAACAAAAGTATGCTGGATTTTATAAGATACGCGCTTATAAAATCCGGGATCGGCGTGCGCAAGGCTGCCGATTTTGGGCAGCCTGCACGCGCTGAGCTGCGCAGCCTGCCTCCGTTCCCTCCCCTCACCTTCCCCTCCCTTCCCCTACCTAACCCACCCCCCCCCGGCCCTATATAAAACCCCCCCTATCTTTATCCATGGATTTACGCCTACCGGAGGCAGACGTAAATCCGCGCTGCTGGCGCGCCAAGACCTGACCCGGGGGCTGTTCCAGAGGGCGTGGCCACGCCCCCTGGCTGGCGCCACACCCTCGGGCCCGCCCCCAAACACCGCATCATGCCCCCGAAATGCCACGTCATTTGGCGATGCCCCCGACACGCCCCTTTTTAAAAGCCCCGGGACTTACGCGCATCCCGGGGCTCTGCGCGCACCGGCGGCCTATGCAATATAGGTGCGCCGGCGCGCGAGGGCCCTGCTCCCGTAAATCTGGCCGGATTTACGCGGGCAGGTCATTTAAAATCCGCCCATTAGTGTAGCTGGGTTCAAAAAAGGTTTGGATAAGTTCTTGGAGGAGAAGTCCATTAATGGCTATTAATCAATTTTACTTAGGGAATAGCCACTGCTATTAATTGCATCAGTAGCATGGGATCTTCTTAGTGTTTGGGTAATTGCCAGGTTCTTGTGGCCTGGTTTGGCCTCTGTTGGAAACAGGATGCTGGGCTTGATGGACCCTTGGTCTGACCCAGCATGGCAATTTCTTATGTTCTTATAAGGCCATTGCAGAAAGACTAAATGAATTCTTTGCTTCCGGGTTTACTAATGAGGATGTTGGGGAGATACCAGTTCCGGAAATGGTTTTCAGGGGTGATGAGTCAGACGAACTGAACCAAATATCTGTGAACCTGGAAGATGTAGTAGGCCAGATTGACAAACTAAAGAGTAGCAAATCACCTGGACCAGATGGTATGCAGCCTACCACCTGATACCTCAGAGATTTAAACTTTTCCGAGGACAACAGTAGAATCTGATAATTCTTAGCAAAGAAAATCCAAGTTAACTGGAGAACCAGCAAAGCTACCTTTGATTCCCAATTATTGTGCCAGGAAAGGAAGCTGCTGCAGAAAGAAACAGTGTGAATGCTCCAGTCAGTGCAACTGTTGTAAAAGACACTAACCATCTTTATATTCTCTCCATGCACAGAGAAGAGGGAAAAAATTGCTTGTCCTTTTATATTTTCCTTTAGCTAGCAATACAGTACTAACAAGTCTTCAGGATCACAATGAGTTAATACTGCTTTTAAGTGCACCTTGGGAAGATTGTTGTGTAGAGAGCCCCTCCCCATTTTATTTAAGTAAAGCATAGGTAACACATTGAAAAAGAAGAAAAATTTCTAAAAATCACCGATCCAGCTGCCACATCATTTGCAGGGCCTGGAGAGGACCAAAATACAGAATCAGGATACAGGAACCAGCTACAAAGAAACAAAACTACAGACTTGAGTTAGGTGTATTTCCACTACAACCTGCAGTCTAGCTAGACCAACTCACAGGAAAGACCCAGGATCAAAGAATGTACACTTACACAGAAAAATAAAGAGACAGCTACAAGGCAACACAAAGTAGAAAAGGTTTAATAAAGGATAACAAGAATAACAAGACCCAACTATAGTCTTAAAGAAAATGATACTTACCTTTTTGCTACTGCCTAGTAGGAACAGAGACACCTGTAAAAGGACAGTGAATACAAAGTATTAAATTCTTGAACCTACTGTTCATATTTTAGGTAATACTTAACACCTTAAAGTAATTACAGAATACTTCTCTGACAGTTTTATTCTTGAATAGTCATTCTGGATTGAAGGACAGTGAACATACTGCCATCTCAGAAATAGTTGCATCTTTAGGGGTAAATTTTAAAAGCCCTATGTGCCGGATTTACGCGCGCAGGGGACTTGCGCGCCGGCGTGCCTATGTTGCATAGGCCGCCGGCGCGCGCAAAGCCCCTGGATTTGCATAAGTCCCGGGGCTTTGCTTGGGGGGCGTGTTGCCGGCCCAGGGGCATTCTGGGGGCATGGCCAAGGCCTCCAAAGTAGCCCCTGGGCTGGGGAATGGCGCACCGGCAGCCAACCGGCGCGTGCAAGTTACGCCTTCCTGAATTTTTCAACAAAGGTAGGGGGGGGTGGGTTAGATAGGGGAAGGGAGGGGAAGGGAGGGGAAGCTGGGGGGGAGCTGGGAAAAAAGTTCCCTTCAAGGCCGCTCTTATTTCGGAGCGGCCTTGAAGGGAATGGGGAAAGCCATCGGGGCTCCCTTTGGGCTCGGCGCGCGAAAGGTGCACATATGTGCACCCCCTAGCACGCGCCGACCCCGGATTTTATAACATGCGCCCGGCAGCACGTGCATGTTATAAAATCGGGCGTAGATTTGTTTGCGTTGGGTTGCGCGAACAAATCTACACCCGCGCGTATGTTTTCAGACCTGCCCCTTAGTGCATATGAAAACATCTTGCGTATAAAAGAAATTTTCAGTATTGTTATCAACATTGTTTATGGTTCTTGGTATTTTATTTCTATTTTTGCTAATAAATCTTGTTTACTGTACAGTCATTCAGTACCCTTTCGGCTTTTCTTTCTTTTACCCCTGCTCTCCCTGCCTACCTACAGCATACAATATTGGGTGGGATCCAGTCATCTCACTTGCAACACCCAATTGGAGAGAGGGCTTCTGAAAGTGTCCCCTGCCAGCTCCATCATAAGTCGCTGCCTTATATACTCTCAGGCCACACAGACACCATAACGAAAGAGGCTTCCCCTGGCAGGGTGGTTTACAGAAAGAATATGTCTGAATTCTCTTGAAAGGCAAAGGCCTTTCACTGCTCATGCATAGAAGGTCTTTTTATTTTTAAAATTTAAATTCCACCTTTTATGACTGGTCAGCCACTTCAAAGTGAATTACATTCAGGTACTGTAGGTATTTCTCTGTCCCCAGAGGGCTTACAATGGAACAAGATGCAAAAGGGGAGAACACCTTTAGTAAATAAGCCCTTTAATTTGTATCTGAAGCAATGAAAGTTGAAATGACTTGCCCAAGATCACAAGCTGTAACAGCTGCAAGCAGCAGGATTTAAACCCTGGTCTCCCTGTATGCTGCTTTAACCATTAGGCCATTCCTCACTGCTGCAGCAGCACTGCGCATCCTTTCAATTTCTGTTTGTCCTCCAAGATCTTTTGATGTATCTTCCGGTGCTCCTGCCCCTGCAGAACTTCTGAAGAGATTTTCTTCAGCCCTTTTCTGGGATTTTTTGCCAAAATTTCTCCCAGTTTGCCTTATGCTTTATTTTGTTTATTGCTCCTGCCGAGCCATCTCACAATTTCTTCAGCAGGGTCATTGCTGACCTGCTCTTCCTTCAGACCATCTTTTTGAAGAGTAAAATTTCTTCATTTGATTTTGTCTTGCCAATTTCTTCATCATGTCTAAGAAGCAGGCCAATGTCTTCAAGCCCTCTTGCAAGTGCAAACAGAAGATATCCATTCTGATCATCACAAGATTTGCTTCAAGTGTTTGGAACAAGGTTCTGTTGAGACTTAGAAAGCCCAGATTTGGCTTATGTTGTGCTTTTTCTCTGGCTTATTGCAACTACATTGTAACTGTGCTAATCTTACATAGATTAATCTATTTATTTATTTAAAACTTTTTATATACCGACATTCATATGCATATCACATTGGTTTACAAGCAACGGGCTTAATAAAACATGATTTAAGAAAGTGGAAAATAAAGTTACATGTAACAGGGAGATGGAAGGAACAAGTTGGGAGGAGTAGAGGAAGTAAAAGGGTCCAGTGGACTTAATCAATCTCTTCTCTAATCGCCCTGCTTATTAACTATATTCAATATTAACTATATTCAAAATTAACTAAATGTTAACTAGATGAGAGAATAACTGTTTGAAAGCTGTGAATTTAAGTAACCGTGGTTAAAAGCAGAACTTATAAGGTTATATGCATGCAAACAGAACTAATTTCAATCAGCTTTTGCTTGTATCACAGAATGTAATGTTTTCTATAATATAGGAAACATTAGATAACGTAGGCAATATTATTATTTATATTTCTGAATCTACTAGAATTTTAGGGGTCTAACAGAATGCTTATTTGATAGAAGTAGACTTTTGCCTTATATAGAAGTATGCTGTACTGTAGGTGTATCCACCCAGAGGTGGCATATACCAATTATAACCGGATTAATAATGAATGAAGATGAATTATTCATGCAATGCAGAAAGTGATAAAAGACACTGTATATCTGAAAAAGACAGATTGGTTGTGCAATGTCATTCCATGCAAGTTCCTATAATAAAACCTTTCCAGGATTCTCTGGGTGTGGTTCTTTGTAGGGAACCCTCAGGGGAAGTAATGAAAATAGTCTATTTTATAGTGATTTTTCCTGACAGTTGCAATGACTCTAGCTGTTATATTTGTGCTAAGTTGTTACCCAAAGCAATTTGATCCCATACCCTGTTACAGGTAAGAAAGTCTGCATTACTAAAAGTGCTACAAGTGTTCCACATCACTTTTCTGATTTTTAAGAAATGAAGAATTATCTCTAAATATAATGAGACACTTATAGGGATATTTCAAAACAAATTGAGTCCCAGGTTTCAGTGACTCCTGTTGTAAATTTAGAAAACATTTTCAATCTTGTGCTTAATGTGTTACATTAAGAAAAATTCAAATTTTCTGAGCCAGAAACAAAATCTCTTTTTATTAAAAAAAGTGAATAAATATTAAATTCCTATCCTGCTCTAGCATAAAAGTTTCTAAGAAAGTGGTTTCCTCAAATATTTTTTCAGCAATATTCCCTATTTCTTGTGACAAATCACCTTCAATAACAACTGCATAATCTTACAGTTGGGAATATAATTATTTTTAACTCAAATGAAGATAAATAAAATACATCTGGAAGAAGTGGCAAAGCTTCCTTAGGTGCATAGAGAGGAAAACGTTTTGTTTTGATTGATTTGTTCATTTTGTAGAGCTCCTTCATCATATTCATTAGCTTAAAACAAAACAAAAATATTTGTGTTTATTTGTTGTATTTGTTTCTTTACCATTAAGATCTGTGGGGGAGTTACTGCAGCCTATTTTGGGATCCAAAATTGGGGTTTTCTTATCAATTCTAATAAAACTGGAGGGTAGACATTTTCAGAAGGGTAAAGGCATGTCAACACTTCAATACTATATTAACGTGGAATGAATAGTCTATGGCACTATAAAGGGGCAAAGAGGTACTGCAGTAGCAGGAGTTCTCCAAGGTATTACCAGTAGAGAAAAGCAGTAGCAAGAGGAACATAAGAGCTATTGCAGGTAAGCATGTAGCAGAAAAACATCTAAGGTGGTAAATCTGGGGCATGTCAGGTAGGCAGAGTAGTGGTAAGAAACCTAATGTGGTATATCAGGGCAATTTCAGATAGGCATGTGGCAGCAAGACATATAAGGTAGGGATGTGCAATTGTTTTTCCTGAATTAGGCAATGTCAACTCTGCCATGTTAATGCGCAGTAATGGGAGTTAGCACGCACTAACTCCCAATAGTGCGCACTATCCTGAAAATTGGGGTCCCCGAAAAAAAAAAACCCAAACCACGGGAAAAATGAAATTCCCATGGGGGGCTCCGAAATGAAGCCCGATACAAAATTTTTACCAAAGCACATCTGTAATATAAGGTGGATTATAAGGGGCATGGTAGGTAGGCATGTGGCAGCAAGACACCTAATGTGGTACATCTGGCCATATGTAGGCAGAATGGCACCAACACCTTCAAGGTGTTTTCAGTCATCTTAACACTCAGTTGGAAATTCTGGAAACCCAAGCAAAGGCAGCTTGATTTAAAAAAAAACAAAAAAACCCCCCAAAAAAACCCCAAAACAGCTTTTCCATCAACTCTGGCTTTTGAGGTCTCCTGTCATTGAGAAGACACTTTCACTGGACATGCTGATTGATGGGTAGGAAAATTGTGCTGAGCCACCTTGGCTAGGTCTCACCAGATTTTGGACTTGTGTGCCCAATTAACCAGTGCTTCTGTGTTCATGTTCAGGATGGGGTCCATGACATAGAGGTAGATCTTAAATAAGAATGCGCACGCGTACTTCTGTTTGCGCAACCAGCGCGAACAAAAGTATGCCAGATTTTATAAGATACACACGTAGGCATGCGTATCTTATAAAATCCGGGGTCGGCGCGCGCAAGGCTGCACAAAATCGGCAGCCTGCGCGCGCCGAGCTGCGCAGCCTGCCTCTGTTCCCTCCGAGGCCGCTCCGAAATCAGAGCGGCCTCGGAGGGAACTTTCCTTCCGCGTCCCCCCACCTTCCCCTCCCTTCCCCTATCTACCCAACCCCCCAGCCCTACCTAAATCCCCCCCTACCTTTGTTGTGCAAGTTATGCCTGCTTGAACTGGGCTCACAGTTTTGCAAAAGAACTAGAGAGGAAATACAGATTGCTTCCTGTACATGCTTGGACTTTATAGTGGGAGGATGTCACCTTTACTTGATCCAGATAGCAGTAATAGGCTAAAAAGATTCTGCATTATGATTTGTCCTTGCCAACTTGTAATGCCTTGGTTCTGACAAGGCTCTGAGAAGGTAGTGATGCCATACAGGGTAGAGCTATTTGCTATAGTATTTTTCTCTACAACCCTCTTCATAACAAGGAAACAGCTTGTTATGAGGACATTTGTGCGGGTGCCGATCCCGAAGCAGTCTTGTGTTCTGGCTGCTCCCCTATG
Source organism: Rhinatrema bivittatum (assembly GCF_901001135.1). Taxonomy (NCBI): domain Eukaryota; kingdom Metazoa; phylum Chordata; class Amphibia; order Gymnophiona; family Rhinatrematidae; genus Rhinatrema; species Rhinatrema bivittatum. The sequence goes on from NC_042615.1 coordinate 589,328,476, forward strand.
GTCGGCTCCCGTATTTTATTCTTTATTATGTATTCAAATGTATTTTATTTAATTTTATTATTTTACTAAAAAGTCCGCTGCCCAATTCCCTCGACAGTCTTGCCCGTGTAGCAGACCGACCCTTCACCTTCGATTTATATTAACTTGTTATGTATACTTGCTAAGTAGGTTTTAACAGCTAAATCCCGTGAGGCTCAGGTCAGGTCTGCCAGCCCGACACGGTCCATGTTTCGGCGGTTGCCTGCTTCAGGGGCTGCGGGGACTGGACTGGAACCGGGACTTTCTATGGACCTGTAGAATCCATCGTTATTGTCTCAGTAATGCATGTAAAATTATTATAATATCTTAGTGCCTCAATCTCGAGCTATGTCAAGTACTCACTGTTTTTTCTCCGTGACTTCATTCCTGTGAGCGGCGCCTTCACTTCCGAATCCGGCGTCTCTCTCTACTCAGCTGTTTTTTAACCCTGCGTAGTCACACCGTGGGCCAATCACAATGTTTCCCTGCGATCCTCGGAGTAAGCACCCTAGGGTGCTCTATTGCCATGGGGATGTGACGTCACCTATATAGGAAACTTCAAATTTTGCCAGTGGTTGATCCTATTGAACACTCCATTGCATGCGTGTAGTGTTGTTTTTATCACTATTAATGTGTTATAACCTATGACTATGTTTGGCTGATTCTGTAGAATTTATAAATTATATAAAATATATAACTATCTATGGCTGGAGTGGTATATGACATCACTAAAAGGGAAACAGAATTTCTAATTATCATTGTGGGCCATCCCCAGCCTTTTATAGGTGAGTCACCGTAGTCTCAAAAAAAAGAGAGAGACTACCCCCTGGTTCTGCTATGTGAAATACACTCCGGGATCAAACTATCAAATTCACCTTCAACCATATACATGTCTATTACCTGCCTGGCCATGATTTACCCTAGGATGGACCAATTTATTTCTTTATTTAAACCCTGGGGGGCCACTGTGCCCCATGTGTGAATGAACCTCTGTTCCATCTGTTCCAATTTCAGATTAAGATCTCCTCCCCTTGAATGCTTTTTGATTTGAAAAATGACTGCCACTTTTAAATCCTGTATAGAGTGTCCGATGTCCCGCCAATGATCGACCAACGGAGCCCCTTCAGTCTGATGACGTAGTCTACTAAGATGCTCTTGAACTCTTGTCTTGATTTTTCGTGTGGTTTTACCTATGTATACTAGGTTACAAGGGCACCATAGCGCATAAATGACGTTCATCGAGTCACATGTAAAATGTTCCTTGAACCGAAATTGTCTCCGTCCTGGAATATCTAATGAAATGCCTTGATGCATATGACAGCAGACATTACATCTTGTGCAAGGCCAATGTCCTGGTTGGTCCGGTGGATTACCTTCCTCCTGTGTTTGTAGGTTTGAGTGGACCACTATGTCTTTAAGGTTCTTGGCTCGCGTCAAAGCAAACATTGGCTTTTCTTGAAAAGTGGGGTGCATTTGTAAGATGTGCCAGTGTTTTAAAATGCTTCTCTTCAGGAGATTAGTTTGTGGCGTGTGTGGTAAAACACATACCAATCTGGTGTTGGACTGTGGCTGTTGCTTAGCTAATAATAATAGGTCTCGATTGGCCCATCTAGCTCGTTTGTATGCTTTGTTGATGGTAGACATAGGATATCCTCTTTGGAGAAATCTTTCCTTCATATGTAATGCTTGTTGTTGATATTCTTGAACTGTAGAACACAGCCTCCTAAGTCGTAGGAATTGCCCCACCGGGAGATTCTTTTTCAGATGTTCAGGATGATACGAAGTATAGTGGAGCAACATGTTTCTATCCGTTGGTTTTCGGAAAATGGAAAAGAAGAATTTGCCCTCAACAATCTGTATTTGAATATCCAAGTAAGCCACCATCTGTGTATGATAGTGATGAGTGAATTGTAAATGGGGATTACAGGTATTTAGCCATACAAGAAACTCTTGTAAATGATGTTCTTCCCCTTGCCAGATCATAAAGATATCGTCAATATATCTCTTCCATAACTTTATGTTGTCACTGTATTGGTGATTATCATCAATCCATTTCTTTTCAAATGACGCTACATATAAGTTAGCCAGATCTGGGGCCATGGAAGCTCCCATGGCCGTCCCTTTAATCTGCAAAAAATATTGTCCATGAAACATAAAATAGTTCTGTTGGAGAGCTATCCTTGCGATATCCACTATGAAGTCATCGGGTGTACGGTGCCGTGTTTGTTCTGTGGCCAATACTTCAGCAATGGTGGTGAGAGCCTCTTCTTGTGGAATGCTGGTATATAACGCAGTAATATCAATGGTGACTAAATATGCAGATGTAGGCAACTGTGGGTATTCCTGTAGTATGGTAATAAGATGGGCCGAATCCCTAACATATGATGGAATGTTTGGAATAAATTTCCGCAATGCTCTATCAACGAAGCGCGAGAGGGGTTCTAACAAGGACCCTTTTGACGAAACTATAGGGCGCCCTGGCGGCTGAGTCAATGATTTATGAACTTTCGGGACCATATAGAACACTGGACATACTGGATGATGTACTGTAAGAAACCGTGCCTCCTTTGGCGTGATCCACCCCCCTTGTTGTGCTGATTCAATCATCTGATCTACTTGTTGTTTAATGCGCCATGTGGGATCCGCATCTATTCGTGTGTAGAACGTACTATCACTGAGTTGTCTGTGTGCTTCCTGAATATAGTTTATTGTATCTTGAATTACTATAGAGCCACCCTTATCAGCAGGTTTTATGATGATGCGTGAATCCTTCCGTAGACTTTCCAAGGCGTCCTTTTCCTTAATTGAAAGGTTTGATGTACGGGGCTGTTTCATTTTCTTAGCGAAACCTTCTAGGCGGACTCGTTCGATAAATGTATGGATCACCGGATCAATGGGTCCAGGGGGTACCCATGTAGACGGTGTAGTCAACCTATCTGATGTATTCTCTATCGGTGGGGTATTTCCAAAGAAGAGTTTAAGACGCAATTGCCGCGAGAATCTATAAAGAAATCTTTCCCCTTCAAAAACAGAATATTCATTATGTGGTGCAAAGGAGAGACCTTTATCAAGAAGGGATAGTTGGGCTTCTGTAAGATGAACTGAGGATATGTTAATGACACCTTGTACAGGGTGTGCTGCTACCTGTTCTTGGTCTGACGAGTTCGTCCGTAAGGGCGGCGTGTATTGCTTGCGCCTCCCCTGGGTCTGGTGTCGTCCTTGGGTCGGGTACTTCGTTCTAAAAAATGTTGACCCTCATCTTGAATAGTTACCGTATTCCCACTTGTTGTGTCCGAACGCTTATTGTCCTCCCCCGAGGAGTCCTCCGATGAGTCTGCAAATGTAACCTTTGGTTTCTTATTTCTTTGACGTTGATATGACATCCAGTTATAAACATTGCCCTTCTTGTAGTCCACTTCATCACGGACAAGTTTTGTCAATTTAAACTGTTTTAATTCCTCCTTAAATTTGTCCATCTTTTCTCGCAATGTTTGCAGAGATTGCTGGTAACTCTCTTCTGTTTCCTTTTGTTTTATGTCGTGCATAGTTGTCTCTATTTCTTCCTTTACCTGGACTGCGGTCGTCTGTGCTTTCTCTATAATAAGGATCATAAGATCCAGAGAGCATTTATTTAAGATCTTATTCCAATTTTGGATGAACTCTGGATCCTCTCCATACAACCGCGGCTCCTTCTGTATTCTTAGCCCGCGAGGGATCCGTTGGATCCGGCAGTATTCAATGAGTGTCCCGGCATGTAACTCTGTACGTATTAATCTTTTATGGGTGGCTTCAATAGACTCCCATTGGTCTTGTCGGTGTCCATCCTGAGATGTAAAAATGGATGGCCCTGCTAGTATTGCCTGTAGTCTGGCTTCTGAGAATGACAGAGTGTTATCCCACGATGTAACACTGGTCATGTTGGAGGTTTGCTTATCTCCAGTGTACACTATATATCAACTAACCTCGTTGCCTTGTGCAAAAACTCTACAACCCTCTTCATAACAAGGAAACAGCTTGTTATGAGGACATTTGTGCGGGTGCCGATCCCGAAGCAGTCTTGTGTTCTGGCTGCTCCCCTATGGTCGGCTCCCGTATTTTATTCTTTATTATGTATTCAAATGTATTTTATTTAATTTTATTATTTTACTAAAAAGTCCGCTGCCCAATTCCCTCGACAGTCTTGCCCGTGTAGCAGACCGACCCTTCACCTTCGATTTATATTAACTTGTTATGTATACTTGCTAAGTAGGTTTTAACAGCTAAATCCCGTGAGGCTCAGGTCAGGTCTGCCAGCCCGACACGGTCCATGTTTCGGCGGTTGCCTGCTTCAGGGGCTGCGGGGACTGGACTGGAACCGGGACTTTCTATGGACCTGTAGAATCCATCGTTATTGTCTCAGTAATGCATGTAAAATTATTATAATATCTTAGTGCCTCAATCTCGAGCTATGTCAAGTACTCACTGTTTTTTCTCCGTGACTTCATTCCTGTGAGCGGCGCCTTCACTTCCGAATCCGGCGTCTCTCTCTACTCAGCTGTTTTTTAACCCTGCGTAGTCACACCGTGGGCCAATCACAATGTTTCCCTGCGATCCTCGGAGTAAGCACCCTAGGGTGCTCTATTGCCATGGGGATGTGACGTCACCTATATAGGAAACTTCAAATTTTGCCAGTGGTTGATCCTATTGAACACTCCATTGCATGCGTGTAGTGTTGTTTTTATCACTATTAATGTGTTATAACCTATGACTATGTTTGGCTGATTCTGTAGAATTTATAAATTATATAAAATATATAACTATCTATGGCTGGAGTGGTATATGACATCACTAAAAGGGAAACAGAATTTCTAATTATCATTGTGGGCCATCCCCAGCCTTTTATAGGTGAGTCACCGTAGTCTCAAAAAAAAAGAGAGAGACTACCCCCTGGTTCTGCTATGTGAAATACACTCCGGGATCAAACTATCAAATTCACCTTCAACCATATACATGTCTATTACCTGCCTGGCCATGATTTACCCTAGGATGGACCAATTTATTTCTTTATTTAAACCCTGGGGGGCCACTGTGCCCCATGTGTGAATGAACCTCTGTTCCATCTGTTCCAATTTCAGATTAAGATCTCCTCCCCTTGAATGCTTTTTGATTTGAAAAATGACTGCCACTTTTAAATCCTGTATAGAGTGTCCGATGTCCCGCCAATGATCGACCAACGGAGCCCCTTCAGTCTGATGACGTAGTCTACTAAGATGCTCTTGAACTCTTGTCTTGATTTTTCGTGTGGTTTTACCTATGTATACTAGGTTACAAGGGCACCATAGCGCATAAATGACGTTCATCGAGTCACATGTAAAATGTTCCTTGAACCGAAATTGTCTCCGTCCTGGAATATCTAATGAAATGCCTTGATGCATATGACAGCAGACATTACATCTTGTGCAAGGCCAATGTCCTGGTTGGTCCGGTGGATTACCTTCCTCCTGTGTTTGTAGGTTTGAGTGGACCACTATGTCTTTAAGGTTCTTGGCTCGCGTCAAAGCAAACATTGGCTTTTCTTGAAAAGTGGGGTGCATTTGTAAGATGTGCCAGTGTTTTAAAATGCTTCTCTTCAGGAGATTAGTTTGTGGCGTGTGTGGTAAAACACATACCAATCTGGTGTTGGACTGTGGCTGTTGCTTAGCTAATAATAATAGGTCTCGATTGGCCCATCTAGCTCGTTTGTATGCTTTGTTGATGGTAGACATAGGATATCCTCTTTGGAGAAATCTTTCCTTCATATGTAATGCTTGTTGTTGATATTCTTGAACTGTAGAACACAGCCTCCTAAGTCGTAGGAATTGCCCCACCGGGAGATTCTTTTTCAGATGTTCAGGATGATACGAAGTATAGTGGAGCAACATGTTTCTATCCGTTGGTTTTCGGAAAATGGAAAAGAAGAATTTGCCCTCAACAATCTGTATTTGAATATCCAAGTAAGCCACCATCTGTGTATGATAGTGATGAGTGAATTGTAAATGGGGATTACAGGTATTTAGCCATACAAGAAACTCTTGTAAATGATGTTCTTCCCCTTGCCAGATCATAAAGATATCGTCAATATATCTCTTCCATAACTTTATGTTGTCACTGTATTGGTGATTATCATCAATCCATTTCTTTTCAAATGACGCTACATATAAGTTAGCCAGATCTGGGGCCATGGAAGCTCCCATGGCCGTCCCTTTAATCTGCAAAAAATATTGTCCATGAAACATAAAATAGTTCTGTTGGAGAGCTATCCTTGCGATATCCACTATGAAGTCATCGGGTGTACGGTGCCGTGTTTGTTCTGTGGCCAATACTTCAGCAATGGTGGTGAGAGCCTCTTCTTGTGGAATGCTGGTATATAACGCAGTAATATCAATGGTGACTAAATATGCAGATGTAGGCAACTGTGGGTATTCCTGTAGTATGGTAATAAGATGGGCCGAATCCCTAACATATGATGGAATGTTTGGAATAAATTTCCGCAATGCTCTATCAACGAAGCGCGAGAGGGGTTCTAACAAGGACCCTTTTGACGAAACTATAGGGCGCCCTGGCGGCTGAGTCAATGATTTATGAACTTTCGGGACCATATAGAACACTGGACATACTGGATGATGTACTGTAAGAAACCGTGCCTCCTTTGGCGTGATCCACCCCCCTTGTTGTGCTGATTCAATCATCTGATCTACTTGTTGTTTAATGCGCCATGTGGGATCCGCATCTATTCGTGTGTAGAACGTACTATCACTGAGTTGTCTGTGTGCTTCCTGAATATAGTTTATTGTATCTTGAATTACTATAGAGCCACCCTTATCAGCAGGTTTTATGATGATGCGTGAATCCTTCCGTAGACTTTCCAAGGCGTCCTTTTCCTTAATTGAAAGGTTTGATGTACGGGGCTGTTTCATTTTCTTAGCGAAACCTTCTAGGCGGACTCGTTCGATAAATGTATGGATCACCGGATCAATGGGTCCAGGGGGTACCCATGTAGACGGTGTAGTCAACCTATCTGATGTATTCTCTATCGGTGGGGTATTTCCAAAGAAGAGTTTAAGACGCAATTGCCGCGAGAATCTATAAAGAAATCTTTCCCCTTCAAAAACAGAATATTCATTATGTGGTGCAAAGGAGAGACCTTTATCAAGAAGGGATAGTTGGGCTTCTGTAAGATGAACTGAGGATATGTTAATGACACCTTGTACAGGGTGTGCTGCTACCTGTTCTTGGTCTGACGAGTTCGTCCGTAAGGGCGGCGTGTATTGCTTGCGCCTCCCCTGGGTCTGGTGTCGTCCTTGGGTCGGGTACTTCGTTCTAAAAAATGTTGACCCTCATCTTGAATAGTTACCGTATTCCCACTTGTTGTGTCCGAACGCTTATTGTCCTCCCCCGAGGAGTCCTCCGATGAGTCTGCAAATGTAACCTTTGGTTTCTTATTTCTTTGACGTTGATATGACATCCAGTTATAAACATTGCCCTTCTTGTAGTCCACTTCATCACGGACAAGTTTTGTCAATTTAAACTGTTTTAATTCCTCCTTAAATTTGTCCATCTTTTCTCGCAATGTTTGCAGAGATTGCTGGTAACTCTCTTCTGTTTCCTTTTGTTTTATGTCGTGCATAGTTGTCTCTATTTCTTCCTTTACCTGGACTGCGGTCGTCTGTGCTTTCTCTATAATAAGGATCATAAGATCCAGAGAGCATTTATTTAAGATCTTATTCCAATTTTGGATGAACTCTGGATCCTCTCCATACAACCGCGGCTCCTTCTGTATTCTTAGCCCGCGAGGGATCCGTTGGATCCGGCAGTATTCAATGAGTGTCCCGGCATGTAACTCTGTACGTATTAATCTTTTATGGGTGGCTTCAATAGACTCCCATTGGTCTTGTCGGTGTCCATCCTGAGATGTAAAAATGGATGGCCCTGCTAGTATTGCCTGTAGTCTGGCTTCTGAGAATGACAGAGTGTTATCCCACGATGTAACACTGGTCATGTTGGAGGTTTGCTTATCTCCAGTGTACACTATATATCAACTAACCTCGTTGCCTTGTGCAAAAACTCTACAACCCTCTTCATAACAAGGAAACAGCTTGTTATGAGGACATTTGTGCGGGTGCCGATCCCGAAGCAGTCTTGTGTTCTGGCTGCTCCCCTATGGTCGGCTCCCGTATTTTATTCTTTATTATGTATTCAAATGTATTTTATTTAATTTTATTATTTTACTAAAAAGTCCGCTGCCCAATTCCCTCGACAGTCTTGCCCGTGTAGCAGACCGACCCTTCACCTTCGATTTATATTAACTTGTTATGTATACTTGCTAAGTAGGTTTTAACAGCTAAATCCCGTGAGGCTCAGGTCAGGTCTGCCAGCCCGACACGGTCCATGTTTCGGCGGTTGCCTGCTTCAGGGGCTGCGGGGACTGGACTGGAACCGGGACTTTCTATGGACCTGTAGAATCCATCATTATTGTCTCAGTAATGCATGTAAAATTATTATAATATCTTAGTGCCTCAATCTCGAGCTATGTCAAGTACTCACTGTTTTTTCTCCGTGACTTCATTCCTGTGAGCGGCGCCTTCACTTCCGAATCCGGCGTCTCTCTCTACTCAGCTGTTTTTTAACCCTGCGTAGTCACACCGTGGGCCAATCACAATGTTTCCCTGCGATCCTCGGAGTAAGCACCCTAGGGTGCTCTATTGCCATGGGGATGTGACGTCACCTATATAGGAAACTTCAAATTTTGCCAGTGGTTGATCCTATTGAACACTCCATTGCATGCGTGTAGTGTTGTTTTTATCACTATTAATGTGTTATAACCTATGACTATGTTTGGCTGATTCTGTAGAATTTATAAATTATATAAAATATATAACTATCTATGGCTGGAGTGGTATATGACATCACTAAAAGGGAAACAGAATTTCTAATTATCATTGTGGGCCATCCCCAGCCTTTTATAGGTGAGTCACCGTAGTCTCAAAAAAAAAGAGAGAGACTACCCCCTGGTTCTGCTATGTGAAATACACTCCGGGATCAAACTATCAAATTCACCTTCAACCATATACATGTCTATTACCTGCCTGGCCATGATTTACCCTAGGATGGACCAATTTATTTCTTTATTTAAACCCTGGGGGGCCACTGTGCCCCATGTGTGAATGAACCTCTGTTCCATCTGTTCCAATTTCAGATTAAGATCTCCTCCCCTTGAATGCTTTTTGATTTGAAAAATGACTGCCACTTTTAAATCCTGTATAGAGTGTCCGATGTCCCGCCAATGATCGACCAACGGAGCCCCTTCAGTCTGATGACGTAGTCTACTAAGATGCTCTTGAACTCTTGTCTTGATTTTTCGTGTGGTTTTACCTATGTATACTAGGTTACAAGGGCACCATAGCGCATAAATGACGTTCATCGAGTCACATGTAAAATGTTCCTTGAACCGAAATTGTCTCCGTCCTGGAATATCTAATGAAATGCCTTGATGCATATGACAGCAGACATTACATCTTGTGCAAGGCCAATGTCCTGGTTGGTCCGGTGGATTACCTTCCTCCTGTGTTTGTAGGTTTGAGTGGACCACTATGTCTTTAAGGTTCTTGGCTCGCGTCAAAGCAAACATTGGCTTTTCTTGAAAAGTGGGGTGCATTTGTAAGATGTGCCAGTGTTTTAAAATGCTTCTCTTCAGGAGATTAGTTTGTGGCGTGTGTGGTAAAACACATACCAATCTGGTGTTGGACTGTGGCTGTTGCTTAGCTAATAATAATAGGTCTCGATTGGCCCATCTAGCTCGTTTGTATGCTTTGTTGATGGTAGACATAGGATATCCTCTTTGGAGAAATCTTTCCTTCATATGTAATGCTTGTTGTTGATATTCTTGAACTGTAGAACACAGCCTCCTAAGTCGTAGGAATTGCCCCACCGGGAGATTCTTTTTCAGATGTTCAGGATGAACATCTTACTTGGATATTCAAATACAGATTGTTGAGGGCAAATTCTTCTTTTCCATTTTCCGAAAACCAACGGATAGAAACATGTTGCTCCACTATACTTCGTATCATCCTGAACATCTGAAAAAGAATCTCCCGGTGGGGCAATTCCTACGACTTAGGAGGCTGTGTTCTACAGTTCAAGAATATCAACAACAAGCATTACATATGAAGGAAAGATTTCTCCAAAGAGGATATCCTATGTCTACCATCAACAAAGCATACAAACGAGCTAGATGGGCCAATCGAGACCTATTATTATTAGCTAAGCAACAGCCACAGTCCAACACCAGATTGGTATGTGTTTTACCACACACGCCACAAACTAATCTCCTGAAGAGAAGCATTTTAAAACACTGGCACATCTTACAAATGCACCCCACTTTTCAAGAAAAGCCAATGTTTGCTTTGACGCGAGCCAAGAACCTTAAAGACATAGTGGTCCACTCAAACCTACAAACACAGGAGGAAGGTAATCCACCGGACCAACCAGGACATTGGCCTTGCACAAGATGTAATGTCTGCTGTCATATGCATCAAGGCATTTCATTAGATATTCCAGGACGGAGACAATTTCGGTTCAAGGAACATTTTACATGTGACTCGATGAACGTCATTTATGCGCTATGGTGCCCTTGTAACCTAGTATACATAGGTAAAACCACACGAAAAATCAAGACAAGAGTTCAAGAGCATCTTAGTAGACTACGTCATCAGACTGAAGGGGCTCCGTTGGTCGATCATTGGCGGGACATCGGACACTCTATACAGGATTTAAAAGTGGCAGTCATTTTTCAAATCAAAAAGCATTCAAGGGGAGGAGATCTTAATCTGAAATTGGAACAGATGGAACAGAGGTTCATTCACACATGGGGCACAGTGGCCCCCCAGGGTTTAAATAAAGAAATAAATTGGTCCATCCTAGGGTAAATCATGGCCAGGCAGGTAATAGACATGTATATGGTTGAAGGTGAATTTGATAGTTTGATCCCGGAGTGTATTTCACATAGCAGAACCAGGGGGTAGTCTCTCTCTTTTTTTTTGAGACTACGGTGACTCACCTATAAAAGGCTGGGGATGGCCCACAATGATAATTAGAAATTCTGTTTCCCTTTTAGTGATGTCATATACCACTCCAGCCATAGATAGTTATATATTTTATATAATTTATAAATTCTACAGAATCAGCCAAACATAGTCATAGGTTATAACACATTAATAGTGATAAAAACAACACTACACGCATGCAATGGAGTGTTCAATAGGATCAACCACTGGCAAAATTTGAAGTTTCCTATATAGGTGACGTCACATCCCCATGGCAATAGAGCACCCTAGGGTGCTTACTCCGAGGATCGCAGGGAAACATTGTGATTGGCCCACGGTGTGACTACGCAGGGTTAAAAAACAGCTGAGTAGAGAGAGACGCCGGATTCGGAAGTGAAGGCGCCGCTCACAGGAATGAAGTCACGGAGAAAAAACAGTGAGTTCTTGACATAGCTCGAGATTGAGGCACTAAGATATTATAATAATTTTACATGCATTACTGAGACAATAACGATGGATTCTACAGGTCCATAGAAAGTCCCGGTTCCAGTCCAGTCCCCGCAGCCCCTGAAGCAGGCAACCGCCGAAACATGGACCGTGTCGGGCTGGCAGACCTGACCTGAGCCTCACGGGATTTAGCTGTTAAAACCTACTTAGCAAGTATACATAACAAGTTAATATAAATCGAAGGTGAAGGGTCGGTCTGCTACACGGGCAAGACTGTCGAGGGAATTGGGCAGCGGACTTTTTAGTAAAATAATAAAATTAAATAAAATACATTTGAATACATAATAAAGAATAAAATACGGGAGCCGACCATAGGGGAGCAGCCAGAACACAAGACTGCTTCGGGATCGGCACCCGCACAAATGTCCTCATAACAAGCTGTTTCCTTGTTATGAAGAGGGTTGTAGAGTTTTTGCACAAGGCAACGAGGTTAGTTGATATATAGTGTACACTGGAGATAAGCAAACCTCCAACATGACCAGTGTTACATCGTGGGATAACACTCTGTCATTCTCAGAAGCCAGACTACAGGCAATACTAGCAGGGCCATCCATTTTTACATCTCAGGATGGACACCGACAAGACCAATGGGAGTCTATTGAAGCCACCCATAAAAGATTAATACGTACAGAGTTACATGCCGGGACACTCATTGAATACTGCCGGATCCAACGGATCCCTCGCGGGCTAAGAATACAGAAGGAGCCGCGGTTGTATGGAGAGGATCCAGAGTTCATCCAAAATTGGAATAAGATCTTAAATAAATGCTCTCTGGATCTTATGATCCTTATTATAGAGAAAGCACAGACGACCGCAGTCCAGGTAAAGGAAGAAATAGAGACAACTATGCACGACATAAAACAAAAGGAAACAGAAGAGAGTTACCAGCAATCTCTGCAAACATTGCGAGAAAAGATGGACAAATTTAAGGAGGAATTAAAACAGTTTAAATTGACAAAACTTGTCCGTGATGAAGTGGACTACAAGAAGGGCAATGTTTATAACTGGATGTCATATCAACGTCAAAGAAATAAGAAACCAAAGGTTACATTTGCAGACTCATCGGAGGACTCCTCGGGGGAGGACAATAAGCGTTCGGACACAACAAGTGGGAATACGGTAACTATTCAAGATGAGGGTCAACATTTTTTAGAACGAAGTACCCGACCCAAGGACGACACCAGACCCAGGGGAGGCGCAAGCAATACACGCCGCCCTTACGGACGAACTCGTCAGACCAAGAACAGGTAGCAGCACACCCTGTACAAGGTGTCATTAACATATCCTCAGTTCATCTTACAGAAGCCCAACTATCCCTTCTTGATAAAGGTCTCTCCTTTGCACCACATAATGAATATTCTGTTTTTGAAGGGGAAAGATTTCTTTATAGATTCTCGCGGCAATTGCGTCTTAAACTCTTCTTTGGAAATACCCCACCGATAGAGAATACATCAGATAGGTTGACTACACCGTCTACATGGGTACCCCCTGGACCCATTGATCCGGTGATCCATACATTTATCGAACGAGTCCGCCTAGAAGGTTTCGCTAAGAAAATGAAACAGCCCCGTACATCAAACCTTTCAATTAAGGAAAAGGACGCCTTGGAAAGTCTACGGAAGGATTCACGCATCATCATAAAACCTGCTGATAAGGGTGGCTCTATAGTAATTCAAGATACAATAAACTATATTCAGGAAGCACACAGACAACTCAGTGATAGTACGTTCTACACACGAATAGATGCGGATCCCACATGGCGCATTAAACAACAAGTAGATCAGATGATTGAATCAGCACAACAAGGGGGGTGGATCACGCCAAAGGAGGCACGGTTTCTTACAGTACATCATCCAGTATGTCCAGTGTTCTATATGGTCCCGAAAGTTCATAAATCATTGACTCAGCCGCCAGGGCGCCCTATAGTTTCGTCAAAAGGGTCCTTGTTAGAACCCCTCTCGCGCTTCGTTGATAGAGCATTGCGGAAATTTATTCCAAACATTCCATCATATGTTAGGGATTCGGCCCATCTTATTACCATACTACAGGAATACCCACAGTTGCCTACATCTGCATATTTAGTCACCATTGATATTACTGCGTTATATACCAGCATTCCACAAGAAGAGGCTCTCACCACCATTGCTGAAGTATTGGCCACAGAACAAACACGGCACCGTACACCCGATGACTTCATAGTGGATATCGCAAGGATAGCTCTCCAACAGAACTATTTTATGTTTCATGGACAATATTTTTTGCAGATTAAAGGGACGGCCATGGGAGCTTCCATGGCCCCAGATCTGGCTAACTTATATGTAGCGTCATTTGAAAAGAAATGGATTGATGATAATCACCAATACAGTGACAACATAAAGTTATGGAAGAGATATATTGACGATATCTTTATGATCTGGCAAGGGGAAGAACATCATTTACAAGAGTTTCTTGTATGGCTAAATACCTGTAATCCCCATTTACAATTCACTCATCACTATCATACACAGATGGTGGCTTACTTGGATATTCAAATACAGATTGTTGAGGGCAAATTCTTCTTTTCCATTTTCCGAAAACCAACGGATAGAAACATGTTGCTCCACTATACTTCGTATCATCCTGAACATCTGAAAAAGAATCTCCCGGTGGGGCAATTCCTACGACTTAGGAGGCTGTGTTCTACAGTTCAAGAATATCAACAACAAGCATTACATATGAAGGAAAGATTTCTCCAAAGAGGATATCCTATGTCTACCATCAACAAAGCATACAAACGAGCTAGATGGGCCAATCGAGACCTATTATTATTAGCTAAGCAACAGCCACAGTCCAACACCAGATTGGTATGTGTTTTACCACACACGCCACAAACTAATCTCCTGAAGAGAAGCATTTTAAAACACTGGCACATCTTACAAATGCACCCCACTTTTCAAGAAAAGCCAATGTTTGCTTTGACGCGAGCCAAGAACCTTAAAGACATAGTGGTCCACTCAAACCTACAAACACAGGAGGAAGGTAATCCACCGGACCAACCAGGACATTGGCCTTGCACAAGATGTAATGTCTGCTGTCATATGCATCAAGGCATTTCATTAGATATTCCAGGACGGAGACAATTTCGGTTCAAGGAACATTTTACATGTGACTCGATGAACGTCATTTATGCGCTATGGTGCCCTTGTAACCTAGTATACATAGGTAAAACCACACGAAAAATCAAGACAAGAGTTCAAGAGCATCTTAGTAGACTACGTCATCAGACTGAAGGGGCTCCGTTGGTCGATCATTGGCGGGACATCGGACACTCTATACAGGATTTAAAAGTGGCAGTCATTTTTCAAATCAAAAAGCATTCAAGGGGAGGAGATCTTAATCTGAAATTGGAACAGATGGAACAGAGGTTCATTCACACATGGGGCACAGTGGCCCCCCAGGGTTTAAATAAAGAAATAAATTGGTCCATCCTAGGGTAAATCATGGCCAGGCAGGTAGTAGACATGTATATGGTTGAAGGTGAATTTGATAGTTTGATCCCGGAGTGTATTTCACATAGCAGAACCAGGGGGTAGTCTCTCTCTTTTTTTTGAGACTACGGTGACTCACCTATAAAAGGCTGGGGATGGCCCACAATGATAATTAGAAATTCTGTTTCCCTTTTAGTGATGTCATATACCACTCCAGCCATAGATAGTTATATATTTTATATAATTTATAAATTCTACAGAATCAGCCAAACATAGTCATAGGTTATAACACATTAATAGTGATAAAAACAACACTACACGCATGCAATGGAGTGTTCAATAGGATCAACCACTGGCAAAATTTGAAGTTTCCTATATAGGTGACGTCACATCCCCATGGCAATAGAGCACCCTAGGGTGCTTACTCCGAGGATCGCAGGGAAACATTGTGATTGGCCCACGGTGTGACTACGCAGGGTTAAAAAACAGCTGAGTAGAGAGAGACGCCGGATTCGGAAGTGAAGGCGCCGCTCACAGGAATGAAGTCACGGAGAAAAAACAGTGAGTACTTGACATAGCTCGAGATTGAGGCACTAAGATATTATAATAATTTTACATGCATTACTGAGACAATAACGATGGATTCTACAGGTCCATAGAAAGTCCCGGTTCCAGTCCAGTCCCCGCAGCCCCTGAAGCAGGCAACCGCCGAAACATGGACCGTGTCGGGCTGGCAGACCTGACCTGAGCCTCACGGGATTTAGCTGTTAAAACCTACTTAGCAAGTATACATAACAAGTTAATATAAATCGAAGGTGAAGGGTCGGTCTGCTACACGGGCAAGACTGTCGAGGGAATTGGGGCAGCGGACTTTTTAGTAAAATAATAAAATTAAATAAAATACATTTGAATACATAATAAAGAATAAAATACGGGAGCCGACCATAGGGGAGCAGCCAGAACACAAGACTGCTTCGGGATCGGCACCCGCACAAATGTCCTCATAACAAGCTGTTTCCTTGTTATGAAGAGGGTTGTAGAGTTTTTGCACAAGGCAACGAGGTTAGTTGATATATAGTATTTTTCTCAGCAGTACACAACTATAGACTTCAATTGGCCATTGAAATGAATAGGAAACATAAATGAATGGGACAGAGAATATTAGTTTCATTTGTGGTACCCCTTTCATTCATTTTGGGGGCCACAAATGAAATAATTATGGGCTTATTAATTATGTTTTACCCATCCATGCTTTCAATATATCTAACATAATAATATTTAAACTCTTCAGAAGGGGATAGATTTTAAACTTAGGAAAAATTAATATATCTCAAATTTTATGCTTAGCTAGAATTTTCAAAATGTATAATCTTTGAAGAAAACAATTTCCTTCAGTGATAGAACTATTTACTATGCAAGGCACAAACACTAGCTAGTCAGGCACAAACACTAGCTAGTCAGAATAACTCACCAGTGTTATTCATCTTAATCAGAAGCATTAGAATCCAAATTCTTCACCAACAGAAATATATTATTAATTTTAGGGGCTGTTTTATGGAATTTCATTGATGTCCCTCTCAAATATTCTACTATTGAGATTATTCTTGTGAGCAAAGTATCACATCACTCCCAAGTGTAGCAACTTCAGCCTGGAGAATCTGTGTTCATTTTGAAAATCCAAAAACTATGCCCAGACTACTGATCGCACCTGAAGAGATACTTTTCTTCATAGCCAATTCATCTTACTCTAGGTGCTCCAACCATTCATGGTACCAAGGTAATCTCCAAGAAGCCTGCAGGATACAGAGCAAAGAAATAGCCAGTACAAAATCTTAAGGAAAAGGCTGATTTATCTCTCAAACAGAAATACTTGGCAGTGGCTAATCATTGAGTCAAAATGAAACCTTTCCTTCTCCTGTTAATACCACAACTTGGACTCCTCATGGCAAAGTGAAAGCTACCACTGACATTACAAAACAGTCCATTGACCAGTTAGTGCAATTAAAACAGCTTCTTTGGAAGTATAGATATGCACCTTAACCCAGTGGTTCTCAACCTTTCTTCTGTCATGACACACCTGACAGATGATGCTCACATGTGTGACACATTGCATACTACATTTAACAGCTATACTAAAAAACAAAATTCTAGATATTTTATTCTTGAAAATGATGCAGAAGAAAGGTATCAATAAAGCTCTGGAATTTGTTGCTCTGGAATTTGTTGCCAGAGGATGTGGTTAGTGCAGTTAGTGTAGCTGAGTTCAAAAAAGGTTTGGATAAGTTCTTGGAGGAGAAGTCCATTAATGGCTATTAATCAATTTTACTTAGGGAATAGCCAGCCACTGCTATTAATTGCATCAGTAGCATGGGATCTTCTTATTGTTTGGGTAATTGCCAGGTTCTTGTGGCCTGGTTTGGCCTCTGTTGGAAACAGGATGCTGGGCTTGATGGACCCTTGGTCTGACCCAGCATGGCAATTTCTTATGTTCTTTAATTCAATAACTGCTTATAAAATATCATTATTAAATGTTATTTTTTTCACAAAAATTGTAATCTTTGCTTACTGCATCAGTGAGAAATCTGGCACACACAGTTTTTCGATACAGACCTGTTAGGTCATTTTGAGCTGTATGCAACTATAATTTTTATTATGTATGTTTTATCTTGTAAAACTCACATGCAGTTCACTGTCATCCTCAAAGTTCTGACTTCTTCTGGAATTTATATAGAGCAGAGTTAGGAAATTCCCCCTTTCAACTCACCATGCAAAATATATATTCAAATTCTGGTATCCCCTCAGTAATAATACTTCAGAATCCCTTCCCTGCCAGCCACTGTGTGAAATAATATGAAAGACATTTATACATTATGGGGTAGATTTTCAGAGCCCTGCTCGCCTAAATCCGCCCAAAACCGGGCGGATTTAGGCGAGCAGGGCCCTGCGCGCCGGGAAGCCTATTTTACATAGGCCTCCCGGCGCGCGCAGAGCCCCGGGACTCGCGTAAGTCCCGGGGTTCTCGGAGGGGGGCGTGTCGGGGGGCGGGCCCGGTCGTCGCGGCGTTCCGGGGGCGTGTCGGCAGCGTTTTGGGGGCGGGTACGGGGCGTGGCTACGGCCCGGGGGCGTGGCCGCGCCCTCCGTACCCGCCCCCAGGTCGCGGCCCGGCGCGCAGCAGGCCCGCTGGCGCGCGGGGATTTACGTCTCCCTCCGGGAGGCGTAAATCCCCCGACAAAGGTAAGGGGGGGGTGTAGACAGGGCCGGGCGGGTGGGTTAGGTAGGGGAAGGGAGGGGAAGGTGAGGGGAGGGCAAAGGAAAGTTCCCTCCAAGGCCGCTCCGATTTCGGAGCGGCCTTGGAGGGAACGGGGGGAGGCAGCGCGGCTCGGCGCGCGCAGGCTATACAAAATCGATAGCCTTGCGCGCGCCGATCCAGGATTTTAGTGGATACGCGCGGCTCCGCGCATATCTACTAAAATCCAGCGTACTTTTGCTTGAGTCTGATGCGCAAGCAAAAGTAGGCTGATCGCGCTTCTTTTAAAATCTACCCCTATATAGCACACCAGTCATACCATAAGAATGCTAACACCCAGGACTTAAACAGCAACAACCTTACCAATGAAAAAGCAAGACTGCAAATATAGAACCCAGTACACTTACATTACAATGGAAAAACAAAAAATGCCAGACTCCTCTAGAATCCTAGCTAGCAGAATTCCTCACCTCTTTCATACATGCAGACTGACCCTTATCTAATACAGAATAAAAGGTCATAAATTATAATCAAACATATAGAGAAAAACTGAAACTCCAAGAAGTATGTTTATTGTGGTGGGAGGGGGAGGTGAGGCAAGATGGCGGGGCAAGATACAGCATGCCTGCAACATTTCTGGCTTGGATTGGTGGTGGCAGCGATTGCCAGGGGCGAGGGAAAAGCAGCAACAGGGAGCAGTGATGAGGAATTTTAAGTTCCAGCTCCTTATTCCGCACTCTCCTCAAGCAGCAAGCACACGTGGCTGATACAGCAAGCATAAGCTTGCTATGTCAAATTTTTGGTGACACACCTTCCACCCCTTGGTGACAATGTTCCGACACACTGGTTGAGAACCTCTGCCTTAACCTACTTCTTCCCCATAAGTGCTACAAACACAAGAGAAAAATACTGGTAAGCATAAAACACCAAAGTCTGAAATGCTCTCTGAAAAGCAACTACTCAGCAGGGTGCCATATTCATCTAGCTAATTCTCCTGCCTTCCGTATTCTTTCAGAGGTTTTGGCATTAGCTGTAAAAGCAAAGTTCAAAATTAGAAAATAGATCATTGGTACTAGCTAATCAGTGGTCAGATTCAGTGCTCATGAACTGGTAAATAAAAATGCTGAACCTTGCCAGTAAGGGAGCAATTTAAAAATAAAATTAAATGAAACCATTCAAACTCATGGTTTTGAAAATTTTTAAGTGCAATTTTTTTATGTGCAATGAACCTTGAGGGTTCGTCCATTTCTCAGTCCACACCCAGATGGAGCATGCCTAGCCATGAGCCCGTAGTCAAATGACCATGCCTACAGTTGAGCACCTAGAAGGAAAGTAGGAACAGCAACTGGAATTGTTGCCACTGACTGGGGCAGTGGAGGAGCAACTTGCATCTCTGCCTTCCCTCCCATTGCAGTTGCTCAACTCCCACAGCTTTGAGGGGGAGGGCAGGGGAGAAGTGCTTCGGAGGGAAATGTGCCACTGTGCACTGCTTGAAGTAGGCATTTTTCAATTTGTTTACATTTCATTTTAGAACAGAGATAGTACACTTAACAGAGGGCATCAACAAATTAATTGCCTTTACCATACCATTAAATGCCGTCATTTTCAACCCAGAACATTCTAACGTATGATGTTTTAATATACACGAATAATTATTTTTCATGGCATAAAGCATATGTTCTTGGATGCCAAACAAGGAACACCTTACGTTTTTATATTTTCAGAAAGCTTCTTCGGCACCCAAGAATATTAAAAAAAATAGGTTCAGATGTGAAATAAGAGCTTTGTTCTTTAGGCTCTTAATTGAAATCAAACTGTATACACAAGCATTTCCCTACACATATGATTGAATTGATTTGTCATATTTGTACTGTATTTGCTTTATGCTTGCTGACTTGTATGAAAAAGGAATAAATGCTGCGCCTATACTTTATGTAATTATGCTGGCAAGCATGATACCAATTTTGTGAATTACTTGATTGCTATCAAACATAGGTAATGTTGATAATAGTAAAAATACACACAAAAAAATAAATGAGCCATCACAATTACTCTGTAGCAAAGCCGAGAAGCATCAAAGCACTTGGGATGGTCTTATGAGATAAGCAGGAGAAAAACGAGTCTACCACTGAGCACATAATGCTTGAACTGCTGCAAACATTACAGTCCTGTTATATTGAAAATTGTGCTTCCAATTTGTACCTCTTTTCCTTACCATTTAGAAAAGGAACAATTGGAAGTAATTTAATGACAAAAGAGACAATTTAGGCCCTGCCGGGTAAACCTTAGGACTTCATTTTTCTTTTCATTCAACAAAGACAAACAGCCCCATCCAAGTGCCTAAAGGTGCCCCTTGTCTTTAAAGGAGATAGCCAAGTCTGAAACAAAGCATGTACAGTATTAATATGAATTAACTAAATCATGTTTTTCATTGCACATAAATCATGAAGTAATTATCTTTGTGACATACTAAATCAAATGGCATGGGGTTGGTTTACAAATTTTAAGTAATTTATATTTTTGACTTACTGTTTATGCATAATTTGAAAATACTGGTAAATATTGATTAGTGCTGAAAATTTGAGGTAGGCAGATTATTTCCTTTTACCTGTTTTGAATTTGGGTTTAGGTCTTATAATTTTTCCAAGTATAGGTTCGAATCTGGCTCTGAATTGTCTTACAAAAAGCTTTGAGAATTATATTCAGCCACTGGCCAGCTAGGAAAGTTAGCCAAAAAACTTATCCGGGTAACCTAGCAACACGGGCTATGTCAAAGTCAGATAAGTTGTAGCAGGACCCCCAGTTCACTGGGGAGCTGAATCCAGGAAGCTACAAAAACCCAAGAGCCTGTTGTTCACTCACTCAGGAAAATTACACAGCCACTGAGGTGCTGGTATTCCTCCAGCATGGAAGAGGTTTACACTTTCAGGACCCCTGGTGCAGAAGTGGGACAACACATTCAGTTCAATGCTCACTCATATGGGTCAGTGGCCACCTATAGTGGCTGATCTGAGTGGAAGTCTGATGCACTCTTGAAATGAATGATGGGAACCAGATGTTGGTGTTCAAATAAAACTTTAACTAACACAAGATAATCCAAGACAGTATGGCAAAAATCATAAATAACACACACCCCCAGCAGTTGACCTGAACCCCTCACCCTATCATGTAAGCCCAAAAATGTGAGTTCTGCAGACCTGCTCCTCATCAGGAGCAGCAGTAAAATGACACAGTTAACAAGCTGCCACATGCTGCATCCTCTAATATTAAAATACAGAGTCATGCATTTAACAGTTGGCTCCACCCCAGAACATCCATATCCAGCCCTCAACTCTACCCCTTTGCCATTATTCATGCATGAGTATATATGCACTTAACTTTCAGCATTTAAAAAACAAGTTGCTCACAACACCCACATACTCGTATATATGGGCTTTTTAGAGTGAAGAATGCTTTTAAATTTGGTCCTTAGAGTATTATTAGTTGGTATCATAAAACTAAGAAGAAACATTGCATAGCTTTAGAGAACAGCTGGACTAGAAAGAAGGGACTAGTTCTGTTGTCATGGGTCTCAACAAAAAAGCATAATAATATATAGAATAAACTCCCATCTATACTATAGATGTTATTCTATATACTTGGAATAGGATTTTAGAGGCTCAAAAAAATCTCATTGCCCACATCACTTACTCCTTAATGGGAAATAATGGATTTTAAGAGTAAATTTCTTATTTTGGTACAATAATGGGTATCTTGAGGTACGGCAAATTTTTGTTTTTAGCAACTAACAGGGTCATTTATCAAATTGCTATAAGGCATTTTCGCATGCATTAAGACCCTTTAACGCATGCAAAAATGCCTTAATGCATGTGAAAACATAATGCATGCTGTGATGCAAATCAGAAAAAAGGATGGAGTTTGGGGTGTGATTTGTGACTGAGTGGGCTGGGTTCACAATTTTGCAAAGCTATGTTGCATGGCTTTAACTACACCTTTTTCATTTGTGTAAAGCTGTGCGATAGGGCTTCATTTTTCCAACTCCTTAAAATCCAATATCCATTTAGATTGAAAGTAGTTCAATCTCTCTTAATTCCCCTTTGACAGTGCCGTCGCCAGCAGCGCAACTAACTGCCCGGCAAATTACTGCAGAAGAAGCTTCACCCTGAAAAGCCCGCGGTCTCCCCGGGAGGAGCCCGTGAGGACCCGAGCTGCTGGGACTTAGGCGTGGCCTAGGTGGCCGAAGAACAGATACTTGCTGCAGCAGATGAAAAGGAAATCGGAGTCCGGGGACGAGCCAAGGTCAGGATCCAGAAGTCAGAAGTCAATGCCAATGTTGAGGTCAAAAGCAGAAGTCAAAGTCAGAGACAAGCCAGGTCAGGAGCCAAGGATCAGAAGACAAAACCGGAACCAGGAACGGAGGCAGAAGACGGAGTCAGAGGACGAAGCAAGGGTCGGCATCCAGGAATCAGACGTCAGGAAGAAGTGAGAAGCAGGAACCAGGGAAGACAACTAGCTGCTCAAAGGAGCTAACCTCGTTGCAAGGCAAGGGAAGGCTCCAGCTGCAGGGTTTAAATAGCCCTGCAGCGTCTGATGTCATCCGGAGGCAGGCCCTAGCTCTCCCACGCTGGCCCCTTTAAATCTGGAGCCCTAGCGCGTGCACGCGCCTAGGGGGCGGGGCCAGCTGCGGGAGGACGCTGGCGTCTTCTCTGGAGCAGGAGCACCGCGTCTGAGGCCTTTGCAGGCCTGGCGAAGTTGGGAGCGGCCCGGTCCGGGACAGCGGTGAGTGGTGGTCCCGGGGCCGGACCTGGGATCGCCACATCATGACCCATTGGCCCTTTGGATGATCTTTCCAGAATCAGCAGGTATGCCACTGGGTCAGCTGTGGATCCCGTTTCCTTAATTAAACCTCTTGCACTAGCGTAGTAGCAAGTCTATTGGACATAGATAGTTGGTCCAGCAACTGGATTTGCTATTGCTGCACTTGGGCTTTAAGTTGCTACTGTGCCACAAATTGATCTTTACTCAATCCTTTTGGCTCCATTTAGGAGTGATGCTGCAGTCTAAGGAAAAAAAAAAACTAGGTGTTTTTCTTCACTCCCCTCCCAAAGAAGCATCAGATCTCATTCCAAACAACATATGTGGTAGACTAGGGTAGATGTAAAAAAAAAAAATCCAATTTCAGCCACCCTACGAAACAGTTCAAATAGGTTTACTGTGGCTTGCAATTCAAATTCTGCTTCTTAAGTAGCAATACAAGCAAGAACAAAATACAGCTCTTTTGCAGCAATGTAAACAAGCCCACAAAGGAGCAAACAAAGTAAAACAGATACCAATGGTCTTTTTATCAAAATCATTTTTATTCCGTGAAGGCACAAATACAAAATTACAGAAATCTGTTCATATTACAGCTAGAAATACCAATAAAGACAATTAAGTTCCAACCATGTGATGATGAAAACATCCTAATGCATGTCACCATTCACAGGAACTTTTTAATGCATTCTAACCCTTCCTGCCTTTCCCTCCCCCTTCCTATTCACAATGTCAACAAGCATTCCAGACGTATGCACATTCATACCACACATGCATACATCCATTTCCATTTACGTCCAGTGCATGAGCTTTATCCCTGTAAATTCTTATGCCCAGTCTGGAGAGTAACCCAGCAGTAATAGAGATTTTTTCTTATCATCTGCTAATGCTCTATAAAACTCATCCCACAGTGGAGGATACTATGCTCTCAAAGACAGACCCTTTGCAACAATTCGTGAGTTTGGCAACATTTCTCCCCCACTTAAGACTACAAGCGAGATTCTTCAAGCCTTCCCTGCTTGTGGGTAGGTCTGCACCTGGAGATTCTTATTCTCCAGGCCTTTTCCAGTGGAGCAGGAGGGATGCAAACCTCAGCCTAGATTAAACATAGGCAGTTCTCCTATAGCATTAGGTAGTTTTGGTCTCTACCCTGATAAAACCTCAACATGGGGGCAGGGAAGGGAATCCTTTAGTGCAGCTAGCTCTCAGTTTCTTCTTTCTGTCATGCTCATGCCTTTCCTTTCTCTTACTTCTCTTCCCCTCATGCCTCTTTTAAGGATGTGCAGAAGGAAAACATTCATCTCATTTCATTTTTCGTTTCACCGGGACCCAAATTCATTTCATTAGTTTCATAGGGGAAAAAACCAATTCGTT
Source organism: Rhinatrema bivittatum (assembly GCF_901001135.1). Lineage (NCBI taxonomy): Eukaryota > Metazoa > Chordata > Amphibia > Gymnophiona > Rhinatrematidae > Rhinatrema > Rhinatrema bivittatum. Next base: position 589,352,961 of record NC_042615.1, read on the forward strand.
TATTAGTTTCATTCGTTTTTCGTTTGCCATTAAAATCAATGGGAGAAGTATTTGCAGCCTATTTTTGGCTACAGAATTGGGGTTTTCTTATAAATTCTGATGAAACTTCTGGGGTGCAATCATCAGTATGAGAAAAGAGCTCCAAAGTACTTATACTGTGGCACAGTGGCACCAAAGTGGCATGAATAGCCTAAGGCACTGTAAAGGGGCAAAAGGGTACCAGGAGTGGCAAGAGTGCTTTAACAGAGGTGCAAAGAAGCAGTGAGAGTGTCAAAAACACACCACAGTTTCAAAAGAGAGCACCAATAACAGTTGCATGAACCCTCAAAGGCAGCACGACAGGCAAAGTGGCAAGACAAGTGGCATCAACATCCTACAGTAAGATGAAGGGGGAACATAGAAAGCAGAAAGACTAGCACCAACACACTGAGGAACCATGATAGAGGCAAGAACACCACAAGAAGTAGAGTGAGTCATCTGGTGTATGGCAGCAAGGCAGAGTGGCAGAAAGTTGATAGGGGCAAGACAGGCTGGCAGAGTGGAGGTAGTCTGGACCCTGTAGTTTTGATAGGGGCAAGACAGGCTGGCAGAGCTGAGGTAGTCAGGTCACTGTGGTTTTGATAGGGGCAAGTCAGGCTGGCAGAGCTGAGGTAGTCAGGTCGCTGTGGTGTTGATAGGAGAAAGACAAGGAGGCAAGACAAGACTAGGCTCAGCCCGGGGATGGTGTTAGGCCGATAGTAGTGGCCCCCTGCATGCCGCGACCAGGTCTTCTCAGAGTCGGGTTGTTTGTGAATGCAGCCGAAAGTGGGTGGTAAACTAACTCCATCTAAGGCTAAATACCGGCACAAGACCGATAGTCAACAAGCAGTTCAATAAAAACAAGTGCAGTTAAAAAAAAGCCTGGCTGCTTGGCAGGCACAGCAGCAAAAAAGAACAAATATCTTTTTCAGCAATAGAAAATTAATTGTAGCAAACTAGCAATAGCAATTGAATAAAGATTGGAGACACTCTGAGAGAGCTCAAACAGCAAACAAGCTTCTCAGAGAGAACCCAAGAAGAGGGGAGCGGGGTGAAGGGGGATGGGCCCCCCTGCATGCGGTGCGACTAGCAACCGGGGCGTACTGTCCACCCGACCCATCTTGAAACACGAACCAAGGAGTCTAACATGCGTGCTAGGACCTGAAACATGATGAATAATGCCTGGGTGGGGTGGAGTTGCTGCAGGTGCAAATCTTGGTGGTAGTAGCAAATATTCAAACAAGAGCCCCGGGGAGAGTTCCCTTTCCTTTGTGCAGGAAAGGACTCCCTAGAATGGGTTCGCCCCTAGAGTGTGGTGGTTCTGTTGGCGTCTAGTGAGCTCTCACTGGTCTTTTAAAATCTGGTGGACGTAGCAGATATACAAACAAGAATTTTGAAGGCCGAGGTGGAGGAGGATTCCATATGAACAGCAGTTCAACATGGGTCAGCAGGTGTTAAGAGATAGACGTCACCCGGGTAGAGTTCCCTTTCCTTTCTGCAGGTATGTTGTGGTTTGATCTGTCACATTTTCCTGAACTGGTTCACTGCCAGATGAAAATGGCATCTTTTTCATTTGTGAAAGATAATTCAACAGAGGATGCTTTTAGAGCAATAGAGACTGCCATTTGTTTTATTTATTTATTTATTTATTTATTTATTTATTTAAAAACTCTTCTATACCATCGTTAAGTTGGAGAACCATCACAACGGTTAGGCACGATAACAACTATGAGTGGTATAGGTTACAACTTGAAAATGTGCATCATAGTTCGGTAACAATAAAGTGCAATAAGGTATATGTTTAAGTAATCTAATCAGTTTGGTATGACAATTTATCAACAGTACAAAATTAACATTACTGTGAGTTTGTTTGGTGCGTCCATCTTAATCAATCAATTGATTTTTCTCCTTCACTTTGTCTTTATCGAAAGCTTGTTTATAGAGCCAGTTTTCAGGTTAGATTTAAAGATTTTCAGATTTCTCTGGAGCCTTAATTCGAGAGGCATGGTGTTCCATAGTTCGGGGCCAGCCAGTGACAGTGCTCTTTCCCTAACTTGAGTGAGCCGGGCTGATTTGACTGAGGGGACAGTAAGTAGAGCCTTATTCGCAGATCTTAGGTTTCTGTGAGGGATATGTACGCGCAGTGCTGTGAAGCAAGAACTGAGCTGGAGATTATTTGTGAATACCCAGAAGCTATTAACTGTACTTATGCACTTCAGCTGATGACAAAGGAACTTAAAGAGCTCTCAGAAATAAGAAAACTGCTACTCAAGTCCAAATCTATAATATCAATCTATGCCTCTTGCATCCCACCACTCTACTGATCTTGCCTCTTCTATCTCCTCTCTTGACTCACATGCTTCTTCCTTATGGCTCTTGTTTTTACTTGATGCCTATTTATTCCTACTTCTCTCATCAGCTCATTTTTTTTTACAGCCACTTCCTTATCTTGTCTCTACCTTTTATCTTATGTCTCTACAAGCCTCTTCCTGATCTTCCTTCTCTTCATCCTGATGCCACTTTCTTTTCAATTTTCAGCTATTTTTCTTAGTTAAATTTGTGGTGCTATTCACCCTATTTAGGCTCAAAATAATCTGAGTGAATCAAGTTCTTACATTGGGCTCTTTAACTATTGTCTTCCATGTCCAGAAACAGGTCTGGATTTAAGAATAACAAAATATGCAAATGTATTTGATTCTTTGATCAAATGTATCCAGATATATCTAATGAATAGTCCTTATCTAAAACCTAACGTGTTCATGGATGTGAAAGATTGGGATTGAGAAACCTTATATACAGAATGCTTACATCATCAAATATGATGCTTTACTTCTATTGTGCTGACAGAAATGAGAACTCAAGTGCAGAAACATGAAATCAAATATTAAAAAAAATAAATTATGACATAATCACTCATGGCTGATACCCCCAATTATGAATTTCTCAGTTCAGAAAGCTTGAAGGAATGGGAGATCGGAAAGACACGTTTTCATGAAATCTGAAGAAAAAAATTAAGAACATTTTGTAAAGTTGAATAAAAATTAAACTGACCTTAGGCAAAAATTGCCTCTTATTTTAGAAGTCAACATTGTTAATTATAATTTTCTTCTGAGTTTTCTTTGGTTAAAGTCTGCTGGCACATTTCTAATTAACAATCAGTAGAATTTTCTACCTATTCAGCAAAAAAACCTTTGATTTTCTGTTATTTGGTTCTCACTGCTTGTACTTAATTAGCAATCAAACTACAACCAATCTGAACTTTTGTGTTTTGTTAGAACTTCTGTACATTCTTTCTCTAGAAGAAAAACATTTTTTTCTTTGCTCTTATTTCAGGGCAAAGTTATTTAAAAAAAAATGGGAAAATAAATCTGCACCACTTCTTAAAGAACTAAATTTTAGAACTAGAACTTACTGATTTTAATAAGTTTTCCATCTGTCTGTCAATCCATATTCATGTTTGTAATGCACTCTGCTGCAATAGATTTATACCAATCTGTAAAATAATATAAACTATAATGGAAGTAGGAAACCAAAATGACACAATTCATTATTTATCTGCTTATATTTTATGCATTAAGAGGCCAGGCATATATAATAAAGCTCATGTAAAAAAATATGTATCGTTTGACTCACTGAAAATTTAACATGTATGGTAAAATATTAGTTGATATGCTATGCAATACGTTTTAGCAAGTCCATACTAAAACATTGCAGACATAGCATGTCCATGCTTGGACCATGCACATTAACTCCCCCCAAAAATAATTTGGGCCTCTTCCTGCCATGGGAAGTTCTCCATGCTAACCAACTTAAAGTGTAAAGGGTGATTAGCAGGGGGATTTTCTTCCCACCCCTAAGTCACAGTACCTCTTCCTCTTATGATGTTGAGATCAACCCCCAGGAAGAGCAGGTGGCATAGATAGAGAGTATGATTGATGCATCTGGCATTTTCCCTCAGAATCCATGCTCTATCTTGACTCCACTGCCAGCATCAGCCTCCTAAGATGTAAGGAAGGGATTACAGAAGAACTTTCTCATCTGGAGGCAATTTAAATTGAGGAAGAACCCAGATTTTGTTCAGAGTAATCACTACAAGAAGGATATCAATCTAGAGAATCATCTCACAAATGCTTATATGCAGCATCACCTGCAGAATCAGCAGCCACTATCATTGGCATCAGGGAATAGCCTGGGGACACTTTCTGCCACGCCATGTGAAAGCCAGAGGAAAGTGGTTGAAAAGAGGAAGACTTTTCCCCATGCTGATTTCACAGCCTTCTCCACCAGTCAGGTGTCAGGTCAGCAGTCCACATCCATGTGTCCAAAGTGGCAATCCACCATAGAGGAAATGGGGTGGTGTTCCATAGCACTATCTCAGGAAAAGCAGGCAGCATCTAAAATAGTAATATGGAGCATCAGGGAAATGATTGCCCTTTATTGACAATCCCTGCAGTTATTGAAGAACTGGGCTTTAAGTATCTGTTGCATGTATTAGCTCCAGTTACAAAGTGCCCTCCAAAAAGGTGTTCCCCACACTATATATATATATATATATTGTAATAAGCCCAGGTTAAATATTATATTTACTTTTCAATGTTCCTTGTAATAAGCCCAGGTTGGACCGCCCCAACCAGGGTAATTTATTGTTTATTGTAAACCGGATTGATTTGTATTGTATACAGGAATTCCGGTATATAAAAATTAAAAATAAATAAATAAATAAATATAGCCAGTACCCTCTAGCTAGGTCTTCTCCACACTGTACGACTAGTGCAATGGTCATATGCAGAAATAGCTGGCTAAGGCAAAGTTGAGCAACATGCATTTCACAAGTGATATCTGGACTGGCACAAAAGCTATGCATGCATACCTCTCATTGATGGCACGCTGGTGGCCCTTGACTGAGGCAGGGGCTGGCACTAGCTCTATCAAGGTACAGGTGGGCTTTGCTGTACACCCACTTGATGCATAGCCCCCATTCCTTATGCAATCTTCTATCAATCATAAGAAAGATGCTGGAGGATTTTTGGTAAGTCTTGGGGGAGGGAGGTCATGAGGGTGGGGGTTTATTTAAATTGGCTCCTTTAGATGGCCAAATAATTCGGCAAAGATTTGTTGTATTTGTGGGGAATCGCGATATGTTTCGCTTCCCCATGAATACAACGAATATTAGGGATGTGCAGAGCAAAAATTTATGTTCATAAGTCCATAAGTCGAAAGGGGGGGTCAATTTCGGTCAATATGGACATATGGAGAATTCCATAAGTTGAGTCTATGTCCATACGTGCAAATAAAAATTTAAACCCCTGACCCTCCTTAATCCCCCCCCCTCCCCCCAAGGCTTACCAAAACTCCCTGGAGGTCCAGCGGGGAGTCAGGACACCATTTCTGAACTCCTTTGCGAGGAGCACGTGACATCGGCGTCACGTCGGAGTGACGCGGCGTCACGTGATTCCCCGCGCGTTCGCTCCGGGACCCTCATTGCACCCAAAAGGAACTTTTGGCCAGCTTGGGGGGGTCAGGAGTTCAGAAATGGCGTCCTGACTCCCTGCTGGACTACCAGGGAGTTTTGGTAAGTCTTGGGGGGGGGGGATTAAGGAGGGTGAGGGGTTTAAATTTTTATTTAGGATCAACAATCGCGATTTCCAACGTATTCAACATAGCTATGTTGAATAAGTTGGAAATCCGATCGTTTTCGCCTCATCACTTTTTTAAGTTAAAAAACAAAAATAAGTTGCGTTTTACATTTAAGTTCAAAACGAATGCATACCCCTAACGAATATGGCCCTATATGTTGCGGATTACAAAAACGTAGGGAACGAATACACACCCCTATTCTCAACCGGTGTGTCGCGACTCACCAGTGTGTCACCAAGAACTTGCAGCTTTGTCACCACACTTCCCATTTTCCTCACTGACCCAGCTGCTCCCCCTACCCAAGCGAAATAGGTCCTCCGCTTGGGCTTAAAATTCTGATAGCCCGGGCGGAATGCAGCAGGACAGCTGGAGTCAGTGGCACCGGCATGGTCTCTTATTCTCGGCCCCCCCCCCCCCCTCCCGCGGCCCGGAAGAGGAAGTGGTGAGCAGCAGGTGCGTGCGCAGGAAGAAGAGACCATGCTAGTGTGGGCAGCATCAGCCTGAAGAAGAGAAGAGAGGCACAGCCTAAAGAATGAACTGTGCGGCTCAGAGGAAAATGAGGAACAAGGTCAACCACCGTGGCCGATTGGACTCCTTTCTCCACGAGGGCTGAAAATGAAGGAGATTGCTGCTGCCTTTAGGGTTGGGAGGAGGCTGCTGCTGCAACTAGTTCCGGGGGGGGGGGGGGGGGAGAGTGAGTGAATGAGCAAGCATATGTGTTTGAGATCTTATGTGTATGTGTGTGTGTGTGAGAGAGTGAGATAGCATGTATGTGAATGATTGAGAGCCTGTATATGTGAAAGAGAGTATGTGTATGATTGAGAGCCTGCCTGTGAGAGAGAGAGAGCATGAATGTAAATAATCTATGATTGAGAACCTGTATAAGTTTGTGATTGAAAACCTGTTTGTGTGAAAGAGTATGTGTGTGTGATTGAGATCTTTTGTGTGTGAGAGAGATCATGTGTATGTATGATTAAGAGCCTGTGTGTATAAGTAAGAGAGAGATCATGTGTGTCTGTGTGTGATTGAGAGCTGGTTTAGGTGATGGAGCATGTGAGTATGTGATTGAGAGCATGTTTGAAAGTGAGAGAAAGAGAGAGTATAAGAACATAAGAACATAAGAAATTGCCATGCTGGGTCAGACCAAGGGTCCATCAAGCCCAGCATCCTGTTTCCAACAGAGGCCAAAACCAGGCCACAAGAACCTGGCAATTACCCAAACACTAAGAAGATCCCATGCTACTGATGCAATTAATAGCAGTGGCTATTCCCTAAGTAAAATTGATTAATGGCCATTAATGGACTTCTCCTCCAAGAACTTATCCAAACCTTTTTTGAAACCAGCTACACTAACTGCACTAACCACATCCTCTGGCAACAAATTCCAGAGCTTTATTGTGCGTTGAGTGAAAAAGAATTTTCTCCGATTAGTCTTAAATGTGCTACTTGCTAACTTCATTGAATGCCCCCTAGTCCTTCTATTATTCGAAAGTGAAAATAACCGAGTCACATCTACTCGTTCAAGACCTCTCATGATCTTAAAGACCTCTATCATATCCCCCCTCAGCCGTCTCTTCTCCAAGCTGAACAGCTTGTGTGTCTGTGTGTGATTGGGAGCTGGTTTAGGTGAGGGAACATGTAAGTATATGATTGAGAGCCTGTGTGTAAATGAGAGAAAGAGAGTGAGCATGTTTGTAAGCATGTGAATGAGAATCTGTGTGTGAGAGAAAAAGAGAGCATATGTATGTGTGTGATTGAAACCCTGTATGTGTAAGTGTGAAAAGATAGACAGCATGTGTGTAAATGTGTAATTAAGAGCCTATATAAGTGAGAGAAAAAAAGCATGTGTATATGTGAGTGATTGAGAGCCAGTGTGTGAGAGAGAGAGAGAGAGAGGAGAAAGTTGCAAGCAAATTATCCCTCCTCCTGCTAATTCAAAACAATCTCAGGGCCCCTGGATATCAAACGTTCCCAGGTATGCAGAGCATAACATTTTTTGTATCATTATTTTTCATTACTGGGACTTTGTGTCTGCTATTTTGAAATATTTTATTGGTATCTAAAAATTTTTTATATGAGTTTTCAATTATTGGATATTCCATTCATCAGCTGTTTTAAAATAATCTGTTCTTTTTGTTAGTATGGTTTTACTGCTACTGATTTTATATTTCGTGATTTGTTTTATAAGGATGGGTGATGTTTCTTTTTTTCCTTTGTTACACTGCATACAGAGACTCTGGCTTGTTGCGGTTTCCAATTCAGTTTTTGTCTACATGCTTCTAGCTATGCGCTTTGGTCTCTTTATTTTTTGTTAGGTGAGGGTCAGCACATGGGATTCAGGTGAAGTTTTCTGCTGGCGTGTAGTTTCTGTGTAGGCCAGGCTCTGTAGTAGCCTGACTTGGTCTGTTTTCCTAATAGGAGATGTATTGGTGTCTTAAGGCCTGGTGTAATATTTTCGGTGTTGCCTTTTCTTAGGTAAGGTGGTTACTGTTTGTGCTGGAAATTGGTGCTGTTTTGGTGTGGTATGTTTACTATTTATGCAATTTCTGTTCAGACAGAATATGTATCTTTTCCTTTTTAAAGATGGAACCGGCCGTCCAGTGCTCCTACCATGTGACAGGGGCCAGCCAATGGCACGGTTATCCTGTCACATGGTAAGGGCAAAGGGCCATCGGCACCATTTTTATTAGTGGCAGCCGATGGCCCGAGAGTGGGAGATCACTCCCGGGGCCCACTGGACCACCAGGTAATTTTAAAATGTTTTTGGGGGGGTCGGGAGGGTGGTGGAGGCTAAGGGAGCGGTTTTAAAGGGTCGGGGGTGGGTTTTTTGTTTATCGGCCGACAGCCTGAGTGCAAGAGAACGCTCCCGGGACCCCCGCTAAACCACCAGGTAATTTTAAAATGTTTTTGGGGGGTCGGGATGGTGGTGGAGGCTAAGGGAGCAGTTTTAAAGGGTCGGGTGGGTTTTTTGTTTATTGGATCGGGCGCAGCCGATAAAAAAAAAACAATTGGGCCGGATGAAAAAAAATGCACGATTTGAATCGGAACCGGAACCGAACCGATTCCGGTTCCGATTCACATCTCTAATCAGAACCCGGTCTCTGGGCCAGACTGTCGCATCAGCCAGGCTCTGGCCTAGGTTGAGGCATCCATTGTTGGGATCTGGACTCTGGGCTAGCCATGGCTTTGGGCCTGGCCTGGACTCTGGCCTAGGTGAAGGCCCAGGTGTTGGGACCTGACTTACAGGCCGGGTCCTGACGTTATGTCTTGGTCTGGGCCGATGACTTGGCATTAGGACCCAGCCTTTGAGCTGGGCCACAGTGTCAGACCTGGGCCCAGGCTCTGGCCTCGGTTGAGGCCCAGACATTGGGACTCAGACCCCGGGCCGAAACCTAGTGTCAGGCCTAGATCTGGGCCAAGGACCCGACATTGAGACTCTGCCTCCGGGCTGAGCTGTGGCATCGAGGCTGGGTCTGGGCTCCAGCCTAGGCCAAGGCATTAGCCTTGCAGAGGCTGAGTCTACCACATCCTTAGTCTACACAAGGCTGAGGGTTTGACCTGGGCTTAGGTCTCTCTGGCAGATCCCACTGGGCTGGGTAATTGAGGGCTGGGTGGATTCTGGCCCTGGCATTTTCCAGCTAGGTGGGTAGGAGGAAAGGGAGGCCTTGGGATGCCCAGTTTTAGTTTTTTGGTCTGTTTTTGCAGTTGTTTTATTTTTTTTTTAATGTTTTATTTGTTTTTTTCACACAAATGAAATGAATCAAACATTCCAGGATCCAAAATTCATGGGAAAAAGCTTCCCAAAAACAAACTGAAAAATGAAAACAATTGTTTTCCCTGCACATCCCTATTAAGTATCAAAAACTTGGAACTACACATATGAGTCTTGCTACCTTAATTTCAGGGGAAAAAAACTAAGGCATATCTTTTCAGTTAAGTCTTCCCTACAGAGTCTCCATTCCCTCTGAGCTTACTCCCTGTAATTCCAATTAAGGACTTCAAATTACATACACTGGATTCCTAATGCTATTTTAACTGTAAATTTGATCACCACTGTAAGTTATTTCAATTGCAGTTTGTTAGATTTAACTTGTTATCCACCTCAAGGTCATTCTGGGAAAAAGGTAGAATATCAGATGTCTATGAATAAACAACTAACTGACCAACAAAATAAATAAATAAATAATATTGTCCCTTTCCTCTAGCTCTCCACCTCACCCAAAACAAATACACACACATACCTACATGAACCCCAGAGTTCCATCTGGCTCCTCTTACTTTACAGACCTCCATTCTGACTCTTTAACCTCCTGCCCATGGGGAGGGTGAACCGGAAAGGGAAGAGAAGGTGATTACCCAGGGAGTGGAGGGTAAGGAGAGTTAAGTTGATTATGCCGGGGATTTGGGATTGGGGATAGAGAAGGAAAAGTAATTATGCTAAGGCAGGACTTCTCAAACTTTTATCTAAAGTGACCCCATGTAGAACTTAAAAATTCAGTTGATCCCAGAGGATAAGCAAAACAAATTAGCAGGGGTGGGTGGTCTTCCACCAACAATTGCTCCATAATTACCCTCTCCGCATTCATGCTGATCTCCTTTCTCAACTTCCACCCTGTTCAGTCAATCCTCTCTCAACCTCCACCTCCTTCTTCAACCTCCTCCCCCATGGAGAAGCTCCTCTCAGCCTCCTCCCCTCCAGCAACACCCCTCTTTCAACCTCTGCTCCTCTAACTGATCCCCTCTTATATCCCCAGCTCATCCCTTCTCTCTCACCTACTCTAGTCCTTTTCAAATCCTGCTAATTGATCCTCAGTGACCCCAAGCCCTTCTTATAACCATCAACTGATCCTCTGTCATTTCCTTCCTCAAACTCCATCCCCTACCCTCTATTTTTCCCCTTCTCCTCCTCTCCTATCCTTCTTTCACATCTCCAGCAACTCTCACACCCCCCAGTTGATCTTCTGCCATTCCCCCTCTTTTACCTTCTACACCCAATCCTTCTCCAGATGATTTAACCCTCAAACCCATCATGCATCTGATCCCTTCCTTCAAACTGCCCCTTCTCCAAACATCCCCCTGGCAGGATCAGCAGCAACATTTTCCTTTAGGATCCAGGCAAAGTTAAATGGCAACTGCTGGGAAGAAAGAGCAGGCTGATAACAAGTACACATTATTCTATGGGGAGGATGACAACTGCTGGGAAGAGAGGGTAGGCTGATGATAGGGGCAACATTCTCCTCTTGGGTAGGTTTAGTGGTGAGTAGGGATGTGAATCGTGTCCTCGATCGTCTTAACGATCGATTTCGGCTGGGAGGGGGAGGGAATCGTATTGTTGCCGTTTGGGGGGGTAAAATATCGTGAAAAATCGTGAAAAATCGTGAAAAATCTAAAAATCGCAAAACCGGCACATTAAAACCCCCTAAAACCCACCCCCGACCCTTTAAATTAAATCCCCCACCCTCCCGAACCCCCCCCCAAATGAGTTAAATAACCTGCGGGTCCAGCGGCGGTCCGGAACGGCAGCGGTCCGGAACGGGCTCCTGCTCCTGAATCTTGTTGTCTTCAGCCGGCGCCATTTTCCAAAATGGCGCCGAAAAATGGCGGCGGCCATAGACGAACACGATTGGACGGCAGGAGGTCCTTCCGGACCCCCGCTGGACTTTTGGCAAGTCTCGTGGGGGTCAGGAGGCCCCCCACAAGCTGGCCAAAAGTTCCTGGAGGTCCAGCGGGGGTCAGGGAGCGATTTCCCGCCGCGAATCGTTTTCGTACGGAAAATGGCGCCGGCAGGAGATCGACTGCAGGAGGTCGTTCAGCGAGGCGCCGGATAAATCGTTAGAATCTCTATTGTATTGTGTTCCATAACGGTTTAAGACGATATTAAAATTATCGGATGATAATTTTAATCGTCCTAAAACGATTCACATCCCTAGTGGTGAGTAAGCAGAGAGGAGCAGTGGCAATCTCCACTGGCCTGTGCACACTCTGCATCCCCTCATGGCTGGACCTGAGCCAGACAGTGGTCTGGAAGTGACAGCAACATTAATAATTAAAGTGAAGGCATGACCTGTGAGCCAGGGCAGTCTCACAGGCCCTGCAGTGATCCCAATTCCTCTTCACTTACTGCTTTATTTTTCTTTTATTTTCTTTTATTTTTTATGCAATTTCACAAATAATTACAAGAAGCACCTTGAATTAGAAATTGAGGTGTCCAGAAAAAAAGAAGAAAATCTTAGAAATCATCCTAGAAATAAACATATAACCCCAAATATTTCAAGAAAAAAATGGGGGGGAGGGGGCAAGAGGAAATCAAGCAGTATATAATTAAGGTAATAAGAATAAGAAAACACTGAGAAAAACCACCAGATACAATATATACACCGGGTCTATTTACGATGGAGCATCCAAAAGTGCCCTAAGTTGATCTGGTTTGAATAAAACATAATTAGCATTATTATACCTTACCAGCCATTTACAAGGGTAATGTAGCATAAAATACCCCCCCTTAGCTTGTACCTCTGAGCGTAAGGAGAGAAATTTTTTCCAACGAGATTGGGTAGGATTAGTGAGAGCAGGGTGGACCCAAATCGTTTGACCATAAAATAATGAATAGTGAGATCAATAAAAGAAACGTAAAACATTATCTCTATCTGAGGAAAAATAAAATGTTACTAACAGCGTCCCTCGATGTATAATTTCAACCTCTTGGGAGTTTTGAAGTCCAATGTCTTTCCAGAAGGAGGATTTTCACCACATATTTCTTCAGACTGAACTTGAGTCAGGAGAAAAGCTTTGGTAATTACAGGCATACGAAATTTTTAAGAGCTGGGAAACATAATTCTTGAACAGTTTAACAGAACTGGTCCTGGTAGGGAAGAGCTAGACATATTTTCCCTGTGTCTAGCATTGCATTTTGTGTGAGGTATTTTCTGCTAGCTGGAAAAGAAATTGAGGGAATGCTGAGGAGAGTTTACTGGCATACTTCTCAGTGGGTGGCCATCCCACTTACTGCTTTCTATTAACACAGAAATTCATGCAAGGTTAGGATCACTGCAGGACCTTTGAGTGCACTGCACACTGGCTCACATGCCCTACGCTGACTTTCATAGGGATGTGAATCGTTTTTTGACGATTTAAAACAATCCTCAGGTATATTTTAAATCGTCAAAAATCGTTAAGAGTTGCGATACAATAGAAATTCCCCCGATTTATCGTCAAAAATCGTAAATCGGGGGAGGGAGGAGGGCGGGGAAAACCGGCACACCAAAAAAGCCCCTAAACCCACCCCGACCCTATAAAACAAATCCCTTACCTTCCCCCACCCTCCCGAACCACCCCCCAAAGCTTTTACGAGTACCTGGTGGTCCAGTGGGGGTGTGGGGTCCGATCTCCTGCTCTCGGGCCATCGGCGCCATTTTGGCTGCCACTCAAAAATGGCGCCGATGGCCCGATAAAAAAACCAAACCCACCCGACCCTTTAAAAACAACCCCTTAGCTTCCCCCACCCTCCCAATCCCCCCAAAACATTTTAAAATTACCTGGTGGTCTAGCGGTGGTCCCGGGAGTGATCTCCCGTTCTCAGGCCATCGGCTGCCACTCAAAAAGATGGTGCCGATGGCCCTTACCATATGACAGGGTATCCGTGCCATTGGCCGGCCACTGTCACATGGTAGGAACACTGGCTGGCCGGCGCCATCTTTAAAGATGGCCACCACCATTGTAAAGATGGACGCCGCTATCTTTAAAGATGGCCGCCGCCGTATTTAAAGATGGCCACTGCCATCTTTAAAGATGGTGCCGGCCATCCAGTGCTCCTACCATGTGACAGGAGCCGGCCAATGGCACGGATACCCTGTCACATGGTAAGGGCAAAGGGCCATTGGCGCCATCTTTATGAGTGGCAGCCGATGGCCCGAGAACGGGAGATCGCTCCCGGGACCACCACTAGACCACCAGGTAATTTTAAAATGTTTTGGGGGGCTCGGGTGGGTTTTTTTTTTTATCGGGCCATCGGCACCATTTTTGAGTGGCAGCCAAAATAGCGCCGATGGCCTGAGAGCGGGAGACCGGTCCCTGCGCCCCCATTGGACCACCAGGTAATCGTAAAAAGTTTTGGGGAGGGGGGTGGTTCGGGAGGGTGGGGGAAGGTAAGGGGTTAATTTTAAAGGGTCAGGCCTCACTAAAAAAAAAAATAATGATGTGAATCGGAACCAATTCCGATTCACATCACCCACATCACCCACGATCAGATTTTTTCCCCCCTCTAGCCGAACTCGATCGTTAAGACGATCGGGCACATGATTCACATCTCTAATAACTAATGCTACTGCTGGTGTCTGAAAAACACTTATGACCCATAGCTGAAGGTTTTGTGACACCATTCGGGGTCCCAGCTGACAGTTTGGGAAGCTTTGTGCTAGGGAGTTGAGCATTGAGAGAGGGAAGGGAATGAGAGAAGGAAGGAAAGTGATTATACCAGAATGAGGGCAGGAAAGGAAAGTGAAGGTAATAATGCAGGGAGATGATTGAGGGTAGGGAAGTAGTGAAGGTGATTAGACAAAGTGGGGAGAGATGAGAAGGAAGGTATTTATGCCAAGGGGTTTTGGGGAAGAGGGAAGAGAAGATGATTGTACCATTGGATACATTTACTGAATCCCATAATGTAAATGTCATCGCATGCTACTGCTTTCAAACTTTTCCTCTAGAATATGCACTACAGGGAAGACCTACCCAGGGTAGCACTTCTAAAACTCAGATCTTCTATGGCATCCTTGAAGGGCTTCAGGATTTGTACCAGCTGCCTCATCACTACCTATTCATGATGTTCCAGAGGCAATGTATACCTATCTCTGTTTCCAGAGACAGATCATTAAGGTGTGTCTGCTGTTCCACTAACTTATGCAGCATCATATAGGTGGAATTCCAGCAGATGTCAACATCTTGATTCAGATGCTTGTGAGGTATAGTAAATTATTCCTGCTTCTCACAGAGAAACAGCCCCACCCTCATGCTTCCATGGAAATGCCCTACTCTTTTCCAGCACATATCAGGTCCTTCAAGAAAGGATTCACATCATCCTTGGGCCCAGCCTCAGGGCATCCCTCACTGCCAGGTCCAGCTAGCATGCAAAGCAATGGATACCTTGAAAGCCCTAATTTTCTATTGCCTTTATACCACAGTCTGTCACAAAGAATTCTGCCTGAAGACTCCTGCCTCTCCGGTTTAGTTATCAATCCTCCAGCATCTTTCTTATGATTGATAGAATATTGCATAAGGAATGGGGGCTATGCATCAAGTGGGTGTACAGCAAAGCCCACCTGCACCCTGATAGAGCTAGTGCCAGCCCCTGCCTCAGCCAAGGGCCACCAGCGTGCCATCAATGAGAGGGTATGCATGCATAGCTTTTGTGTCGATCCAGATATCACTTGTGAAATGCATGTTGCTCAACTTTGCCTTAGCCAGGCCGTCAGCTGCCAGTAATCAAAATGGCACCGATAGCCTTTGCCCTTACCATGTCACAGGGGCTACTGGTGCCATTGGTCAGCCCCTGTCACATGGTAGGAGCACAAGATGGCACCGGCCCCTGTGACATAGTGAGGGCAAAGGCTATCAGTGCCATTTTGAATATTGGCAGCCAATAACCCAAGTGCAGGAGATCGCTCCCGGACCCCCACTGGACCACCAGGGACTTTTGGTAAGTCTTGGGGGGGGGGTGTCAGGAGGGTGGGGGGTTGTACTTAATTCAATTTTAGCCGGGAAATGAATAAGAATTAACGCATGTATGTATCGGGGGCCCCCCTTGCTGAATGCAAAGTATCTGCCCCCCAACGAATACGAATCCTGAATGCAACGTATGGCATCCCTCTGCACATCCCTAGTTGAGAACAGCTGATTTAAAGGATCAAAATATTTTACACCCTAACCAAAGTGAATTTCATACAAACTATAGTAGTGAATCAGTTTTAGTTTCAGTAAATGATTATTTGTTGAAGGTTATGAATACTGGGAAAGTTGTCATTTCTATATACTTGGATCTGACTTCAGCATTAGATCAAGTAAATCATGATATTCTTCTTTTGCGACTTAAATCATTTGGATTGATGGGATGACTAGCCAAGGAGAGAGCAGGAGGTAGGGCACATCTCCGACCTGCCCAGGGTGCCAGTCTGATCTGCTTTGACCTGCCTGGGGCACTAACTTAGGCCTGGATTTATCAAAATGCACTAAATATTGCCTGCGATAGAAAAGGGGTGTGTTTTATGGTAATAGGCAGTTTATTACAATAATACCTATGTGAAGAGCTAAGTTACTGCAAATTGTGACAACTTTTTCACACTTTGAGATAAGTGCCAGAATGTGGTATTTCCTAGGGATGTGAATCGTGTGCCTGATCGTCTTAACGATTGAAATCATCTGGCAGGAGAAGAAACGATTTTTTAGTTAAAAAATTGGTTTTTCTGATTAGTGCGCACTATGGTTAGTGCGCGCTAACTTCCTGTTAGCGCGCACTAACCATTGTTAGTGCGCACTAACAGAATATGATACAATTTGACACTTTTCAGATCAGTTAAGGTCAGTTTAGGAATGAATATGTATTCCTATTGGCTGCCCTCTTATTTATTCATGTTACCAAGGTTTCCACTGACAATATATGGGCGATGGGAAATGGAAACAGTTGGTAGCTTGACAAAAAAAGTAATGTGATCAGTCAATGTGACTAGAACTTGTGCCCTATCCCTGATACCGGGAGTGTTGTGATCTTCCTGCATGCAGTGCCGTATCCCTGATACTGGGAGTGTTGTGATCTTCCTGCACGCAGTGCCCTATCCCTGATACCAGGGGTGTTGTGATCTTCTTGCATGCAGTGCCCTATCCCTAATACCAGGAGTGTTGTGATCTTCCTGCACACAGTGCCCTAACCCTGATACCGGGAGTGTTGTGATCTTCCTGCACGCAGTGCCCTATCCCTGATACCAGGGGTGCTGTGATCTTCCTGCACTCAGTGCCATATCCATGATACTGGGAGTGTTGTGATCTTCCTGCACGCAGTGCCCTAACCCTGATACCAGGGGTGTTGTGATCTTCCTGCACGCAGTGCCCTAACCCTGATACCGGGAGTGTTGTGATCTTCCTGCATGCAGTGCCGTATCCCTGCTCAGTGCAGGACAATCACAACACCCCCGGTATCAGGGTTAGGGCACTGCGTGCAGGAAGATCACAACACCCCTGGTATCAGGGTTAGGGCACTGCGTGCAGGAAGATCACAACACTCCCGGTATCAGGGTTAGGGAACTGTGTACAGGAAGATCACAACACTCCCGGTATCAGGGATAGGCACAAGTTCTAGTCACATTGACTGATCACATTACTTTTTTTGTCAAGCTACCAACTGTTTCCATTTCCCATCCCCCCAACCATCACCTCAGTGGGAACCTTGGTAACATCAATAAATAAGAGGGCAGCCAGCCAATAGGAATACATATTCATTCCTAACTGACCTGAAAAGTGTCAATTTGTATCATTTTCTGTTAGTGTGCACTAACTCCCGGTTAGTGCGCACTAACTCCCGTTAGTGCGCACTAACCCGATTAATGATTTTTTTACGATAAATCGTTAGAATTCCTATTGTATCGTGTTCTTTAATGATTTAATATGATTTTAAAATTATCGGATGATAATTTTAATCGTTGAAAAATGATTCACATCCCTAGTATTTCCTACATATAACCACTGAGAGAACAATGTTTA
Source organism: Rhinatrema bivittatum (assembly GCF_901001135.1). Classification (NCBI taxonomy): domain Eukaryota; kingdom Metazoa; phylum Chordata; class Amphibia; order Gymnophiona; family Rhinatrematidae; genus Rhinatrema; species Rhinatrema bivittatum. Next base: position 589,370,361 of record NC_042615.1, read on the forward strand.
CTATCAGAGCCACGGGGAAGGGGGGGGGGGAGGGAGAGAGAGAGAGAGAGAGAGAGAGAAAACATCTTGCCATAATCCCCCAACACTAGATAGGTATTTATATCTCTATGGGAGGCCCACCTAGTAAATCAAGGTGAGGTTTAAGTATTAGTGTAGGAGTTAGGGGCCACTTTGACATTCAAAGTGAGACATACTAACAGAACAGTGCTCTCTTGTGAAGATTTGATGACCCTCGGAGTGAGGAAACTCACTCAAAGATGAGATTTGTGCAATGTTCTCTCAACCTAACTTGATGTTACCCAGGTAGAGAGCCCAGTATATGTCAAGGTCACTACCGCCCTGTCCTTTTTTGTTACTGACACCTTTCAGATACATCTAGGAGTCATATCTTGAATCAGCAGTCTGCTACATCTATGTGTATAAGCAGGGTCTGGCTGCCTTGCTCAGGAAGATGGAACACTTTATATCCTTCCCTAGCAGAAGACAGAAACAGCACCAAATAAGGACTGATTTTTATCCAATTGCATGCTTCCTCTCTGTCTTGGGGGCTGTTGATTACACTCATATCCCTATAAGGGCACCAGAGGGAGATGAGGCCATCTGCCTTAGCCACAAGGAGTTCCATACCCACAATATGCAAGTGGCCTATGATGCCATCATGAATGTCAAGCCCCGGTTTTCAGGATCTATTCATGTTGCCTATATTCTCTTGCAATCTAGAATTCGTGACTTCTTCCAGGAAGGACACATCACTGGGGATGGGGAATGGCTTCTAGGTAAGAAGGCACCGATCATTTCCACTACATACCAAATTCACCTCTTCCTATTGTCTCCCTTATATTTAGTAAGGATGTGCATTTGTTTTCAATTAATGTGGCATACGCAACAAATATGTCCCTATTCATTTGATTCGTGGGATCGTGAAATGAATGGCGATCCCCCACGAATGAAGCATATCATATTAGTTTCATTCATTTGGTTCACAGTGCTTTCTTAGCAGCCTTCTGAAATAGGAGAAGGTCATGTGGGAGTATCCATAGCAACACCAGCACTTTCCTGTGACTCATAAGTAACCACACAGCCCTGTCATAGAGTGGGTCAGACAGGTTGGCAAGGAGACCAGAATGCCAATGTATCAGAACAAAGCATTTTTCTAATTCAGCCAATCACTGCTCTGTGATGCTGTTCCTGCTGTATTTTCTACCTTAAGCTTGTATACCACAGTGCACTTTCTTTTTGGGTTCTCTCTGAGAAGGTTGTTTGCTGTTTGAGCTCTCACTCAGAATGTCTCAAATCTTTATTCAATTGCTATTGCTACATTTTGCTATTGCTGAAGAAGATATTTGTTCTTTTTTGCTGCTGTGCCTGCCAGGCAGCCAGGATTTTTTTACTGCACTTTTTTTTTTAATTGAACTCAGACTGTCTCTCTGACTCACTCACTGAGACAAGCTGCCAGCAGTGGGATTTTGTTGCTGATCTTACCCCCCTGGGGTAGGTTGCAGGCAGGGTGTGGGTGGTGTGGGTGGGAGATAGTGAGAGATTTGCAGTGGCTGTTTGGTAGTGGGCATTCATTGTACAACAACTTCAAGCAGCATCACAGTGAGTTCTGTAGGAATATGCTGGCTTGCAGACTCACAGCAGGAGTAGTCAGGTTGAGGCTTCCAGTGTTTTACCTGGAATTTCAGTTTTTTTTGCACACAGAGCAGTCTCAGTTGTAGTGTATAGCAAGGCACTGCACTGTGTGCCTGTTTGTGTGTGTAGTTTTCCACACTCACATATATTGGTACAGAGGTGTTCAGTCACAATAAAGAAATAATCCTTTTAATTGAAATCCCTAGTAGGCAGAGACATTAAATCCATGATGTCAGGGAAAAGTAGATGTGGTTGAGTGATTGGCACTGGCAGAGGAGGCACTGGCAAAGAAGGCACTTCAAAAGGCAGTCCCCCATTAAAGTTAAAAAGGGACCTGTTCAAATCTAAAATCTCTGGAGGGGCAGGCAGTTCCATCCAGAAAACAATTAAATTTAAACATTATGCACCACCACCACCTGTTTCTAACCCTGTAGTTTTGGAGGTGAGGGAAGGGGAAGATGAGTCATGCAAGACAAAAAGGGTGACACCCAAAAGCAGCAGTGCGAGAGCAGACTCGACTTAGCATTGAAAATGTAGGCTCATAGTGTGACTAATGTCCATGGCATCACTTCTCCAATGCCAGCATCTACCCTGAAGGTTATAGAGAAGGGATCACAAAATAAATCTGTGATCTGGATCCACTTTAAAGTGAGAGAGGACCTGCTTTTTTCTCAGTGTTATTACTGTGCCAGGGATATTAGCAGAGGCAAGCAACTGGGACATCTAACTGATTCTGGAATGATGTATCATATGCAGAAGCAACACCCAACAGTATTGTCATCTGGGGATGGTGGCAGTACTAGTCAGGGGGCCCCTTTTTCCAGGCAGCGTAAAGTGGTTGAAAAGGAACAGAGTCATCCCACACCCTCAGCTCCTTCTAGCAGACAGGTGGCAGGCCAGCTTCCCCCTGCCATTCGTCAGAAGTGACAACCCACCATGGTGGAAATGGTGTGGTGTTCAGTAGTGCTATCCTGGGGAAGGAGTCAGGAAGCCTCAAAAGTTGTAGCCAGGAGCATCGGGGAAAAGATTGCCCTTGATGACCAGCCCCTGCAGGTAGTGGGGAATGTGAGTTTCAAGAGTTTGCTACATGTCTTAGCTCCAAATTACAAATTCCCCTCCAGAACCACATTTAGCAGAAAGGTCATCCCCAGTCTGTACAACCAGTGTCACAGTCGCATCTAAGCGCTGCTAGCTAAGGCAGATGGGAGTGTGCATTTCACCTGCAATATCTGGACCACCATGAATAATTCACACTCTTACCTCTCCCTGAGAGCACACTGGTGGGACCTGGCTGAGGCAGGGGCAGGCAGCAGCTCTATTAGTGAACAAGTATCAGGGTGGAGGTGGGATTTACTGCACACCCACCTGATGGACGAGGCCCATACCTCAGCCAATATTCTAGCATGCATCAGACAGATGCTGGTGGGCTGGCAGCTAGACCAGAGAGATAGGAATCTTCAGGCAGGGTTCTTTGTCACAGACAATGGTGCAAACATGGTAAAGGCAATAAACGAGGGGCGCTTTCAGAACATCCGATGTTTTGCACACACTCTGCACCTGGTAGTGAAGTCAGCACTGGGGTTGGAGTCCAAGCCCCAAGAGAATGAATACCTGCAGGACTTAATACACAAGTGCAGGAACATAGCAGGGTTCTTCCACAGAAGTGTGAAGGTGGGGCAGGTTCTCTGACAAAAGCAGACTGATTTGGGGATGCCTCACAAGTGTCTCATTCATGACATTGGCACCCAGTGGAATTCCACCTATATGATGCTGCAGAGGTTAGTGGAGCAGCAGACAACCCTTCATGAACTTTCTGTGGAAATGGACATAGGTGTGCAGAGTCCCCTAGGGCATCATGATTGGTTAGTGATGAGTCAGCTGGTAAAAATCCTGCAGCCTTTCAAGGATGCTATGGAGGAGCTAAGTTCCAGAAGTGCCACCTTGGCTGACATTATCTCTATAGTTAATTTTCTGGAGGAAAATTTAGAGGGCTTTAAACAGGAAGAGGGAATGACAGCAGAGGTACTGCATTGTCTGGACATTTTGCAGAAGCAGGTGCAAGAGAGATTAAGGCCTTTAACAGAAGACCAGACATACATGCATGCCACAGTCTGTGATCCCCGTGTGAAAGGGAAACTCGCCCTACAGTCTGATTGTCTCACATTTGTAAAGAACTTGCTGTTAGAAAAGGTCTGTGAAGAGGAGCACCATAGGCAGAGAAAGATTAGGCATGAAGCAGAGGACAAAACAGCAGGCACCAGAGAGTAGTGCAAGCCCAAGCAGGAGCAGCACTCTGTCAGCGACAGCTAGTACTTCCTCCTCCACTTCAGTATGCCAAAGCCATGTTGTCCCTAAAAAATCTCTTCTGGCACAGGCTAGAGCGAAGGCAGCTGACAAGAAGGACTCTCATCCCACCCAAGAAAAGGAGACACCACCACAAATGTCAGTGACACGGTATCTCACAGAGCCCACAGAGTACATTGGAGACAGATCTGCTGGCATATTGGGCACACAAGTCCACTGTCTGGCCACACTTAGCCAAAGTGGCTCAGTGATATCTTTCATATCCACCAACCAGTATGCCTAGTGAACATGTATTTTTTAATGATAGGGGATATCATGAGCCCTCAACACTCAAGGCTGGCTCCAGAGTTGATGGAAATGCATGTGTTTTTGAAAATAAGCATGCCTTTGCTTGGGTTTCCAGATTTTCCCTGTGAATGGCAAGATGAATAAATGCAATTTAAAGCCTTGCAGCAGCTCCAACTGCCTCATATGCTCAAGATAATATCAGCACATGTACCTGACCTCAACTGCTGGGCCTGTCTGTCCGGCCCTTTCGTCACTACAAGGGCCTTACATCACTACAAGCCAGCTGTGCCCTTCTGTCCAGCCCTTAAGTCACTTCAAGGGCGTGACCTCAACCACTGTACCTGTCTTTCCAGCCCTTACATCACTACAAGGGCCTGACCCCAAATGCTGTGCCTGTCCGTCCAGCCCTTAAGTCACTACAAGGGCCTGACCTCAACTGCTTTGCCTGTCTGTCCAGCCCTTACATCACTACAAGGGCCTGAATCCAAATGCTGTGCCTGTCTGTCCAGCCCTTATGTCACTACAAGGGCCTGACCTCAATCAGAAGGACTTGGGTCCCTGAGCAGCGTCGGGTGAGGCAGTCTTCTGTATGCCACATTTCCTGCGTCCACTGGACGGGCGGGGATTCGGCACTGGGTTCTTCCTTCTTCACTCGCCATTACTGAGGGAACCCTGGTTAATTTCTTTTCCTCCACTTAGTAATATGCTAAAATTCAGCGGGTCGCCACATCTGATCTGAGGTGGTAGTGGGAGAGGAAAAGGAGGTGGTGCCGGCTCCCTTTCTGCTTTCTGTCCAGGGAGGGCGTCAAAGCCTCGAAAGCTGCATTCTTCATCTATGCACGAGGTGAGTTATTCACCGCTAAGAGACGCAGGTCCATCCGTTTCTCGCCCCGCCTTGCGCAGTATGGCAGGAGTAATCAACTGAATGATGAAGAGCTGGAACAATTTCATCTTCCTCGTGGTGCCCTTCCATCAATTTAGCGGGTCGCCACGTCTGATCTGAGGTCATAGTCGGAGAGGAAAAGGAGGTTGCGCTGGCTCCCTTTCTGCGTTCTGTCCAGGGCTCACCTATCTCTTAGTGCCCGCTGACCCATGTTGAACTGCTGTTCACATGGAACGTTCTCCGCTTCGGACTTCAAAGTTCTCGTTTGTATATCTGCTACATCCCCCATATTTTCAAAGACCAGTGAAAGCTCACCAGACGCCAACGGAACCACCACACTTTCGGGGAGAACCCATTCCAGGGAGCCCTTTCCTGCACAAAGGAAAGGGAACTCTCCCCGGGGCTCGCCTATCTCTTAGTACCAGCTGACCCAAGTTGAATTGCAGTTCACATAGAATGTTCTCCTGTTCAGCCTTCAAAGTTCTCGTTTGTATATTTGCTACATCCGCCAGATTTTCCAAGACCAGCGAGAGCCACTAGACACCAACAGAGCCACCACACTTTCGGGGCGAACCCATTCCAGGGAGCCTTGTCCTTCACAAAGGAAAGAGAGCTTTCCCTGGGGCTCTTGTTTGAATATTTCCTACTTCCAACAAGATCTGCACCCGTTGTGGCTACACCCAGGCATAGTTCATCATCTTTCAGGTCCTGGAACATGTGTTAGACTCCTTGGGCTGTGTTTCAGACAGGTTGGGTGGATAGTACGCCCCAGTTGACAGTCGCGCCGGAAGCGTGAGGCCTTCTCTTCCTTCCCCCCCCCACCCCACCAGACTGTCTTGCCCCTATCAACACCACAGCGACCTGACTACCTCTGCTCTACCAGCCTGTCTTCCACCTATCAAAACCACAGGGACCAGACTACCTCTTCTCTGCCAGCCTGTCTTGCTGCTATCAAAACCACAGTGTCCTGACTACCTCCACTCTGCCAGCCTATCTTGCCCCTATCAAAACCACAGGGACCAGACAACCTCTTCTCTGCCAGCCTGTCTTGCTGCTATCAAAACCACAGTGACCTGACTACCTCTGCTCTGCCAGTCTGTCTTGCCCCTATCAAAACAACAGCAACCTGATTACCTCCACTCTGCCAGCCTATCTTGCCCCTATCAAAACCACAGGGACCAGACTACCTCTTCTCTGCCAGCCTGTCTTGCTGCTATCAAAACCACAGTGACCTGACTACCTCCACTCTGCCAGCCTATCTTGCCCCTATCAGCTTTCTGCCACTCTGCCTTGCTGCCATACACCTGATGACTCTACTCCTTGTGGTGTTCTTGCCACTATCATGGTTCCTCAGTGTTGGTGCTAGTCTTTCTGCTGTTTGTCCCTTTATCAGCGCCTTGTGGTTTTTTTCTGACACCCTTTCTGCTTGCTATGTTCCCCCTTCATTGTGCTATAGGATGTTAATGCCACTTGTCTTGCCACTTTGCCTCTTGTGCTGCCTTTGATGGTTCATGCAACTGTTATCGGTGCTTTCTTTTGAAGCTGTGGGGTATTTTTGACACTCTCGCTGCTGCTTTCCACCTCTGTTAAAGCACTCTTGCCACTCCTGATACCCCTTTGCCCCTTTACGGTGTCTTAGGCTATTCATGCCACTTTGCCATAGTCTAAGTCCCTTGGAGCTCTTTTTCCGTTCTGATGATTGTTCCCCAGAAGTTCCATCCGAATTGATAAGAAAACCCTAATTCTGCAGCCAAAAATAGGCTGCAAATATGTCCACCATTGACTTTAATGGCAAACGGAAAACAAATTAAACTAATAAATGAATTGGGGTTTTTTTGCTATGAAACTAATGAAATGAAAAAACGAACCGAAACAAATTTTTTTTTTCTGCACATTCCTAATTTATATTTGAGGACCCCCACTTGCAGGCCTATGCAGAAATGCACGTACAGCTAAACACACCTTTCTGCATGCACTTCAACACACATTCTGTGTGTGCAAAATTTAATGCTGATGCAGCAAGGAGTTTTGTATGCAGAAAACGTCTTTCCAAATGGGAATACTGCTTTGCACCCTCTAATTAGGACATTAATCAAAGACTACAACTGGTCAGTGCACCTTATTTTGCACTGGAAAGTTAATCCCTGGTTACAGCTGGAGTTATGTTTGCTGCATTATAATAAAAAGAGAGTCAACTAATTTGTATGCAATCAACTCTTTGAAAATTCACCTTTTAGTGACCAGTCCTAACATGTGCATCTCTGATCAGAGTTTTGTCCTCTTATCATCTCTATGTGAGCAATTTATGAATAATTTTTTGGAAAAGTTTCCAATATTTCTGCCACTCTTCCATTTACTCCTAATATGACCTCAGAAGTTCCTTAATCTTATGCATTCTACTTGGAATAAATTTCAATATATGGCATCTACTGAAATTTTACAGAGTATCGAAGCCATGAATACTGTGTTATGTCCATTAAATCCATGTCATATCTCTATATTAAAGAGCATTAAAGAAGTGATTGTGCTTGTTATCACACAGATCATTAATTTTGCTCTCTGAAGGAATTTTAGCATCTTCCTTGAAACATGCTTCCTTCTGTCCTTTACTAAAATGACCAGGTTTGGATTTAAAAGATATGATGAACTATAGACCTACCTCATTATTTTCTTTTCTATCTAAAATTGTTCAATCCTCAGTGTTACATCAGTTAAATGATTGCCTTGATGAAAATCAAATCTAGACCAATTCCAGTTTAGCTTTAGAAAGTCCATTATCACAGAGATTTTGCTGCCATCCTGTTTGGACCTTGTCAGATGTGGCTTTGATAATGGTCAATGCTTTGTGCTAATGTGTCTAGATGTCTCATCAGCATTTGATACCATAAACCATGCTATCCTGTTACATCAATTAAGGGATTTTGGTATTGATGGGTTTGTTTTAAAGAAGTTTTCATAAACAAATGACATAAACACCCTAAAGGGTGTTTATGTCATTTGAATATTCTTCATGGGTACCGCTGAAGACTTTTATCCCAAGGGCTTGGCATTATCTGCCATCTTGCTCAAATTCTATATGGCTCCTTTGTATAAGCTTCTTGCCAGGCTCTGTTTCGGATACTGTCTCTTTGAGGATGGCATCCAATTTTTTAATCCAGTGTCATCAACTAGGGATGTGCATTTGTTTAAACAAAAGTGCATAATGTGAAGAAAAAGGCTAATTTGTTTTATTCAGCGGGGCAAGAACCAAATCAGAACTCCTGAATGAAACAAAATGTATTGTGTTGTCTTCAGCCGGCGCCATTCTGCGCCGCCATTTTGCAAAATGGCGGCGCAGAATGGCGGCGGCAATAGACCAACACTATTCGACTGCAGGAGGTCGTTCCGGACCCTTGCTGGACGTTTGGCAAGTCTTGTGGGGGTCAGGAGGCCCCCCCAAGCTGGCCAAAAGTCCCTGGGGGTCCAGCGGGGGTCCGGGAGCGATTTCCTGCCGCGAATCGTTTTCCGTACGGAAAATGGCGTCGGCAGGAGATCGACTGCAGGAGGTCGTTCAGCCGGGGTCCGGAACCCCCACCGGGGGTTCAGCGGGGGTCCGGAACCCCCACTGAATGACCTCCTGCAGTCGATCTCCTGCCGGCGCCATTTTCCATACGGAAAACGATTTGCGGCAGGAAATCGCTCCCGGACCCCCGCTGGACCCCCAGGGACTTTTGGCCAGCTTGGGGGGGCCTCCTGACCCCCACAAGACTTGCCAAAAGTCCAGCGGGGGTCCGGAATGACCTCCTGCAGTCGAATCGTGTTGGTCTATGGCCGCCGCCATTTTGCAAAATGGCGGCGCAGAATGGCACCGCTGAAGACAACATGATTCAATTGCAGGAGACCGTTCCGGACCGCCGCTGGACCCCCAGGTAATTTAAGACAGTTGGGGGGGGGGTTCGGGAGGGTGGGGGATTTAATTTAAAGGGTCGGGGTGGGTTTTAGGGGGTTTTAGTGTGCCGGTTTTCCTGCCCTCCCCCTTCCCCCGATTTAGCTATGGACCGCCGCTGGACCCCCAGGTAATTTAAGGCATTTGGGGGGGGGGGGGGTTCGGGAGGGTGGGGGATTTAATTTAAAGGGTCGGGGGTGGGTTTTAGGGTGTTTTAGTGTGCCGGTTTTCCTGCCCTCCCCCTTCCCCCAATTTAGCTACGGACCGCCGCTGGACCCCCAGGTAATTTAAGGCATTTGGGGGGGGGGGGGTTCGGGAGGGTGGGTGATTTAATTTAAAGGGTCGGGGTGGGTTTTAGGGGGTTTTAGTGTGCCGGTTCACGATTTTAACGATTTTCACGATACTCTAAACACCCAAACAGCGACGATACGATTCCCTCCCCCTCCCAGCCGAAATCGATCGTTAAGACGATCGAGGACACGATTCACATCTCTATTGGTTTGTTTCATTTTAAACAAATGCATCGGGCCTAGGTCTAAGCCCAAAGCTGGTGCCTCACCTAGGGTATAGGCCAAGGCCCAAAGCAGAGTCCATGGCCCAGATTTGAGCATGACACCAGGGCAGAGGCATGGGCCAACAACTGAGCTTTGGCTGAGACTCCCAAAAATTATAAACAAAAAAACGTACCTTATCCTTTGAGGCCTCGGCCTAGGCCAGGGCCTGAACATGGGCCTGAAGTTGTGACCTGACCTGAAGGGTGGATCCCAACACTGGGGCCTCAGCCTGGAACCAGTCCCGAATCCATGACCCAATCTGGAGGCTGGGCCCCGACATCAGGGCCTCGCCTAGGCCATAGCCCGAATCAAGGCCCAAAGCCATGACCCAACTCAGAGACCAGGTCCTGACACTAGGGCGTGATGCCATGAACCGACAAGGTGGCCAGCTCTCATCACCATAGCCTCAGCTGAGACCCAGGCCCAAAGCTGCAACAAAACCCAGAGGCTGGGTCATGATGCCTGGGCCTCATCTTGAGCCAGAGCCAAAGCCCAGGCCTGACACTATGATGTGATTTGGAGGCTGGTCATGATTCCAGGGCCTTGGCCCTGATCCAGGTCCAATGCTGTGGCTCACCCCAGAAGACAGGTCCCAAACACCTGGGCTTCTGCCTAGGCTGGACCCCAAGCCTAAGCCAGGTGCCACTACCTGACCTGGAGGCCTGGTCCCAGCACTGGGACCACAGCCAGAACCCAGGCCTGACGCCACGACCCCACAGGGAGGTTGTATCCCAATGCTTGGGCCTTGGCCCCAGCTGGAGCCTGAGCCCAGGCATGATGCTGCTCCTGACTCTGCAGCCTCATCCTAGCCTAGGACAGATTCCAAACCCAGGCCCGATACCATGACCCACCCGGGAGGCCGGGTCCTGACGTCACAACCTCAGCCAGGTTCCAGGTCCAATGCCATGACCTGATCTGGTTTCTGTGTCCCGATGCCGGATCCTCAGCCCGGACCCAGGCCCAAGACCACAATATGACCCAGAAGCCATGTCCTGATGCCGGGATGCTAGGCCCAGACCAGACTCGATGACGGGGCCGCAGCCTAGAGGCCAGGTCCCAATGCCTGGGCCTTGGCTGAGGATCTAACCTCAGAGCAGATGCTTGGGAGCTCTTCTTCTCGGTCCTCTTCCTTCTTTGGTACTTCAATGCCAAAAGATGGCATCAGAGCAGATGCTTGGGAGCTCTTCTCCTCGGTCCTCTTCCTTCTTTGGTTCTTCAATGCCAAAAGATGGCATCTGCTGGGGTTGTGCTGGAGTTGATTAACTCTGGCGCATTCACCCCAGCGCATGGCACCATTTTGATATATAGCAATGCTGTTCAATGCTGTACATCAAAATGGCATGGCACCGTCCACTGGGGTGAATGCACCAGAGTTAACTGACTCTGGAATGACCCCAGCAGACGCTGGCACTGGGCATTGAAGAGCCAAAGAGAGAAGAGGAACTCTGAGACCTGAGCCTGACCCTGGGCCAAGGTCCAAACATCAGGATCTGGCCACCTGGCTGAGGCTCCAACATTGAACTGGGTCTGGTCCTAGGCCATGGTGTTTGGACCTGGCCTCTGGGTCGGGTCACAGCATCTGGCCTGGTTCCAGGCCTAGGTCCCAACGTCGGGATATGGCCTCCAGTTGAGATCATGGGGTTGGGCCTGGGCTCGGGCTCTGGCCTAGGCCAAGCCCAGGTGTCGGGACGCAATCTCTGGGTCACATTGTGGCATTGGGCCTGGGTCTGGGCCAAGGCCCTGCCACCAGAAGCTGGCCTCTGGATCAGATCACAGCATCGAGCCTGGGTTTGGTCTCTGGTCTAGGCTGAAGCCCAGGCATCAGGACCCGGCCTCCAGGTCAGGTCGCCACAAAAAGCCTGGGTCCGAGCCATGACCCTGGTGTTGGGACCCAGCCTCTGGGCCAGGCCACGGCTTCAGGCCTGGGTCCAGGCTCCAACCTAGGCTGAGGCATCAGCCTCAAGTAAGCAAAGGCCACAGCAAACTGCTTTGGCCTCGGACTATACAAGTCCAATGCTTTGGCTAGTTGTAGCGGGCAGATCACCACCAGACTTGGTAAGTGGGGGCTAGGGGGTATCCTGGCCCCAACATTTTTCCGTGAAAGTGGGAGGGAGGCCTAGTTTTTCTTTTTGGCTGTTTTTTGTTTTTTTTTTTTTGGGGGGGGGTGTTATTGTTTGATTCATTTTTTTACATGAATGAAACGAATCATGCAATCCATGAACCGAAGTTCATGGGAAACAAACCTCCCAGAAATGAACCGAAAACAAAATGATTTTTCCCCCTGCACATCCCTATCATCAACCTGGGTCAAAACGTTTGAGATGCTTTCTATTTGTCCACTGTAAATATGGTTTATGCTAGCATTACATTTAAAGAAAGCTGAGGCATGATTCTGCAAAGGTCAGATAGGCTGGTTATATCTCTTCATTTATATTCAAAATCAGGAAAAGCCAGTTGTTACACCTGTCAAAAGAATTGGGGTAGTGCTTGACTTTAATCTGAACAATTATATGCAACTCAAAGCAATTGTAAAGTCAAATATTATAAACTTCGACTTCTTATAGCTTTATGGCCTTTTTTGGGAGAGTATGAGTTTTACTCTGTAGTACAGGCTATCCTATTGCCAAATTTAGACTACTTTAATTTCCTATAGATTGGGCTTCCTAAGAACATAGCATGTGTTCTTCAAGTCCGCAGTGTATGTATATATTTCTTTATTACACTGCCATCCTGTGTCATCTTTTCATATTGCTTGATTTAGAATTCTGTTGGATGTAAGTTCTTTATTCTCATTGGTTATTGTTAGCTGCTGTTTCTATGCTTTAAATTTCCTTAATGGACCTGTTCCTACCCTTTCTGTGTTCTTCCTCCTTTACTATTGCTCCCTTGACCTAAAGCAGCCTGGGACAGTTTACTTCCTGGACGGATATTCAGTTGAGAAAAGGCTCTTGCAAACAAACAGCTTATTCTGAGTCCTCCTTCAAACTCCTGAGAAGGCATTGTTTTTCACCACTAATTCTTCCACAGCTTCTATTACAACTACAGAGGTGGAGTAAAGTTTCTAGGGCTAGTGTTAGTTTATGAGTCTGAATCTGGAGTTTGTGGTGTGGGCTTCCGCACTTGGGATTTATGTGCATATAATACAATTTGCACACAAATCATGTTTTTTTAGTGCACAAAACATTTCTGCATATAAAGATGATGTGTACATATACGTTTTCTGTACAGAAAGCATGGGCTATCTGCATAAATCATGTTTTCTGCATGTTAATCATGGCTTTGTGCACATATTTTTGGGTAAGTGTGCTTTTGTAAACTCCCCATGTATTAGCATATCATTAATTTACTGCATCAGGAATTAACGTTTTATGGCACATTTATTTATTTAAATACTTTTGATATACCGATACTCAAGACTAGCGTCTTATCGTACCGGTTTACATTGAAACTCGGGGTAACCAATTAACTCGGAAGATAAAGTTACAATGAACAGGGGGTTTACAGTGTGGGAGAGAAGAGAGCATAGGCAAATGATTAACATAATTGATTAAAAAACGTAACTAAGAGTAGTATAACAAAGATTAACATAGGATTTTAGACCATGTCTTAGTTTTGAGAAAATGAGAAAATAAAACATGAGAAAATAAAACATTTACTTAAGTTCAGCACAGGCTTTTTAACTCACATCTTATTACATTGAGGCCTATATGAATAAATATAAGATGGAGCCTTAAAATTATAATTAAAATAATCATTTTAATAATTAACTTTTAGTGCAACAAAAGTTAAAAGGTATATGTTCTCTAAAAGCATAGCATAAATTAAAATGTTTGCTGGCATATGGTCACAAGAAAAAATAGGATAATTTGGAAGTTGTGGTATATTTTATTGGTCCAATAATAATAATAAGGAGCTTTGTTTTAGAGCAATGACCCTGTTGCCTTAGCTTAATGTGATTGCCTGGAGTGGTACAAACAAATTATGCAAATAAATTACTGAACATCAGTAACTCCCAAGCCAGCACTTGAGGTCCACCTGGGCCAGTCTGGTTATCAGGCTATCCAAGATGAATAAGTATGAGATATATTTGCATATTATGCATATGAATATGGCTAATCTGTATTCATTGTTTACATTGTAGTTTCATAGTATGTTGACCCAGGTGTTCCTCAAGGACTGATTTTGGAATCACTGCTGTTCATGTACTTTCAAGACCTCATTGTCATTTCCTTGAAGAGGAGAACTTTGACATGCATATTTTAGTAAAGAAAAACAATAGTAAAAAGAATATTTGTTGTATACTATGGTTTAAGCTTTTAGTTTCATTTTAATATTTAACAAAGTATAGTTGCTCAGCAAAGTTATTCACTCTGTTGGATTCTATGATTGCATTTTTTAGGGAGGCTCATTAGTTTCCTCCTGCTTCTTTGGGCTTCCAACTCAATCAGAATTGGACTTTGTTGGGCTATAGCACCAAAATCTCCATTCACCAGTACCCCTGAATATTTCCCCTATTTTATACCCCTCTCCAAATTCTCTTATCCCAGTCATTGCACCGACTATGTTCAGCTGGGGGAGCTATCTACCAGGGCTGTAATCATGGACCCCAAATCCGGCCAATGGATGTAACTCAATGACTGTAACTTACTTTCTTCTACCTTCCCCTATCCTCCCCCTCCCCCCCCAGTATAAATGCTACCTCCTCAGCATTCCCAGTCCTGGCTGACTAAGGACATAGAATATATGATCAGGGAGTATAACCTAGATCAGGGCTTCACAAATCTGTCCTTGGAATCTCACAGTCAGGTTTTTAGGATATCTACAATGTATATGTTAGAGCCACCGGCAGCCCACGGCTGGGACCGGGTATCATGGCAAAAGCCAGGGAAAGGCCGACGGCCGTGGCGAAGATAACCTACCCGAAGCGTCGGGCTTCGCTGAGGGCTCCTGAGGCGGCAGGTAGTTCTCTCTGGTTCCCTTTTTCCGGCCGCTGCCTGGATCCTCTTGGCTGGGCTGGCCCCTCCCCTTTTTGCTCTACTAGAGCCACGCACGCGGCTGATGAGAATTCTTAAAGGAGCCATGACAGGAAATTGTCATGGCTGCTCCTGAGACTCCCGGTGGAGTTCGGATGCCAGTGTTCTAAATTCAATGGTATAGTCCGCCAGTGGTCGACTTCCTTGCCGAAGCAATTTACATCATAAAATTAAAACAATCAAAATAATCAGAACAGTAAAACAATATAATCATAAATCATAAAAACAATTAAACAAATTTTACTCTAATAATCCAGTAAAGCATAGCATACTGAGGTCTGTATCTTCTACACTTCTTAGGGAGAGCTAATTACCAAACTACATCTGATTACTCTCTGGTCATTAATCATTAACAGCCACTGTCATAAGCCATGTTTTCAAATGTTTTCAAAATTTTAAGCCGCCCTTCTCTTTCCTTAAACCTAGTGAAAATAAATTCCATTATGCTGGAATTCCTACTACAAATGTGAGGTTTTGCAGTTGCTTCTTAAGGAAAGCTTTAACACACAGTAATTCAAGAGAATTGCCTTTTATCACAAATCCCTCTTAGCTTCATACCATTTTAATTTCTCTTTCAGAGGTGGGGCACAAAGGCCATTCATAGATTTAAAAGCAAGCAATACAAATTTGAATTTACAACGCATGTTCACTGGGAGCCAGTGTAAGCCGAATAACAATGGATTCACAGGAGTTTTAGTACTTCTGGTATTTATACGTGCTGTAGTATTTTTAATTACCTGCAACTTGTGAAACAGATTTACTGGCAATTCCATGAACAACGCATTGTGATAATCCAAATGAGATAGAATAAATGCATAAACCACTGTTTTCAAAGAATCCCAATCCAAAAATGGTCTCAGCTGTTCTCATTTTTACTTTTAGATACATATTACGAGTTACTTGCTGAATATGTTTTTCTTGACAAAGCTCTGAATCCAGAATGACTCCTAAAGATCTTACTTCATTCTTTTTCACCAAATCTACAATCATTCAATGTCAACCCTCTTTTTATCTCTCTTGTACCAAGCCAAAGGACTTCTACCTTATGGGTGTTTACCACTAATTTACTACGGTTCACAACAGAGCTAGCTTAGGGGGTCATTTTTCAAAGCGATCGCACGCGATCACTAAAAAGGGGCGGCGTCAAGACCAGAACAGGAGGAGTTGTGGCGGCACTGGGGCAGATGCCACGAAGACATGGCGGACAGCGAAAAGGTAAGAACCCTTTTCGCTGCCTATTTTGCGGCCAATAGCACCACCTTTTATGATAGTGCTATTGGGTGTGAAAGCCGGCAATGATCGCACTGCAGAGGTGCGATTGCTGCTGGCTTTTGCAGGCCCCCCCCCCCTGCGCTTCACCCTCCCGCTTCTGCCCCTTTTTGAAAATATTTCAGATGTGTGTGGAGTGGGATTTACTCACATATCTGGGTGCTTTTTAAAATACGGTCGGTGCATGTGAGCCCAACTTCTCCGCATACTCCTTAATTGATGCGTGCACTGGGCTTTTAAAATTTACCTTTCAGAGTCTTGGGGTAATCTCCTCCTCCCACCCCCAATAGGAAATCTTGAAACTCAGAAAGAAACTTAAGAACCATATGGGAAGTTTGTAAAACTGAAGCCCTTGAAATTATAGGTAACTCTGGGGTTCTAGAGGGTGATTCACAGCCCAAAGGGTACATTAGAGAAAGGGATCTTTGTGATTCTTGAGTATATTGGCTATCCCAGATGACAAAGCAGCTCTCAAATCCATTAAACTTGCCAACTACTTCAAAGACAAAATAACTAATTTACTGGCCGCCCGCACAACGCTTACATCCCCGGGCCAATCATGTCCTCTTCTCATGGCACCACCTCTCATCTCTATGACTAATCATCCTTTCAGAGCCTCATCGCCTCTTAAGGCATTCATGGAAGAATTTGAATCAACTTCCTCACTAGAAATAGAATCACTACTGAGGAAACTAAAACCAGCCTCCCACCCTTTTGATGCGATTCCTGCCAATCTTCTCATTTCTAGCGCCACTGAAGTCTCTAAGCCCATCTCGCATATCATTAATGCTTCCTTAGCACAAGGTCATGTCCCCGACCCTCTCAAACTGGCTATCTTAAAACCCCTTCTAAAAAAAAATAACCTCTCTACAGACAACCCAGCAAACTTTCGTCCTATTGCAAACCTTCCTATCATCGCCAAGATCCTAGAGAGAATTGTCAACAAACAACTCTCCGAGTTTCTAGACAACAACAATATCCTCTCCCCAGCTCAACTAGTTATACCTGCTGCTGGCAGTACTGTGATTGAATCCTAATTCCACCCCCGGAATGCCTCATTTTTGCATACTCAAAAATATGCACAAATCAGAGATATATGGATACATTTTGTATGCAAAGACCGTCAAATTTTGTAACGAGCCATTTGGCATTTACACATATAAAACCTCATTTTATGCAAGTAAATGGCTTTGAAAATCCTGGCCTTAGATAACTTCCCTAAAATGTTTATTTTATCACCACATCCAAAGTTTTTAAGGAGGAGAAAGGATTTTACACAAAGAGGAACATATCATCTACTAAAAGCTCCTTACTGTGGAATATAAATTGGACCTTTTGAGCTCTTATGATATATTTACATGCTTGCTGCCTAACACTAGATTCTGAAATGTTTGGCCAGCCTTCATTAAATCATCTGTAATGATCACCATCAAATTTAAGTCTTTAAATTTGTTATGCAACACACTTAGAGACAAAGAAACATAGAAATGACCGCAGAAAAAGACCAACTGGCCCATCCAGTGTGCCCAGCAAGCTCCCCACACTTATTTTCCCATACTTATCTGTTTCATCAACCACCAAGTTCAGGGTCCTTGTTGGTAACTGTTTGATTCAAATTTCCTGCCATCCTCTGCCATTGATGCAGAGAGTAATGTTGGAGTTGCATCAAAGGAGAGCCATAAGGCTCCATGGTTAAGGGTAGTAACCGCTGCATCAAGCAAGTTACCTCGATGCTTGGTTACCCAGACTGCACAGATCAATGCCTTGTTGGATGTTGTCTGAATGTAAATCGCTTTGCCTCCACTTTCTGCTGGGTAGTTCTACCCTTTTTCCCAGTCTTCCATCTTGGAAAGGTAGTCAAGGCTCAAATTCAAAGCCCTTGGGCCTTCCAGGAGGAAGGAGATTTTTTGAGATCCAAGGAGGACGCTGAGATTGAGTGAACCAAAAGAGGTGAAGAGTAGTGAAAGGGGAGTTTCACTGAAGATTTGCATGAGTGCTTGAAAGTGGATTTCTGGTTGGAGTTAAAAGATGGACTACTTCTTAGTTAAAAGATGGACTACTTAGTTTTTGGGTACTTGCCAGGTTCTTATGGCCTGGATTGGCCACTGTTGGAAACAGGATGCTGGGCTTGATGGACCCTTGGTCTGACCCAGTATGGCATTTTCTTATGTTCTTATGTTCTTAGTTGAGACTGAACTGAGTACTAGCAGGAACTCACCTGTGTCTGGTTCAGCTACTGAACTACAGAGATCTGCATATCAGAAAGCAAGTACCAATAAAGGTAAGGTCCAAGGAAGATTCCTCTCTTAAGAGTGCCTAGCTAGGACGTGGCTGGTAGAAAAAGCCCCTAATGTTTTGCAGATTACCAGTCATTGTGATTTCTAACCTAATTTAGTTTTGGACTGTGAATCCAGTTTAGTTTATTTTTTCAACATAGATTATACCAGAAGAAAGTGCAGTGTATGCTAGATAATTCTCACATGTCAAGTTAACTAGTAAAAAGATGTATTTTTTAAACAACTGCAAACTGGTGTGGTGTGTGATTTTTTTTTTCCGTACTGAGTTCTCTAAATGACATATTCAGCCTAAGGTCTTTGAAAGACTTTACCTTTCCTCCCGCCCAAGGAAAAACCCAGGATTATGAATCACAACTTGACCCCAGGAGTCCCAAGTGAGCCCCTGCATCACATTAGTTGGTGAAACAGGTAAAAATGAATGATAATTAATAACCATATTAGTTGTAGGTCTTTCTTTCAACTCAGAGCATTTTACTAGGTAGACTAAGACTAAACAATCAATAGTTTAATATGATTATACAAAACATAGTAGTTATAATAGTTTTACATTGTTGATTATTGAATCACTTTTCAATAAATGTTGCAAATTTCCCATTGTTTAGCTATCTTTCTATAAAAGATCAGATCTCTGTCTAAGCACAGAGACTGTGTCCTGACTTTATTTCTTTTATAAATTAGAATGTCAAGTATAATAGATGACAGTACTTCCAAAATATGGAATGACTTTGACAAATTAGTTCTATGGTCATTACTGATTTTATGTCATAGCTTGTGTAATTAAAAGGTGGATGGATTTCAAAATACCTTAAGGAGACAGAGATTTAACAAAATGAAAGTTGACCACACAGACAGTCTGGCAAATCTTTATTCAGAGAGTGCA
Organism: Rhinatrema bivittatum; assembly: GCF_901001135.1. Lineage (NCBI taxonomy): Eukaryota > Metazoa > Chordata > Amphibia > Gymnophiona > Rhinatrematidae > Rhinatrema > Rhinatrema bivittatum. The sequence continues at coordinate 589,389,426 of NC_042615.1, forward strand.
ATTCAAAGGTAGTCAAGTTGACCTTGTAATCAGCCACACATCAAACATTTCTCACACATTGAAATAAGCACTTTAGGAAAAAGATTGCTCGTTTGGAGAAAATAAGAAAACAGTCTGTAAAGAGTAATAGCACATGTCCTAAGTTTTCTAATACACACCCTAATATATATGAACTGCTGAAAGAGAGAAATTTGGGTTCATTTGAAACTTTCATGGAAAAGTGGCAAAGAACATTAACATTTTCAAAGATAGGCCAAAGGAATAGTTTCTCATATTCTGAAAAATGCCTATTTTGAGGAATAGGAAAGCAAAATTATACTGATCCTTGACCAATACAAGAGGACAAAGTTTGATTGTAATTTCTACCTGGGAAAAGTATGCAAAAAAAAAAAAAAAAGATGAATCTAATCCTTTAAAAAATGCTGACACTTGCCACTAAGTTGCCAAATTAAAAATGGCCACCAAAAAGCTCTAAAAATGGCTTACACCACCTTTTAATAATCTAATGATGCAGCATGTGGTTTGTAATTGGTGTTTTTCAAGGATGAAAAAATCAGCGTTGGCATTATCAAACCTTTTTAATTAAACTGTAGGAGGATTTGCTTACAGATTATTTGAAATGTCTTAACTCTCAGAAAATACAACCCAAGTTCTCATAGACTAGATTTCCTCCCACTTCTCATGGTTTATAGGAACTTTTATTGTGGCAGTTAAAGTTCACAAGTTCACATTAAACATTGCTTTAATTTGTTGTTTAACATATATACAGTAAATTCTTTTTAGTTGAAATGTCTTAAAAATACCCTATGTCAAATTTATCTGAACTTGAACTTCATCAATACATTGCAATAAAAATACCCAGCATAACAGAATAACTAACCCAGTCTTACATATATGTTGCAGGAACATGCAGATGATTGGGCACTCTCCTTTGAAACTTTCCTGAATGTCTGGTCTTGGGGTCATTAACAAACAGGGAGCCCAGCTATACCTATGGCTTTAGCACACTGGCATCCATATAGTCCAGAGATGGCAGAGAAGATCGCTTAGTTATGGACTCTCAGGAAGTTTGAGACAGGCAACAAGGCAGAAACAGACCAGGAACTTGGCATACAGAAGCACAAGAATATGTGCAAGCATGGTTGTGTGGTTCTAGACTTTTAAGTCTTTTCTTGGCCTTATCAAGTCCTTCATACAAATGCATAGGTTCCAAAAGTAGACAATGTAATTGTATATACCACAGTCCACTGGCATAGGGTTTAGACGTTGCTTCTTTGCAGGCATATACATGTATTGTTCTCATATGAATGACATGTACTAAAAGACATCTGATTATCTAGAATGGGGCTTTTCATTAAATTCAATCTGTCAAGGCCACAGAGACTTCAGCAAGTCTGTGTCTAACTGTACCAGCTAATTACAGCTGTGAGGAAGAAGGTCCAATGTATTTAGCAATAGCAGTTTTAATCTCAGTGCAGTTCTGCGGCATTCATCTTGTGTTGCTGTGATTCCATTTTGTTTTGTTCAAATAGCACAAAGCTCCTTTAATGAAGACCTGGGCTAGTTCCTACAAATCAAAACTTTATGGCTGAAAAATTTAAGATGGATGCTAGATATGGCCTACTACAGCTATTTCAGAAGTGATAATAATATAAGCCCACTTTTTCTAGAACATTTTTCTCCAATATGGCTACCAAAATCATGATTTCCTTGTAAATTGCACTGACTTTTTCCATCCGTTTTGCAGGAATACCTGCAAGTGGCTGACCCTTTGGTTAGCCACTAGATAGCCCTAAGTCCCTTATCATCAGGACTAATAACAGCTTACTTGGATTTTCCATTCCTTTTCAGTCTCTCCAATGAGCTTACTGTGATTGGCTATCCCAAGTGCATAAGGTGGAGCTAAAGGCAAAGATAATATAGTCATTTTTAGTTTGGATTTGGAAGAGTTAGGAATTATTCTTCCTTTCACCCTTCTGAGTTTGGGTCTGCTAACCCAACTTGGTATTTCTCCTGCATTCTGAGGAGATTCCTCAACACTATACTCCCTGTATGAGAGGGTCTGCCTCATTTTTAGAAGATAGAGATATTTTTTGAGGCTTTTAATCAGATTTTTGGATTAATTTTCTCATTCTGGGGAACACCCTGTGCTTCGGGAGAAGTACAAGTCCCAAACCTGAGGGCAGAGGCTGCAGACCTGTGAACAACTCCTTTACTCCCTAGAAGGAGCAAAGCAGTAACAGCGCTACCCAGCATGGGATTTTTGGATTTTGAGCCATTTGGATTTTTCCCCTTTTTTTGTTAGTGTGGAGGTTTCATCCCTCCCCTTCTCACAGAATTGGAGTTAGGAGATGGAGAATTTTGTTCAACACTGTAAACATGAGACTTCTCCCCCTGAAAAAGCACACAGAGTGGAAAGAGAATATAGGACTGAAACACCAAAATCTGGAGACTCCCAACCAGATTGCCAGCTGATAGGGACAAGAGACAGAACTTTGAACTCAGGAAGAATCTTTTCATGCTTTGAGTTCCCCAATAAGATTACCCCTACACTTTGGAGCTTGTACACTGATGAGTAAAAAGAGGCAAGTTCCCTCTCAGGATTTGGAGAGAAGGATATAAGCTAATCCTCAGAGAGACTATATACATACTTCAAACCTACAGTTTCACTTTTGGATAGCATGTGGGTCATTGATCGATGTTTTGGAAAAAATCATTAAATTTTATTTGAGCACCCAGTCTACGTCCAGCCTGTCCGTCCCTGAGAGCACACTACCAGACAGATGCACACACTTAAGGAGAAACACTCCATCACCTGGGCCAAGAAGGATTTCCTTTTCCCCCACAGCAAGATCTCCCTCTCCGAAATCTGCAGAGAGAAGGGATAAGATGGAGAATGTAGCCCCAACTAAAAAGTACTTCTATGGCCCTAGGGGAAACTGCAACTCCCCGGCAAAAGGTTACACACATCTTTACCAGTACTAAAATACAACAGACCCCCTTTTCAAATCTTGTTAGGTGAAAAAGGACAGGAAAGGAAAGAAAAGGCCTGCAAATGTGATGATTGAAACAATTTATTTTATCTAATGAACAATGTGATGAAGGCAACAGTTACAATCCCACAGAACTCTACAACAAATTGAAATCTGTGGTATTAGAATGGGATGCCAGTGGATGTTAACAGATTGTTACTGCCCCCAGATACAGAGCAGGCCGTAAGCTAGACCGTATTTTACTTAATTCCTCTGTTTTTCTACCCCTTCCCCTTCTCTCTACAGATTGAATCAGTCCCCTGGTCTGACCATTACCCGATTAACCCTGATTAACTGTCTCCCCTGCTGATGATGATACTGATTTACAGACAATTACTAAACATGGACATATTGACTCTACTGAATTCAAGAAAAATTGGATTTTTTTCCTCTGATGATCTCAAATCTCTGATTGAACAATAGCATTATTTTGTCTTAACTGTAGCTGACTTCCTGGCCCTGGTAAAAATTTGGTGCCAGTAGTGCTCCAAATTTTCACCCTGATGGACCAAAAACACCTGCTTCACAGAGCAGTGACTCATTGGCAAAAGACTGCCTATCCTAAGAACCCTTTGCATTACAAAACTTTGCTGGCCGACTACTGTTAACTCCATCAACTCTGCCAAATGGATTAATTTAATAATAGAATCATGGCATCTGAGAATAATTCCCATGAATTATTTTACATTGTTAAATCTCTCACTCAGTCTGCTCCCATGAAATTCAGTCCGAATGACTTGGCTGCTAGTGGCAATTTAACCACTACTTTCGCCTTTCTTTCACATCAATATACAGAATATCTACCAATCCTTTCCCACTGCTTGGCCATCTATTCCTGTTTCTTTGATCTCTTCCGAACCCCTCTGGGAAACATTTGAAAATATATCTGATGCTGACATTGTCCAAACTATCCAATCTCTTAATAGCTCTGCATGCTCCCTTGACCCTTGCGTAACTGTTCTCCTAAAATGCTGCTGCAATGAAATTGTTCCTCTATTAGCCAATATTACTAATCTCTCCCTCTCTACTGGATACCTGCTGTCTTGCATTAAGCTAATTTTCAAGAAATGTACCTTAGATCCCTCTCCAATTACCAACCCATTTCCTCTCTCCCATTCCTTTCCAAAATCATTGAATCCTCCATACTGAAAAAAACGTACCCAATTCTTTGATAATCATTCCACATTAGACCAGTATCAATTCAGCTTTCACAAATGTCATAGCACAGAAACTCTTCTTGCTTCCAACCTGGACACTATCCACCGTGGTTTTGATTCTGGTACTTGCTATCTTCTCCTTCTCTTAGTTATTTCTGCTGCTTTTGACACTTTAGATCACACTACTCTTCTATCACTTCCATGAAATTGGCATTTCTAGTTCTGTTCTTTCCTGGTTTTCCTCATATATTTCTAACCATTCCCAACAGATCAACACTTATGGGACTACCTCATCTTGGTACCCTATTACATCTGGAGCACTGCAGGGATCTGCATTTTCTGCGGCACTCTTCAATATATACCTCTTTGCCTTCTCCTTGGGCAGTTTGGTGTCACAAAATGTATGCAGATGATATACAGTTTTTCTTCCTATTTCATTCTTCATGGTCTGCCACTGTTCAATTTGTGTCTATTTGACTTTAATGTATTCAGTGCTGGCTTTCTGATAATAGACTTTCATTGAATCTCAAAAAGACCAAAGGATTTATCCTTGATCATCACCCTCCTATCTCAATCCCTGAATCTTTTCAAATCTTTGGTGATACTATTCTGATATCTCAGGCAGTCCATAACCTTGGTGTCATTCTCGACACAAAGCTACCCATGATTCCACAATTCAAGTCTGTTGCTAAAAGCTCTTTTCATAAGAACATCAAGCCCAGCATGCTGTTTCCAACAGTGGCCATTGGCCGGCCCCTGTCACATGGTAGGAGCACTGGATGGCCCGAACCATTTTTAAAGATGGTGCTGGCCGTCCAAGACTCCAACCATGTGACAGGGGCTGGCCAATGGTACGGATACCCTGTCGCATGGTAAGGGCAAAGGGCCATCGGCGCCATTTTTATTAGTGGCAGCAGATGGCCCAAGAGCGGGAGATCACTCCTGGGACCCCCACTGGACCACCAGCTAATTTAAAAAAGTTTTGTGTGTTGGGGGGGGGGGGGTCGGGAGGATGGGGGAAGCTAAGGGAGCTGTTTTAAAGGGTCGGGGTGGGTTTTTTGTTTATCGGCTCGGGCGCAGCCGATAAAAGAAAAACCGGATCGGGCCGCACGAAAAAAAATTCACGATGTGAATCGGAACCGGAATCTAGTCTTAACAATGTCTTACATTTAACTTGCCAACGTTTATGCATTATCCTATTTTCTTCTGTTGGATCCTTCTTCCAATTTTTGAATGAAGATCTTTTGGCTAAAATAGCTTCTTTCACCTCCCCTTTTAAACATGACGGTGATCGTTTTCCCTTCTTTCCACCTTTCTTAATGTGTGGAATACATCTGGACTGTGCTTCTAGGATGGTATTTTTTAACAATGACCACGCCTCTTGCACACGTTTTACCTTTGAAGCTGCTCATTTTTTTCTAACTATTTTTCTCATTTTATCAAAGTTTCCATTTTGAAAGTTTAGCATGAGAGCCGTGGGTTTGCCACACTGCCTCCCGGATGCTCCTCTCTGTTATTGCGATATAATTTGTACCCTGATATAGCATTGTCTCATTGGTTATCCTTCTTCCACCATGTCTCTGAGATGCCAATTAAGTCTATGTCATCAGTCACTGCTATACATTCTAATTCTCCCATCTTACTTCTTAGACTCCTGGCATTAGCATAAAAACATTTCAAAATTTGTTTTTTGTTTGTATTTTCATTCTGATTTTTAATTGATAGGGATGTTAGAATTTTTTAGCTCAGGTGAGTTTTTAGTTACAGGCACTTGGACTACTTTTCTTATTATTGGAACCTCACTGTTGGGATGCCTTAATTCTAATGCATCATTAGTATCCTTTGAAGATACCTCCCTCTGAGCCATGCACTGCTGAGCGACTGTCAGCTGTCCCCTTTGTTCTAGTTTAAAAGCTGCTCTATCTCCTTTTTAATGGTTCGCCAGCAGTCTGCTTCCACCCTGGTTAAGTTGAAGCCCATCCCTTCGGATGAGACTCCCCCTTCCTCAAAATGTTCCCCAGTTCCTTATAAAACTGAATCCCTCTTCCTTGCACCATCGTCTCATCCACGCATTGAGACTCTGGAGCTCTGCCAGCCTCTGGGGACCTGTGTGTGGAACAGGGAGCATTTCAGAGAATGCTACCCTGGATGTTCTGGATTTAAGCTTTCTACCTAAAAGCCTAAATTTGGCTTCCAGAACCTCCCTCCCACATTTTCCTATGTCATTGGTGCCCACATGTACCACGACAGCCGGCTCCTCCCCAGCACTGTCTAAAATCCTATCTAGATGACCATGAGGTCCGCAACCTTCGCACCAGGTAGGCATGTTACCAGGCGATCCTCATGCCCACCAGCCACCCTGCTGTCTACATTCCAAATCATCGAATCACCAACTATATCTTCAGTTAGTCAGCCAGAGTGACTCACTGCTCTCTTAATTAACAAATGTTAGTAGCTAGTCAAACCAAATCACATTACCGTAACACCTTTCCAAGCTGAGTGCTAAACTTTTCAACCTTTATACTTACGTATACACTGCTTCTAGCTTATTTCTAGCTTCTAGCTTCTGGCTACTTTTTTTTTTTTTAATATATAAACACTCTAACTTCTGCTTATTAGCTGCCTTACAAACTATTAGAAATAAACACACTAACTATTGCTTATTAGCTGCCTTACTGACTGACTATTTAAAAATACAGTCTAACTTCTGTTTATTCCCTGCCTTTCTGACTAATAAAAGCACAAACACACACAAACACACTAAATAATATTCCCAAATAGTTAACTTTGTCCCAGTACTTCTTAAAAAAGAAAATTTCCCAAGCAAAAACTTACTGATTCCTTTCAGCCACCAGCAAGGTGATCCTCTCCTCTCATTGCTCCCACTTTCTTCAGGCTAAAGATACTAAGACATCTCAAGCAACTCTACAACCTGCCAACTTCCATACTGTGCTTCAAGCCCTTATTTTTCCTTCTGTTCACTACTTTATTCTCTCTAGGCTGGTCTATCTCAAAACATACTACACTCCTTACAGATTATTCAGAATTCCACTGTTCACTTACTGACACACTGATTCAAGAACACATTACTCCCATTTTAAAAAGCCTGCATTGGTTACCTATACTCTGGAATATTAAATACAAAGGGCCGGATTTTAAAAGGGTTATGCGCACGCCAAGCCTCTGAGCTTTCTATTCTCAGACTCGCTAACGCAGATTCCAGCAGCAGGCTTGAGGAAATCGCTTGCAGAGTTCTTAGAATTGGAGGGCTCAACGAAAATTCCCCAGACGAGACAGAGGCTCCGTTACCAAACTCATCAGCGGGGTCCGCTCCTCCAGTTTTGGGTAAATGGTAGTGCATTCGGGTATGGTTCGTTCTCCCGAAGGAAGATGGATATAGAGGGAAATACCCTCACTTTCCCCTTTTGTTTAGGGGGCATATTAATGCAATATCAAAGAGAAATAGGAAATCTATCGGGACCTTCCGAACAGCACTACACACAAATGGCCATTTTGACTCCTCCCCCAAGTCAGTTTCTACTTGATATCCCCCTCCAAAGCTACCTATCTAGCTGTTACATGTGAGTGATCTTTTTCCATACATGGTCCTATGCGCTGGAATTCTCTCCCAATACCTCTGTGGCTAACGCAGGACTCTAAACAATTCAAGAAATTGCTGAAAAATAATTAATTCTTTGAAGCGTTTCAGTATTGTTATATCATATTGTCTCTCCAGCTCGCTAATTTTCACCTTTCTAAGCAACTTCCAGGCTCCAGCTCTCCAGCTTTCCATCTCTTGCGGCAGTGGGCCGCCGGCTCCAACCTCGGGCTCCCGCCAGTGCCTCCGGCCCTGCACCATTTCCCGGGACATCCAGCCAGGATGCCTCCATCTGTCGGGCTTCTCCGCGGGGTTCGCGGAGAGATGCTACCAGCAGCGCCGCACCCCTCCCTAGCCGCATGCGCATCAGAAACCCTTTTAAAAGGCCCGCAGCAGGAACCTGGCTGTGGACCCGGATACTGACGTCAGAACCTTCGGCGTATAAATGTTCAGGCCTCGCACCATAGCGTTGCCTTTGCAACAGGTCTCCTCGGTTCCCTGTTTGGTTCTGAGTACTCATTGTCTCTGTGCCTTGACCATTGCTATGCCTGAGCACGCCTGCCTTCTCTGTGCCTTGACTATTGCTACGTCTGACCATGCTATAGACTCCTTTGTGTCCAGAGTTCTATATTGCTTGCTACAATCTCCAATTGCCGCCAGCTCTCATCTAAGTTCGACAGTGACCCTTCCGTCCCTATCCTCTGGATGTGGACTCTTAAGGCTCTGGCCTTTCTTTGCTCAAGCACTTCAGTCAATCCTCGTTCCTTGCAGCTTGGGTTCCTCTACTGGGACCAGTCCAGGATAGAACTACGCCACCTGCTAGCTGCTGTCTCTGGGCTGAACCATCTGCCTTCGACATCCAACCTTGAGGCCCGCCTAAGTCTTGCCGGCCCCAGCACCCAAAGGCTCAACCTGAGTGCACTGTGGGCTGGTATAGGTGAAGCTCCAGTGGCCTCTAGCTTCAGCCCACTCCACCTGCTGATGGTGGGGACCTGTAGGCCCTTGCCTGGGGGTTGCGTCAACCCCACCTCAGCCCAAGAATCCACCTCCAATGCAACACTGGCCCAGGCAGTGAAGTATTTACCTTTGTCAGTGTATTGCTGGTTGGCTGAAATGGTGCTGTGATCGTGATTGGCTGGGATAGATGAAACAGGACACAAAACTAGGTGTTCAAAATGATAATTTACTGATTTAGTCAAAACTGAATCAATGTCCAACTTGCAAATCAACTGAAGTACATCCAGATGGTCTTTTCTCTGTGTACATGGTAAGGACTCAGTTTCTCGGGTGATTCCTAACTCTCCAACTTGATATTTGAACATTGTACTCTCAACCTAGCTTGATAGCACTAGGTATAGAGTGCATCAAGCTAGGTTGAGAGTACAATATACAAATATCATTTTTTTTATACCTTTCAACACTTCAAATCACATAAAATCATTACTGAGGTCTACTGTGCTGTTCATAGTTCTGACTATGCATGTAAAACTGACCCCCCAAACCTTGGCCACTACCAAAACCTCACCCCAAGTTACTAGTTGTACCTCTTGCTCCTCTTACAGTGATATAAAAAGTTTACTTATATGATTGCCTTATAAAGAGTCCCTCTCTCTCTCTCAGCAGCAGCAGCCCAAAATGTGATAAAAGCCTGTCTGGACACTTCTCAGCTTGCATTTTGAAAATATCGTGAATGCAATAAATTAATGTGTTTTGCGATAAAATAACATGCATTGTGGTATCTGGGAAATTACCCTAACAATGCCCCTTTTTTATTGCAGGCACTATTCTTGCAAAATTTATAGCAAAATGATGAATCTAGGCCCAAGATGATAGTCTAAATGGCATATACTTTCTCAAATTGTGTAAATTTCAAATTGAAAAAAAAAAAGAAAACATATGCAAGCCAAAATCAGAAAACATAAAATGTGACATGACATATTCATTATCGATTTATAAGAATAAAGAATCCATTGTTAATAATATTCATATATTTATACACACAGAGACACAATTAAAGGCTAACTACTCAACAATTCTGAAGCACAGAAAATATTGTAATGCTGTATCAATTGTAAAGAAAGAAAGAGTAAAACATATTATAATCCAAAAACGAAAACTCACAAAACAGCACTGATGAAAAATGCATGCCATTTATATACCCAATAATCAAGGTAAACAGTTTTGCATAGCTAAAATAACACTACCGGTAATAAATGCAATTCTGTATTCACTTATCTTGCTGAAGCTAATTAGCAAAATTTCATGGATGAACATTGACTGGCACTGGGTCAATTTTATAATAATGAGCATCACTTTATATCTCAATTACTAAATTACTAAATTAAGAGTAATGAAGAGAAAATCAATAAATAAATGTAAAAATACAGTAAACAACTTGTATTGTATTAATTATAGTGAATACAACTGAATGAACAGAAAGCATAGTTTTTCACAAACAGTTTAAATAAAGAATAGGATTTTAAAAAACTGAAGAAAATCTCTTGATTATACATGAAGCTGCAAATATAATAATCATGATGTTTCTTCGTAACTGTAGAGACTATGAGGATCTGCAGTAGACTGGTGGCTCATACAAATTAGTTGGTAATTGTACTTTATGAGAGCAATTTAAAAGAAATGCAGGCTTGCAAGTGAACTTTAAAATCAAAACTCCAACATAACTTGATATAACAGGAATGAAAAAATGATAACCAGTTCTTTATATAATTTGTCAGCCAAAAAAATGCAGGTGCATCAAAAATATTCATATCTTCAATTGTGCAGACTGCATTAAGGTTTCTACATTTTAACGAATGGGAACACAAAATCAAGATTTTGGACAGTCTGCTTTGGGTGGGCCTGTAGACAGGCTGACAGTGATACTCCATTGACGAGAACATTTAAACAAGCACCAAAACATTTTGGCCAGTCAGCACTACATTAGGTGTAGTGATCGTCATTGAACTGAATTTCTTAGTGTTTTCATCTTTTTACTGTTTCTAATTATCTGTTCTAAGATTTTATTCTGTATTATTATGAATTTTTAACCTTTTAAGTATGTATTTAGTGTCTCAAATGATGTATTTATGTTCTTAAAAAAATTGTAAACCATTGTGAAAGTTTTAACTAAATGACGGTCTATAAAACCTGTTAAATAAAATAAATAAATAAATAAATAAATACTGTTATATTGGTTCTGTTGCAAGTTGATAGGAGGACTTAAAAATCCAAAGCTGATTGAAATAAACTGCAACTCTGCATTCAAATGTACCTAGACTTTATTTATGGATATGCTAGGGATGGGCATTTGGGAGACGGAAATACGAAATGAGACATTTCCTATTTTGTTTCATTTTACTTTCAAAGCAAAATGATTGAAAATCAGACAAAATTGTATTGGTTTTCACATTTCGTTTTGAAAACAAAAAAATTGATCCATTGGGCCTAGGACCTAGAAGCTGGGGCCTCACCTAGGGAAAAGGCAAGTCCAAAATCAGGGGCTTCATCCTACACCTGAGCGTGATGCCGGGGGCTGGGCCTAGGCCTAGGCCTGAGATCAGGGCCTTGGCTAGGCATAGACCATGGCCCAGTGCAAGAGCTGTGGCCTAGGCCAGAGTGCGATGCCAGGCCCAATGATGTCAGCTAACATACCAAAAATTGAAATAATTTACCTGCTCCATTGGGGATCCAGCATTGCAGTCCAGGCCCAAGCCTGGGCCTGGGCCCATCTCCAGGGTCTGGTCCAGAGACCATATCTCAATGTTAGGGCCTTGGCCTGGACCTAGACCTGAGGCTGGGGTTCAGCCCAGAGGCTGGGTCCCAATACCAGGGCCTTGGCCCAGGGTCAGGCCCAGGCCCAGTATCTAGGAGTCAGAGGTCTTCTTTCTTCTTTCTTTTTTAATGAAATGACTCAGTTTTCTTGGAAAGTACCAGAATTAATTAACTCTGGCGCTTCCTCCCCACAACCATTTTGATGAATAGCAGTCCAAGTAATTCATGAGAAAATAAATCCCCCAAAAAACAAAATGAAAAACAAAACAAAAGTTTTCTTTCTTCCCACCCCTAATATGCATGGATAAATTGAAATGCTTTTATGGAGAGACTGAACATTAAAATTTCCTTCAAAAAAGATTGGCAGGTGATGAAGTACAGTGCATTTCTCTGGGTTGCAATTTTGCCAGTGTGCCACATGGCTCTTTTAATACCAGTTCTATTATCATCTTCCAATTATGGTGGTTGGGGATTCTAAAAAAAAAAAAAAAAAGATAAATGAATTTATAAAAAAAAATACAATTTAAAAAAATATAAATTTTTCTCTCCACTTCTTTAAAATAAACTTCCCTTTGTTCAGTTTCCCTGAATTTCCTTGCAAGTGGCAGGGGGCCTGAGTGCACAGCTATAGTAAACCAATGTCCGCAGTCTTTGCCCTTAGCACATTATAGCTCTGTTGCCAGTTTCCTGTCGTATCACTGTAGACTTGGCAACTGGCTCCAGATTTTCAAAACAGTTTGATTCAGTCCTGGTTTTAACTAATTGTAGGTGGGAAAACTTCTCTAATTTCTTTCGAGGTTTCAGGCAAAACAATACCATCACAAAAGAGAGACCAAAAATACCTCTTTTTTTGCATTCAATGAACATTGATTGTAGATCATTTTTTACTCTGAATCAATGACCTCATATAGGCAATCATTAGTCGGAGCCATAATTTAAACAGTGTGCCGACTGATAAGTAGTATGAATCGCACTACCATTCGATGTATAATCATCGGTCATTCGATAGCATTTTTTCTTTTTTGTGTCGTGTCACCTTAAATTGTGTCAGTTCACCTTAATAAAAGTTCATAATATCTTTATCGTATCACTTTCTCAATTTCTTTATCATATTTCTACTTAGCTTATTTTTTATGATGTGAATGAAGAAACCGTTCGACTCTGTGGCATGAGGATAGTAAATGCCTGACACGGTCCGTGTTTCGGTTTTTCACCTTCTTCATGGGGCCATCTGCAAAGATATATTTATCAATGCAATTGTAACTTGAACTGTCAAAAAAAACTTTTACCTTTATCACAGGGGTACTAACGATTTTTGTTCAGGATTAGTTTCCGTGCTCTGGTGTTAGCGTTTCTTCAACCGAGGAAAAAAGGATAACCGGACGCCATTTTTAAAGATTCGAACTGCCAATGAGTGATCGCCACGTCAGATAATCACAGACGCGGCAATCAGCTGTACATTCAAACAACAAAATTCAATCAGAATTGTATTGCATTAAATTAATGAGTACCAGTCAATCTCTGCATTTAATCCTGCTGGAGCTATGCATTTTAACTGATATATCCATCGCTGTTCGTGTAGATTCAATAAAAATTGTGGATCACCCCCCCTACTTGTCATCAGTATTTTATCTATAACCCTCCACTTTAGATCCACAAATGCATGATTAAATTCAACACAGTGTGCTACAATAGGAGCCTGAAGTTTTTTTGTAGCCAGGCAGCTCCGGTGCTCAATTAATCGATTCGTACAGCTCTCTTCGTTCTGCCCACGTAATATTTATTACACGGACAAATTATCAAATATACAACGTGAGTGGATGTGCAATTCGTGTTTGTTTTTGCCTTATAAATGTTACCCTCATTATCAGTCCATGTGGGTCCACTTATAGTTTGTGCACATAAAGAGCAATTCTTGCAAGATGTATGCTCACCACCTTGTAAATCAATTGGAACATTTTCAGGACGTAAAAAAGAATGTGTCAATAAATCTCTAAGATTTTTTCCCCAACTATAAGTGATCATCGGTGGCTCCTTGAAAACAGAATGAAATTCCAAAATATGCCAATGTTTTCGAATAATGGCAGCTTGGCCTCCTGACCCCCCCAAGCTGGCCAAAAGTTCCTTTTGGGCCGAACGAGCGTTCCGGCGCGAACCCGCGGGGAATCACGTGACGCCGCGTCACTCCGACATGGCGCCAACGTCACGTGCTCCTCGCAAAGGATTTCAGAAATGGCGTCCTCACTCCTCGCTGGATCACCAGGGAGTTGTGGTAAGTCTTTGGGGGGGGATTAAGGAAGGTGAGGGGTTTAAATTTTTATTTTGGATCAACAATCGCAATTTCCAACTTATTCAACATAGCTATGTTGAATAAGTTGGAAATCCAATCGTTTATGTCTCATCACTTTTTTAAGTTAAAAAAAAAAAAGTAGCGTTTTACATTTATGTTCAATACGAATGCACACCCCTAGGGGATATTCACAACCAACATCAGGAAATATTTCTTCACAGGAAGGGCAGTGGATGTCTTGAATGCCGTTCTGGACGAGGTGGTGAGAAGGAAAACCTAAATGAATTCTAAAGGACATGAAATAATCACTGTGGATGCCTAAAGACTAGAGGTTGGAAATAAAGGAAAGGGACTGCATGGAGCAGTGGTTACTATTTATTTATTTATAAAATATATAACCTGCTGATCTGCAAATCTCAGGAGGGCACAAAATACATACACACTTATAGAATTAAATAGCACCATAAAACAATTTAGCACAAATTCAAAATAAAAACAAACGTAAAACCTAAAATAACAATCTTAAAACAGAATATTCTTATAACACCTAACATAAAACTTCAAGCCTTTAAAAAAAAAAGCCAGTGATAAAATGCATATTAGCAAGTTGGAAATGCCTCATTAAACAAATGTGGCTTGAGTAACTTCCTAAACTGTGATTGGTCTTGAACTACTTTTAGAAATTCTGGAAGTACATTCCAAAGAATGGGACCTACTACTGCAAAAATATGCACACATGATTCCTGTAAGCAAACCTGTTTAACAAATGTTAAATCCAGTGGGAGCACTGAGAGGAGAGGATCACCTTGCTGGTGGCTGAAAGGAATCAGTAAGTTTTTGCTTGGGAAATTTTCTTTTTTAAAAGTATAGGGGTGAAGTTAACAATTGGGACTATTATTTAGTGTGTTTGTATGTTTGTGCTTTTAATAGTCAGTAAGGCAGTGAATAAACTCAAGTTAGACTGTTTGTATTTTTAAATAGTCAGTCTGTAAGGTAGCTAATAAGCAGAAGTTAGAGTGTTTGTATATTAAAAACAAAAAAATAGTAGCCAGAAGCTAGAAATAAGCTAGGAGCAGGGTATACCTAAATAAAAAGGTTGAAAAGTTCAGTTCAATTACTCACCTTGGAAAGGTGTTAAGTTAGTGTGGTTTGGTTTGATTAGGTACCAAACATTTGTTAATCAAGAGAGCAGTGAGTCACTCTGGCTGACTAACTGAACTTAGACTGTTTGTATTTTCCCAACCCTCCCACCACTCACCCACCCACCCCTAGCTCATTCTTTAATTTATAGGCAGGTGCCACTTTCACAAAAAAAAACAACAAAAAAAAACCTTATTGGGTGTTTGATCATTCCCTTATAGGCCGCTTTGCAATAGTGATCATAATATGATCAAATTTGAATTAATGAATGGAAGGGGGACAGTAAGCAAATTCATGGCTATTGTGCTAAACTTTCAAAAGGGAGACTTTGATAAAATGAGAAAAATTGTTAGAAAAACACTGAAAGGAGCAGCTTCAAAGGTAAAAAGTGTGCAAGAGGCGTGGTCATTGTTAAAAAATACCATCCTGGAAGCACAGTCCAGATGTATTCCACACATTAAGAAAGGTAGAAAGAAGGCAAAATGATTACCAGCATGGTTAAAAGGGGAGGTGAAAAAAGCTATTTTAGCCAAAAGATCTTCATTCAAAAATTGGAAGAATGATCCAACAGAAGAAAATAGGATAATGCATAAGCATTGGCAAGTTAAAATGTAAGACATTGATAAGACAGACTAAGAAAGAATTTGAAAAGAAGTTGGCCATAGAGGCAAAAACTCACAGTAAAAACATTTTAAAATATATCCAAAGCAGAAAGCTTGTGAGGGAGTCAGTTGAACCATTAGATGATCGAGAGGTTAAAGGAGCACTTAGAGAATATAAGGCTTTGGTGTTTACTGAAGAGGATGTTGGGGAGATACCCGTACGGGAGAAGGTTTTCATGGGTAATGATTCAGATGGACTGAGCCAAATCACGATGAACCTAGAAGATGTGGTAGGCCTGATTGACAAACTGAAGAGTAGTAAATCACCTGGACTGGATGGTTTACACACCAGGGTTCTGAAGGAACTAAAAAATGAAATTTCAGATCTATTAGTAAAAATTTGTAAACTATCATTAAAATCATCCATTGTACCTGAAGACTAGAGGATAGCTAATGTAACCCCAATATTTAAAAAGGGCTCCAGGGGTGATCTGGGAAACTACAGACCAGTTAGCCTGACTTCAGTGCCTGGAAAAATAGTGGAAAGTGTTTTAAATATCAAAATCACAGAACATAGAGAAAGACATGGTTTAATGGAACCAAGTCAGCATGTCTTTACCCAAGGCAAGTCTCGCCTCACAAATCTGCTTCACTTTTTTGAAGGAGTTAATAAACATGTGGATAAAGGTGAGCCGGTAGATGTAGTGTATTTGGATTTTCAGAAGTTGTTTGACAAAGTTCCTCATGAGAGGCTTCCAGGAAAAGTAAAAAGTCATGGGATAGGTGGTGATGTCCTTTCGTGGATTACAAACTGGCTAAAAGACAGGAAACAGAGAGTAGGATTAAATGGACAATTTTCTCAGTGGAAGGGACTGGGCAGTGGAGTGCCTCAGGGATCTGTATTGGGACCCGTACTTTTCAATATACTGTATTTATAAATAATCTGGAAACAAATACGACGAGTGAGGTAATCAGATTTGCAGATGATACAAAATTGTTCAGAGTAGTTAAATCACAAGTAGATTGTGATACATTGCAGGAAGACCTTGTGAGACTGGAAAATTGGGCATGGAAATGACAGATGAAATTTAATGTGGATAAGTGCAAGGTGATGCATATAGGGAAAAATAATCCATGCTATAGTTACACAATGTAAGGTCCAATATTAGGAGCTACCACCCTAGAAAGAGATCTAGGCATCATAGTGGATAACACATTGAAATCATCGGTTCAGTGTGCTGCGGAAATCAAAAAAGCAAACAGAATGTTGGGAATTGTTAGAAAGAGAATGGTGAATAAAACAGAAAATGTCATAATGCCTCTGTATTGCTCCATGGTGAGACTGCACTTTGAATACTTTGTACAATTCTGTTTGCCACATCTCAAAAAAGATATAGATGCAATGGAGAAGGTACAGAGAAGGGCGACCAAAATGAAAAAGGGAATGGAACAGCTCCCCTATGAGGAAAGACTAAAGAGGTTATAACTTTTCAGCTTGGAGAAGAGACGGCTGAGGTGGGATATGATAGAGGTGTTTAAAATCACGAGAGGTCTAGAATGGGTAAATGTAAATCGGTTATTTACTCTTTTGGATAATAGAAAGACTAGGGGGCACTCCATGAACGTAGCATGTGGTACATTTAAAACTAATCGGAGAAAGTTCTTTTTCACTCAATGCACAATTAAACTCTGGAATTTGTTGCCAGAGGATGTGGTTAGTGCAGTTAGTGTAGCTGTGTTTAAAAAAGGATTGGATAAGTTCTTGGAGGAGAAGTCCATTACCTGCTATAAAATTAAGTTGACTTAGAAAACAGCCACTGCTATTACTAGCAAGAGTAACATGGAATAGACTTAGTTTTTGGATACTTGCCAGGTTCTTATGGCCTGGATTAACCACTGTTGGAAACAGGATGCTGGGCTTGATGGACCCTTGGTCTAAAGCAGTATGGCATGTTCTTCTGTTTTTATGTTCTTATGTTTGTATTTGAGCGTAAAGTAGGAGAGGGCTAGTATATTGACAGATCAACAGCACTCGGGTAATAAATCATGCAGTCTTTTGAATACCAGAACCAATATTTTGAACTTAGTATGGTACAGAACATAAAGCCAATACAGGTTAGCCAATATCAGTGAGATATAGTCACGATGAGGACATCCCAAAATTAAGTGGGCTGCTGAGTTCTGGATAAGTTGCAGTGGTTTCAATGAGGACTTTGGAAAACTAAGGAATATTGTATTGCAATAATCTAATGAAAGTAATATAAGCGATTGGATCACTAAATGGAAAACAGAGGTTCCTAAAAAGGGTTTTAGGGCATACAAAAGCCAGAGTATGAAAAAGGAATTACAAATCAAAGTCTGTATATTGGGTCAAAAGGATATAGAAGGTTGAAAAGGAAGAAACACTTCAAAATTATGTACTTGGGATTTAATGGAAATGGACACCTCTGTTTTATCCTCAATTAACTCCAATTAATTGTTTCTTAACCATTGATTTATTGATGAAATGCAGTTTGAAAGTTGGACCAAAGCCATGTAGAATGATGATCGATAGGGGAAAAAAGTGGATGTCATCTGCAAAAAATATGAATGAAATGTCAAGTTGTGACATGAAACCACACAAAGGCCTCAGATAAATATTTTAAAAAAAAAGTGGGGATAATGTAGAGCCCTGCAGAAACCTTGTGGACAGATCAATTATGTTCGAACTAGCATCCCCAATTACCACCTTATAGGTGTGATTGGACAAAAAATGATGAAAACTAGGATAACAATATTGCAGTCATATCCAAAGATGCGAACTGTGTCAATAAAATGGAATGGTCGAAGGTATAGAATGCTGCCAATAGATCCAACATCACAAGGAGGTAATGGATCCCAGAATCAACACCCGCTTGAATAGAGTTGAAAGGAAAAAAGGAGCAAAGTTTCTGTATTATAGCAGGTTTGGAACCCAAATTGTGACTCATGTAAGACATGATTATCATTTAGGAAATCCTTAACAGAAGGCAAGGTGATTACTACCCTTAACCAATTAGCCTTGATGCTTGTGATGCAACTGCAACATTGCTCTCTGCACTGTCCTCGGGAGAAAAAAAAAGGAATTGGATTCAGCTGGGTCCCAACTTTTTGGTCCAGAGTATTGATACGCAAACATTAAGGATAAAGTACAGGACTGCACTACAGGCAAGTCCAAAAGTAAAGCATGTTCAAACAGGATTGTCTGAATTATCCAGTAGGCTGCTCACATCATAAAAATGTTGCTAGCAGTAATTTTGTTATGGATTTGACAATTGCTTGGTTTTTATTTTGCATATTGCTCCCCTTAAAGTAAGGCTTGGGGGTAACCCGCATGGAGCAACAGTTACTATCCTTAACAGAAACATAGAGGTAAACATGTGTGGAACGGCAGTTACTACCATAAGAAACTTGCTGGGCAGACTGGATGGACCATTTGGTCTTATTCTGCTGTCATTACTGTGTTACTATGTATGTATCACCTCATGCCCTGCCTGCAGCACTGCCCCACAGGTCAGGGATCGTCCATGTGACTCAGAAGTCTTCCCATTGTTCCCCTCAGGTGTCAGTCTTGCTCTCACCATTCCTGCAGAACCTTCCATTCCTTTCTTCCACCTCCTCAGCCCTCAGTTAAGCAGTGGAGGGGGAAAAGTTGGAGGTGCCAACACCCTGTGCCCTGTTACGTTCAGTGATTGGGACTGCACCTATTCATCTCATTTCTCCCTGGAGCCTGCCACTCAGAGTTAGGTTATATTTTTCACAAACTTTTAGAGCTTAATTTCAGGTGAAAAAAATGCCACTGTTGTACTGCCAATTGTACTGGATGTCTGCAAAACAGAATGACACTGGCTTCAGGGCTGGTTGATACTATTTTTGAGCCGGATCTGGCAAAGCAAGAGCAACTTGGGGGTGTCACTACTGCCCCTTTCTATATCGGAGATCCCTGCAAAAGGGGTAAGTGAGGTCAGAAAGGATGGAGGGGGGAGGGATCATTTTGCATCTTTTTTTCTTTTCTCATTTACTTTTTCAAATAAAAAAAACAGTTTAGGGAGGTTTTTGTTTCTTCTTTTATTGTCTAATATGTTGCTATATAATAGGGATGTGCAGGCAAAAAGTTTTCGTTGACTCGTTGATAAGTTTTTGTGGGGAGTCGATTTCGTTCAATATGGACTTATGGCGAATTCCATAAGTTGAGGGTCTGTCCATACGTTCACCGGTTCCCTAAATAAAAATTTAAACCCCTCACCCTTCTTAATCCCCCCCCCCCCCAAGACTTACCAAAACTCCCTGGTGGTCCAGCGGGGAGTTAGGAAGCCATCCCTGCATTCGTCTGCGATTTCCTCATGGCGCCGATAGCCTGTGTCACAGGGGCTGCCGTGCCATTGGTCAGCCTCTGTCACATGGTCACCGGCACCATCTTGTGCTCCTACCACGTGACAGGTAGGTCATGTGGCAGGAGGTCGCTCCGGACCCCCCGTTGGACCCAACCGGAACTTTTGGCCAGCTTGGGGGGGTCAGGACGCCGACGTCACGTGCTCCTCCGCGCCTCCGCTCCCGGACCCCCGTTGGACCCAACCGGAACTTTTGGCCAGCTTGGGGGGGCCTCCTGACCCCCCCAAGCTGGCCAAAAGTTCCGGTTGGGTCCAACGGGGGTCCGGGCGCGGAGGAGCACGTGACATCGGCGACACTCGACGTGACGCCGACGTCACGTGCTCCTCGCAAAGGAATGCAGGGATGGTTTCCTGACTCCCCGCTGGACCACCAGGGAGTTTTGGTAAGTCTTGGGGGGGTCAGGAGGGTGGGGGGTTTAAGTGTTTATTTAGGTTCAACGTATTCAACATAGCTATGTTGAATACGTTGGAACTCGCGATGCGTTTCTCCTCAAACCTTTTTTTTTTCTTTTAAAAATATAAGTTGCGTTTTCCATATGCGTTCAAAACGAATGCACACCCCTACTATATAATGAAGCATGAGCATTTCATCACATTTTACATTTAGGCCTGGATTCATCATTCCTCGCAGAATGATGAATCCTGCAAAATCGGGGGGGGGGGGGGCGGGGGGCTACGAAAGCCTGCAGCCTTCGCACCATGGAGGTGTGTCGGCTGCTGGCTTTTGCACCGAATAGTGCCACCGTGAAAGGTCTTGCTATTCGGCGAGCTACTGCTGACAATAATATTAGTAACATTATCGCCGGCAGCAAAGACACCCCTGACTCCACCCCTCCCTGCCCCGACTCCTCCCCTCCCCCTAATTTGCATTCTATCACATGCGATAAGCCTTTGATAACACTATCAAAGCAGTGTTTCAAAACACTTTGAAACACTGCATGGAGCGGCAGTAGCCACAGAGGCATTCACGGAGCGGGATGCCAGTGGCCAGTGGTTGGTGTTCCACCTTCACGGAGCGGAAGGATGGAGGGCTGCCATCTCCCAATTAAAAAAAGAAAAAAAAAACAAAAAACAGGGATGGGTTTATGGGATATAGGTATTACAAATTATTAGGCTTATTCAATTACCAATAATTAGGCTTTTCAATATTTGATGATAGTTAATGTGACTTTCAAGGCATACTTCACTTTCAATGCATATCCAGCATAGCTCCCTGCTTCAACGGCAGGGGAGAAGAAAAACTAATACTTCACGCATACCCAGCATTGCTCTCTGCTTCAACGGCAGAGAGCTATGCTGCCGCTTACCCAACTAATCAAACTTAATATTTCACTTGGAAGAAGCTCCATCACTGTTCTCTACATTAATAGTGGGGGTGAAAGGGAAATAGAACCTAAGGTTACTAAGAGCCAAGAGAAACAGATAAGTATGAGAAAAAAATAGTGGGGGTGAAAAGGAAATAGAACCTAAGGTTACTAAGAGCCAAGAGAAACAGATAAGTATGAGAAAAAAGAAGTGTGAAGCTTGCTGGGCAGACTGGATGGACCGATTGGTCTTCTTCTGCCGTCATTTCTACGTTTCTATGTTTCTATAAATGACCCCCTTAGTTTGAAAAGGAATGCACATACCTATAGTGCATATGAGATGTACACAGCAGTATTTATTTATTTATTTATTTATGTAACACTTTTCTATACCGACCATCATGGTAATAACCATATCAGATCGGTTTATATCGAACAGGGTAAAAAACTGAAACAGAAATAAACATATGAACGGAGGCGGCAAAGTTACATTCAACAAGGAGGGTGAACTTGGAGGCTTAATCAGCTGGAAAGAGAGGCCTAGGATGGCAGAAAACTAGTAATATAATACAATAGGGTAAGCGGGCTAGTGCTTAATGAAATTAGAGGTACAAGGTTCCATCGCTCATGAAGGGAATTAGGTCATCTAGTGTGTATCCGGGGGATCTGAGAAGGCTTGGCGGAAAAGCCATGTCTTAAGTTTTTTCCTAAATGTTGGGAGGCATGGTTCCAGGCTAAGGTCTGAAGTAATGTTATTCCAAATAGTTGGTCCTGCTGTCGAGAAAGCTTGGTCTTTGGTCGAGGTGAGTCACGTGGCTTTAGTTGGAGGAGCTTGCAAAGTTCCTTTGTGGATTTCTCTAATCGGAGGTATGGAGTTTGAGGGGGATTTCGAGGTCAAGTTGAAGTTGATTGTATCACTATACGGTGATTACGTTGATTATGTATCACTATACGGTGAAACATAATGGATAGTCCCTATTGCTTGGAGCTGTTGCACTGGGAGGTGGACCCTTGGCCTAGTGCAGGATTGGTAGGCTCCCTGGTTGGACCCAGAGAACTCCTACCACCAGGAGGCAGTGCACAAGAGGAGACAGAGGCTAGCTAGAGCTTCACCAATAGCAAACAGGGGTTCCCTCAGGTTGAGCCCTTGGTTACTCGGGCCGCCTGGTCTTAGGTGAGCCTCGCAGGATTTCCTTGAGAGAAAGTTCAGAGGTGTGCCCACCATGATCAAGGGTACACGGTCGATGTTCAGTCTAGAAGTCCGGGGTGCCAGAGAAGGCCAGAATAAGATCTCTGAATGTATGGCAAGTATCAAGGCCAGAGTCAAGGTAGCGTAGTCAGCCAAAGCAGGGGTCAATACCAGTGGTCAGTCCATGGATAGTCAGCCAAAGCAGGGGTCAGGCTCCAGGCGGCAGTCAGACATGGTCAGTGGTCAGACAGAGGTCAGTTCCAGGCAGCATGCAGACGTGGTCAGTGGACAGGCAGAGGTCAGTTCCAGTCAGCATGCAGACATGGTCAAGGAAACAGGCAAAGGTCAAATCCAGGCAGCAATCAATGTAGTCAAGAACAGGGAGAGGTCAGTACCGAGAAGACAGTCTGAGAGGTACTACCTGGGGAGACGAAGGAACAGGAGGAGGCAGGAACAGAAGGACGCTGGAACAGAAGGATGCTGGAACAGAACTGGAACGAGACTGGAACAAGACTGGAACAAGGCTGAAACAAGACTGGAACAGACACTGGAAACACAGAGGCAAACTAGAAATCACAGCATGATCGACCCGATTGCAAAGGCAAGGAAGTGCAGGCAGGCACTTCCTTTTAAGCAGTGTTCAATCAGGGCACACCGTGGAGCTGGAATCCACCCCTGGCCCTTTAAGGAGCCAGGCGGTCTGCACATGCGTGCCTAGGGGCAGGACCGACACCACAGAGGACACCGGGCCCCGCCGTGAGGCCTGGCTGGAGGTGGAAGGCACGGCGACTGCCGCCATGGGATGCCAAGGCCTGGCTGAGCTCGCTGTTGAAGCAAGGGAGGATGACCCGGGACTCGTGGGAGTCTTGGTGAGGTGAGTAGGGATGTGCAGCAGGGACAGATATGTTCGATTCAGTATTCGTATTCGTCGGGACCCAAATCCGTTACATCCATTTTCGGGGGACCCCAATTCATCCATTAGTTATGTATGGTATTTGTTTCCCATTAAAGTTAAAAAAAATACCCATCCCAACCCTTTAAATGTAATTAACTACAACCCCCCACCCTCCTGACCCCCCCCCCCCCAAGAATTGCCAAAAGTCCCTGGTGGTCCAGCGGGGGTCCTGGAACGATCTCCTGCACTCAGGCCGTCGGCTGCCGGAAATCAAAATGGCGCCGATAGCCTTTGCCCTTACTATGTCACAGGGGCTACCGGTGCCATTGGTCAGCCCCTGTCACATGGTAGGAGCACAAGATGGCGCCGGCCATCCATTTATTGAACTCAGGCTGTCTCTTTGTGCTCTTTTAAGCCAAGAAGACAGTGCACTCACTGGGCATCAGTGGGCATTGGGCAGTTTTGTAGACTCACATATATTTATTGAACTCAGGCTGTCTCTTTGTGCTCTTCTAAGCCAAGAAGACAGTGCACTCACTGGGCATCAGTGGGCACTGGGCAGTTTTGCAGACTCACATATATATTATTGGGACAGCAGTACTCTCTGAAGTCAAATCCCCAGTGGCCTCTTTTGTAGTTACAAGCTTGGTGTGTGCATACAACGGTCCCAGTTTTAGTGTACATCCAGGCACATCCTCGTGACCCAGTGGGCACTTTTGCAGACTCACATATATTGGGACAGGGGTGCTCTCTGAAGCCAAATCCCCAGTGGGCCACTTTTGTAGTTACAAGCTTGGTGTGTGCAAAATACTCTGCAGTCCCAGTTGTAGTGTACATCTAGGCACAGACTCGTGGGCCTGGAGGAACTTTTGCAGACTCACATATATTGGGACAGCGGTGTTCTCTGAAGCCAAATCCCCAGTGGGCCTCTTTTGGAAATAATTCTTTTAATTGAAATCCCTAGTAGGCAGTGATATTAAACATATAATGTCAGGGAAGGCTAGACGTGATCGAGTGATTGGGACTGGCACAGGAGACACTTCAAAACGCAGTGCCAGTCCCCCATTAAAGTTAAAAAGGGACCTGTTCCAATCTAAAATCTCTGGAGGGGCAGGCAGTTCCATCCGGACAACAATGAAATTTAAAGATGATGCATCACCACCATCTGTTTCTGACCCTGTAGATTCGGAGGTCAGGGAAGGGGAGGCTGAGTCATGCCAGACAAAATGGCGACACCCCAAAGCAGCAATGCGACAGCAGACTTGACCTAACATTGACAATGTAGCACAGGCACTGTTTACTTCTGATTCCGATGAAGAATCATCTTGTGTGGGATTCTAATCATCAGAAATGGAAGAAGTAATAGCTGAAGAAGGTTTAGGAGGATTAGTTAGTCCTGTCTTAACCTCCACTTCAGTGCAGCAGGGGAGAGATGAAACTGGTGATGATGAGGAGGTGTGACTGATACCCCTGGCATTGTTTCTCAGGGTGAACCCACTACTTCAGCTCCAGTGCCAGCATCCACCCCAAAGGCTATAGAGAAGGGATCATGAAAGAAATCTGCAATCTAGAGCCACTTTAAAGTGACAGAGGTCCCGCGTTTTGCTCAGTGTAATTACTGTGCCAGGGCTATTAGCAGAGGAAAGCAAATGGGACATCTATCTAAATTTGGCATGACGCATCATATGAAGAGGCAACTCCCAACAACATTACTGCTATCTGGGGATGGTGGCAGTCAGCTGGCAGGCCAGCAGTGTTGTGTCCGTTGGTTCCCGACGCCCTCTCTCCGCCCTCCTTACCTCTTTGGCACCTCCCTCTTCATCTGCGGGAAGATTGGCTGCTGTGGCGTCCTTCTGCCGAGGCCCTCCAGTGTCCCTGGACTAGACACTGTAACCCGCCATGTTTCCTGGAGGCCTAGGGGCCCCGACTGAAGTACCGGCGATGGCGTGAACCTCGGGGGTGTCCTCCGAAGATGATGTCACCCGCGATGGATATATAAGGTCTTAGAATTTGCTAACACATCAAGTTAGCAAGGGTAAGGATTCGTTCTATCTACGCTACTCTGCCTCCTCGGACTTACCAGGGGTACCCGCTCTTCGGGGGCTTCGCTCTCTCTCTTATTTTGTAGATTGCAGTCTGGAACCGGTACTCACTCCTCAAGGGCCTTCTTTTCCGGACTTCTTCAGAATTCACTTCTGCCTGGAAGCCATCGCTGTCTACTACATCTGTGAGTTACCATCGCTCTCTCAGAGCTTTCCCTGGAACCAGGTACTTGCTCCTTGAAGGCCTATACATTCCAGCTCCTGTGCTTCTATGAGGCATTTTGTGAGTGTTACCATCTGGTTCAGTTCATGAACTCTGCATACCCTGCCTACTCACAATATTCCAGTTTCTCTACAGCTCAGCCTCCAGGGATCGCTGTTCCAGTATCTGAGGGACTACAACCTAGCCGGGCATTCCAGCTCACTACTGCCACCTCTGGTGGTTCAGTATACTGTCTAATAAAAGAACTAGTGTGTGTCTGTCTCCATACTCTGAGCCTGACTGGTGGTCCCTCTCGGGATCTTCCCTCAGGTGCGTGGTCATCTGCCATCAATCCAAGGATCCACCCACAACTCTCCTAAATAAATAACAGATTGCTAACTCCCAGTAGACTGTTAACTCTGAATTGAACAGATTGCTAACTCCATGGATCCGGCACAACTGAATGCCTTGCAGGCCATTCCGGGCCTGGCCCAGCGCATTATGGAGCAGGAAGATGCCTTGGAGAAACTTACTGCAACATTTCATCAGCTACACACACAGAAGGTTCAAGGCACAGCCTCCAACCAAGAAGGTCATTCACAGGAGGTAACTTTAAAGACTGCTGTACCACTGGCGGCTCCAATCTGCCTTCCTGGAGAAATCCAGAAGACCCTGGGCTTTTTGAACCAGTGCTGTATGCACTTTGCCTTACAGCCGTCTCTATTTCCTACAGCTCTCTCCAAGACTACCTACATCTTTTCATATCTGGATGGTAGGACCTTGTCTTGGGCATCAACCTTGTGGGAATGCAAGGACTCCATTTTGCAGGACATATAAGGATTTATGGACTTATTTAAATCCGTTTTTGACGACCCTGCTCGAATGTCTGTAGCCGGTTCTGCTTTAGTGGATTTGAAGCAAGGCAACAGATTATTGGCTGAATTTGCCATAGAGTTCAAAACTCTGGCGGCAGAACTCTGCTGGGACCCCGGATATCTCAAGACTCTCTTTTGCAGAGGCCTGGATAACCGATTGAAGGACGAGCTGACCACTCGCCAGACACCCGACTCGCTGGACGAATTAATAGTCCTTGGCTACTTGGATCGATCTATGTCTCTGGGACAAGGTGAAGGAACTCCGGCCTAGGGTGTTACCTGGGTTGAAACAGGCCAGTGCTGTCTCTACTCCTTGGATGGTTCCAGTAACCCCTGCTGCTGATAGAGATGAACCTATGCAACTTGGTCATGGACGTTTGACTTCAAGGAGAGAAGATTTCAGAAGAGGCATGGTCTTTGCATGTACTGTGGTCAGTCCAGCCATGATCTCTTTACATGGTCCACTCATCCGAAAGCATGGACGGGCCAAAGTCCTACAGGAGGACTATTCTTAGGCCTTACTGCGCCCTCTCGTATGCTCTCTCTCCCAGTCTCTTTGACCTATGGACCAGTCACGGTTCAGACTCTACCCTGGTGGACTCGGGGGAGGAGGCAACTTCATTCTCAGAAGTCTAGTGGGATATTTGAGGATCCCCCTCATCAAGTTGAAAAACCCACTACGATTATCCTCCATTCATGGAGAGCCCTTACCGGGAGATGTGTCTTGACAAACCGAATCAGTTACTCTCCACACCGGAGCTCTTCATATGGAATCACTTTCTTCGTACTGGAAAAGGCTGTGCACCCTATTGTTCTGGGGTTACCCTTGTTGCAAGTACACCAATCCCAGTTTGACTGGACATCTCTGGATCTCTCCCACTGGGGCTCAGAATATCATGGGAAATGCATTAAGGAGATATTGCCTATTATTAGCATGCCTGTGACTCCAGCAGTACCTGGACTGCCACTCCAGTACACCCCCTTCGGGGATATCTTCTCCAAAGAAGTAGTTGATATTCTTCCTCCACATGAGCCCTATGACTGTGCCATACAACATAATTCTAAAACTGAGTCTTCGAAAGGACAGGTGCATTCTCTCTCAGCATTTGAGAATAAAGCAAAATCGGAAGACATTGAAGAAAACCTCCAGAAGGACTTTATCCGACCATCGGAGTCGCCCGCTGGTGCGGACACTTGTTTTGGGGGAAAGGAAGACAATACACTAACCAGTGAAGGTTCTTCAATATCTCAAGACGAAGACAATACACTAACCAGTGAATGTTCTTCAGTATCTCCAGATGAAGATGATACTACTCCTAGTGAACTATCCTCTATATCTCAAGACTCATTTATCATCAATACAGAAGACGAATTAGAAATCAAAAAATCACACGATGTTAGATTCCATATTAGGAACTACTACCCAGGAAAAAGATCTAGGCATCATAGTGGATAATACTTTAAAATCATCAGCTCAGTGTGCTGCAGCAGTCAAAAAAGCAAACAGAATGTTAGGAATTATTAGGAAGGGAATGGTGAATAAAACGGAAAATGTCATAATGCCTCTATATCGCTCCATGGTGAGACTGCACCTTGAATACTGTGTACAATTCTGGTCGCCGCATCTCAAAAAAGATATAGTTGCGATGGAGCAGGTACAGAGAAGGGTAACCAAAATGACAAAGGGGATGGAACAGCTCCCCTATGAGGAAAGGCTGAAGAAGTTAGGGCTGTTCAGCTTGGAGAAGAGACGGCTGAGGGGGGGATATGATAGAGGTCTTTAAGATCATGAGAGGTCTTGAACGAGTAGATGTGAATCGGTTATTTACACTTTTGAATAATAGAAGCACTATGGAGCATTCCATAAAGTTAGCAAGTAACACATTTAAGACTAATCGGAGAAAATTATTTTTTCACTCAATGCACAATAAAGCTCTGGAATTTGTTGGCAGAGGATGTGGTTAGTGCAGTTAGTGTAGCTGGCTTCAAAAAAGGTTTGGATAAGTTCTTGGAGGAGAAGTCCATTAACTGCTATTAATCAAGTTGACTTAGGGAATAGCCACTGCTATTAATTGCTTAAGTAGCATGGGATCTTCTTAGTGTTTGGGTAATTGCCAGGTTCTTATGGCCTGGTTTGGACTCTGTTGGAAACAGGATGCTGGACTTGATGGACCCTTGGTCTGACCCAGCATGGCAATTTCTTATGTTCTTAAAAAAGAAAGTGATATTGTCTTTGTATAGGTCCTTGGTGAGACCTCACTTGGAGTACTCTGTTCAGTTCTGGAGACAGTATCTCAAAAAGGATAGAAACTGCATGGAGCGGCACTTACTACCCTTGAAAGAAACATGGGGTATCCTGCAGAAGCTTGCTGGGCAGACTGGATGGGTCATCTGCTCCTTTTCTGCCATCATTACTTTGTTACTAAAATTAGAAAAGCATGTAGATCTGATCGGATATTAAATATAATACTCAAATACAGCAGTGTACAAGTTCGGAAAGCACGAGTGAAATTATTTAACACAATTCAACTTCCCCATCATTTTCTTAAGGCAAGGCCAGAGGGGTTAATTACACCTTTCTGTAAACAAGGGGCTACACTAACAAAAGAATTATATAGGGATCTATGTCATAACAGTAGCAAACTGTTCTAGTGTCCTCAGTCAAAGACCTTTTCAATTCATAATAGCTAAAGCTGGTCAGATGACAGATTCAGTTCCTCCCCAAGCACCAAACCACTGACTACAAGTTTACCTTACAGAAACTGATTAACAACCATGTGAAGAACACCTCCTTGGGAAAAATGTTTGTATGTTTTATTGATTTTTAAAAAGCATCTGATTCTATCTGACATCCGGCCTCAGCCTCAGACTACTGCAAATTGGAATCAGAAGAAAACCTATGATGCATTTAAATCCTTCTATGTATTCTTCCATCAGCTGTATGAAGAAACGGCTTCAGGCAGAAGAGAACAATAAGATAGGGAAGGGATAGCACCTGAGCCCCATCTTCTTTAACATCAATTATCTCCCCACACTACTAGAGAGATCAGCAGCCCCAAGACTGAAACTAAACCACTCAGGAATCATTTGCCTGCTATATAAAGATGATTTGTTAACTTTATTCCCTACTCCAGATAGAGACCTCTTGCAAACCACAGACCTAGAGATGAATGAGAAAAAGACAAAAACTATGATGCCCATGAAAAGCCATAAATTCAGATCTTACATAAATAGCCTTGAAATTGAGCATATCCCATACTATGCATACCCGACACTAAAAGAATGTAAGTTTATAAAATTTATGAGTTTGCAAAGCACATAATTATGACAACTTTCAAAGCAAACTTATATCCATGAGTTTGATTTGAAATGTACCTCAAATAACCACCACCACAAACTAATCCACACAAAGTTTTATCTGCTTTTGCATTGCATAATTTGTACAGGTTAACCCATTATGTCCCGAATTTTTTAAGAAACCTCCCTTTAAATAAGACACTGGGACATAATGAGTTAATTGACACTCATAATTTTTAATATACAAATTATTATACCATAAATACACTTCCATCACCTAGAACATCAATCTTTTGTGTGCATAAACCCCACATAATTTTAAAAACAGTTATATAAATGCATAAACTTGTGTTTTATGAAAGTAAATAGCATTGAAAAATGACCTTCTAAGTGCATCTGGGAGATAAATTGGCTATAAGGATGCTATCAAAAAGAACTAAAGGCCTTCTATGCAATACAGAAAACTTTGATCCATTTCAAGCTTCCAAGTGTTATTATTTGTAAGGATTTGGGTGGACCCCTGGACTCTGTGGTTGCTGACCATGCCCACGGGGGGAACTCCCATGAGATCAGGCTCAGCTTTAGGACACAAACACACAGGTCGATACTCTAAGGCCGCGGTAGAAAGAGTGCGGCAGTGCCGGGCGCACCCTCGTTCCCCGCACGCACAGTTCTCTTCACATACCGCTCGATACTCTATTCAAATTGCTTGCAAATGCAAGCCGCGTCCAACCCGTGCTCAACGCGCGTCCATGAAGCGAAACGCCTTTTACTATATAGGCGGTATATTCAGCGCCTATACAGTATCCCGGGGTGCGCTGGTACCTGTCATTTCAAATGTCATTTCAAGTGACATTTGAAATGACAGGTACCAGGAAGTGGATGGTTCCCCCCCCTCCCGAAGCAAGGCGCAGGGCAAAAATTAAAACAAAAGGGAATAAAGTGTAAAAAAAAAGTAAACTTACTGGCGGGAGCCGGCGGGTGCGCGTTCGATCAGGTGGCGGCGGGAGCCGGCGGGCGGGTGGGCGCCCATTCATCCAGGCAGCGGCGGCGGGAGCAAGGGTTACACACACTCACACACCACATACACACATACTCACTCAGCAGCCAGGCTGCAAATCCAAACAGCCCCTTCTCCAACTATGCCTTCCCCCCCTCCCTCCCGAGTACAGAAATAGAGACTCATGCAGCCCTTCCCCCACCGACACATGCACGCCCCCCCCCCAACCGAAGAGAGAAAGCCAAATTGGCAGGTGGTAGCTGTTTGCCAACACAACGACCTGGCTGCGCAGAAGCGCTGGCTTCTTCAGGGGGAGGTTATATTTGGCACCCCCCCCTTGCCCCCTTGAAGCTCGCACCTGCTAGACGTCCTCAGCTGTGCCCTCTTGCACAGCGGTGCTGCTCGGCGCCCTCTTCCTCCCACTATTTTGCAGGAGACGAGGCTGGCTACGATTCCAGCTCGTGTCAGGTCCTTGGTTCCCTCCGGTAAGGGACAGATTCTGAACTAACCCCGGATCGATCGGCTCTCGCTAACTTCTTGGGTCGCAGAGGGAGGGAGGGAGAGGAGGAGGATGAGGAGGAGGGGGGGGGAGTCCGTGGGCCGTTCATCCAGGCGGCGGCGGGTGGCGGCGGGAGCCGGCGGGCGGGCACGCGTTCGATCCAGGCTGCGGCGGGAGGGTGGGCGTGTGTTTATCCGGGAGCCGGCGGGCGGGTGGGCGTGCATTCATGCAGGTGGAGGGAACTGGCGGCGAAAGCGGCGGAGGGAGGGTGGGCGCGCGTTTATCCGGGAGCCGGCGGGCGGGTGGGCATGCATTCATGCAGGCGGAGGGAACCGGCGGCGAAAGTGGCAGAGGGAGGGTGGGTGCGCGTTTATCCGGGAGCCGGCGGGCGGGCGTGCATTCATCCAGGCGGCGGCGGGAGCCCACGGGCGGGTGGACGCGAGTTCGATCCAGGCGGCGGCGGGAGGGTGGACGCGCATTTATTCGGGAGCCGGCGGGCGGGTGGGCGTGCATTCATGCAGGCGGAGGGAGCCGGCGGCGAAAGCGGCCTCCAGCAGCCCCCGCCTGCAGTGAATTAATGCGCGCCTGTGCGACCCGTGCGATTTTGGCTTCGCACGGGTCGCACAGGCGTGCATTAATTCACTGCCAGCGGGGGCTGCCGGAGGCCGCTTTCACCGCCGGCTCCCTCCGCCTGCATGAATGCACGCCCACCCGCCCGCCGGCTCCCGGATAAACGCGCGCCCACCCTCCCGCCGCCGCCTGGATCGAACTCGCGCCCACCCGCCCGCGGGCTCCCGCCGCCGCCTGGATGAATGCACGCCCACCCGCCCGCCGGCTCCCGGATAAACGCGCGCCCACCCTCCCGCCGCCGCCTGGATCGAATGCGCGCCCGCCCGCCGGCTCCCGCCGCCGCCTCGATGACCGCACGCCCGCCCGCCCGCCCGTGTGGAGATGGGGGATTCGGAAAGTGACAAGGTATTTATATATATATAACAACTTTAGCATTTTATGAGAAGTGTAATTTTTTTGTAAGCCGCTGTCAGCTCCCATTCGGAACATGCGGGATGAAATAATTTTTTAAAGCAAATAACTAATGCAATCGGAGTTCCGTGCAGCATCGTTCATGCAAAAAGAAGGGCTGAATGGAGTTTGAAAGCGGGTTAGTATATATGGAGTTCGTCCATGGTGCAGGACTAACACCAGGTAGAGGGTAGGCGGTAAACTAACAGGCTAAGGACGCGGCAAAATAGCGGGTTACAAAGGAGATAATCAGAGCGCGCGTCACAGTATCGGGAGGGAATAGCTAATTCCTTCACTAAATAGCTAATTCGTTCATTTACATATGATATACATGCTGGGTGCGGAAAGGGTTATGCGTTGGTTTCAAGAAGCGCTAAGGACGAGTGAAACTGGAGACTTTATCGCAGGATCGCTTTACGCGTCCCAATTGTGCGCCCACAGCGAGTTGCAGACGAAGAATCGCCAACCGCACTTTACAGTATAGACCTGACAGTTAAATCTTTTATTAAACAGTATTGATGAGCCACCAGAGGTGGCAGTAGTGAGCAGGAATGTAGCCCAGTTGGGCTTGTAGTCCCTCAGGCTCTGGAACAGCGATCCCAAAATGGCTGTGCTGTAGTGGAGAGAAACTGAGATTGTGAGTACAAGCAATATATGCAGGGTTCAGGAATAGAGCCTTGTTGGTATAGTACTCACACAGCGGTCTCTTGGTATGGAGCACAGGCCCTCGAGGAGCAAGTACCTGGTTCCAGGGAACAGCTCTGAGAGAAGTAAATGGTAACTCACCGATGGTATAGGCAGTGGTGTCTTCCAGGCAGAAGAGAAGTCCAGGTAGCGAGTCCAGGAACATGGGCCCTCGAGGAGTGAGTACCGGTTCCAGACAGCGACCTGAAAGAGAAGAGAGAGAGGCCCCCGAGGAGCGGGTACCCCAAATAGAGTAAGTCCAAAAGTGGAGGCAGAGTAGCTAGGTACGGAGAGCGAATCCCATCCGTTAGGAAACCTTTGCTAACTCGATGGCTAGCAATCGCATAGGCTATTTGTATCCGGGATGCGTGACATCATCACCGGGGGACGCCCCTGAGGTTCGCTCCAAAGAAGGTACTTGAAGCAGTGCCGCGCAGCCCACGTGCCCTAAGGCAACTGGACAGCATAGCGGGAGGCAGCGCCCAAGCTGGACCGGGGACGCCGTAGAGGATGGCAGACAGACGCCACGCCAGCCAAACATCCGTCAACTGCAGGAGGAGTCACCAGAGAGGTAAGGAGGGCGGAGTGGAGACGTCGGGCAGCGACAGTCATAACACCAAGAAAACTACTATTAAAATTATTTGATTTCATGGGGCCTGATGAGGTTCATCCCAGGATACTGAGGGAGCTCAGAGATGTGCTGGTGGGTCCGCTGCATGATGGGAGTGGTGCCGAGTGATTGGAGAAGAGCGGTGGTGGTCCCACTTCACAAGAGAGGGAGCAGAGAGGAGGCTGGAAACTACAGGCTGGTTAGCCTCACCTTGGTGGTAGGAAAAGTAATGGAGTCGCTGCTGAAAGAAAGAATAGTGAACTAGCTACAGTCAGAAGAATTGCTGGACCAGAGGCAGCATGGATTCACCAGGGGAAGGTCCTATTAATGACTTTTATGATTGGGTGACTTGGGAATTAGATCAAGGAAGAGTGCTCGATGTCATTTACTTGAATTTCAGCAAAGCTTTTGATATGGTCCTGCACAGGAGGCTTGTGAATAAAATGAGAAGCTTAGGAGTGAGTGCCAAGGTGGTGGCCTGTATTTCAAACTGGTTGATGGACAGAAGACAATGTGTGATGGTAAATGGAACTTACTCTGAAGAGAGAGTGGTGTTAAGCAGAGTGCCGCAAGGATCGGTGTTGGGACCAGTCCTGTTCAATATCTATGTGAGCGACATAGCGGACGGGATAGAAGGTAAAGTTTGTCTTTTTGTGGATGATACTAAGATCTGCAACAGAGTGGACATACCGGAAGGAGTGGAGAGAATGAGATGGGATTTAAGGAAGCTAGAAGAGTGGTCGAAGATATGGCAGCTGAGATTCAATGCCAAGAAGTGCAGAGTCATGCATATGGAGTGTGGAAATCCAAAAGAACTGTATTTGATGGGGGGTGAAGGGCTGATGTGCACAGAGCAGGAGAGAGACCTTGGAGTGAGTGTCTAACGATCTAAAGTCAGCAAATCGATGTGGCAAGGCGATAGCTAAAGCCAGAAGAATGTTGGGTTGCAAAGAGAGAGGAATATCTAGTAGAGATGTGAATCATGTGCCAGATCGTCTTAACGATCAGGTTCGGCTGGGGGGGGGGGGGGGGGGGGTGGAAATCTGATCATTAAGATATGTGAATTGGAATCGTTTCCGATTCCAATTCACATCGCTAATTTTTTTTTTAGGGAGGCCCGCGCCCACCCGACCCTTTTAGGGAGGCCCGCGCCCACCCGACCCTTTAAATCGACCCCCCTTAGCCTCCCCCACCCTCCCGCCCCCCCCCCCCCCAAAACCTTTTAACATTACCTGGTGGTCCAGGGGGGCCTCGGGGGATGATTTCCCATTCCCAGGCAAAGATGGCTGGCGCCATCTTTAAAGATGGCGCCGGCCATCCAATGCTCCTGCCAAGTCAACTAATCTATATGTTAGAAAAGTAAAGAAAAGCAAAAGAAAAATGAAACCTATCTGGTTCTCAAAGGAGGTGGCTGACAAAATAAAGGCTAAAAGAACAGCGTTCAAGAAATACAAAAGATCCCAAAGAGAGGAGCACAAAGAAGAATATCTGGTAGAACAGAGGGAGACAAATTAATCAAGAGAGCAAAAAGTCAAGCAGAAGAGAGGATTGCCAAGGAGGTAAAGAGAGGTGACAAAACATTTTTCAGATACATCAGTGAAAAGAGAAAAGTTCAAAGTAGTATAGTGAAATTGAAAGGTGGAAAGGATCAATGTGTGGAGAGAGACGAAGAAATGGCAGAAATATTAAACGAATACTTCTGTTCTGTGTTCACGAAGGAGGACCCTGGAGAAGGACCGTCCCTAGTTAACAAGATACTGGAGGGGAGTGGAGTAGATGTAACTCCATTTACAGTAGAAAATGTATGGGAAGAGCTGGGGAAACTGAAAGTAGACAAAGCCATGGGACCGGATGAGGTTCATCCCAGGATACTGAGGGAGCTCAGAGATGTGCTGGCGGGTCCGCTGTGTGACCTGTTCAATAGATCCCTAGAAACAGGAGTGGTGCCAAGTGATTGGAGAAGAGCTGTGGTGGTTCCGCTTCACAAGAGTGGGAACAAAGAGGAGGCTGGTAACTATAGACCGGTTAGCCTCACTTCGGTGGTGGGAAAAGTAATGGAGACACTGTTGAAAGAGAGAATAGTGAACTATCTACAGTCGGGAGAATTGCTGGACCAGAGGCAGCATGGATTCACCAGGGGAAGATCCTGTCAGACAAATCTGATTGACTTTTTTGACTGGGTAACCAAGGAATTGGATCAAGGAAGAGCGCTCGATGTCATCTACTTGGATTTCAGCAAAGCTTTTGATACTGTCCCGCACAGGAGACTGGTGAATAAAATGAGAAGCTTAGGAGTGAGTGCCGAGGTGGTGACCTGGATTGCAAACTGGTTGATGGACAGAAGACAATGTGTGATGGTAAATGGAGCTCTCTCTGAAGAGAGGGAGGTTTTAAGTGGTGTACCACAAGGATCGGTGTTGGGACCGGTCTTGTTCAATATATTTGTGAGCGACATTGCGGACGGGATAGAAGGTAAGGTTTGTCTTTTTGCGGATGACACTAAGATCTGCAACAGAGTGGACACGCCGGAAGGAGTGGAGAGAATGAGACGGGATTTAAGGAAGCTGGAAGAGTGGTCGAAGATATGGCAGCTGAGATTCAATGCCAAGAAGTGCAGAGTCATGCATATGGGGAGTGGAAATCCGAATGAACTATAGTCGCTGGGGGGGAGAAGGGCTGATGTGCATGGAGCAGGAGAGAGACCTTGGGGTGATAGTGTCTAATGATATGAAGTCTGCGAAACAATGCGACAAGGCGATAGCAAAAGCCAGAAGAATGCTGGGCTGCATAGAGAGAGGAATATCGAGTAAGAAAAGGGAAGTGATTATCCCCTTGTACAGGTCCTTGGTGAGGCCTCACCTGGAGTACTGTGTTCAGTTCTGGAGACCGTATCTACAAAGAGACAAGGACAAGATGGAAGCGGTACAGAGAAGAGCGACCAGGAAGGTGGAGGGTCTTCATCAGATGACATACGAGGAGAGATTGAACAATCTAAATATGTACTCCCTGGAGGAAAGGAGGAGCAGGGGTGATATGATTCAGACTTTCAGATACTTGAAAAACTTTAATGATCCAAAGACAACGACAAACCTTTTCCGTCGGAAAAAAATCAGCAGAACCAGAGGCTCCAGGGAGGAAGACTAAGAACCAATGTCAGGAAGTATTTCTTCACGGAAAGGGTGGTGGATGCCTGGAATGCCCTTCCGGAGGAAGTGGTGGTCTAAAACTGTGAACGACTTCAAAGGAGCATGGGATAAAAACTGTGGATCCATCAAGTCTAGAGGGCGTGAATAAAGAGGAGGCATTCAAACACTGCACGGAGCGGCAGTAGCCACAGAGGCATTCACGGAGCGGGATGCCAGTGGCCAGTAGTTGGTGTTCCACCTTCACAGAGCGGAAGGATGGAGGGCTGCTATCTCAAAACATAAAAAAATAAAAACAGGGGTGGGTAAGAGTATGGGGTAAGGGTGTGGCCTGCTTGTTACAGCGGTTGCTACCCCTAATTGAGCTGGACGTTCACTTGGATGCAGTTACGGCGCTGCTCTCTAAATTGGTGGTGGGGTGGAGGGGAATTAGGGCTGGAGGGTACTGGAAGCCAATAGTAAAAGGTGGGAGAGAAAAAAAGGGGAAAAAAATGGATAAAGTGCGTAGCTTGCTGGGCAGACTAGATGGGCCTGGAATGCCCTTCCGGAGGAAGTGGTGAAGTCTAAAACTGTGAACGACTTCAAAAGGGCATGGGATAAACACTGTGGATCCATCAAGTCTAGAGGGCGTGAATAAGGAGGAGGCATTCAAACACTGCACGGAGCGGCAGTAGCCACAGAGGCATTCAAACACTGCATGGAGCGGCAGTAGCCACAGAGGCATTCACAGAGCGGGATGCTAGTGGCCAGTAGTTGGTGTTCCACCTTCACGGAGCGGAAGGATAGAGGGCTGCTATCTCAAAAAAATAAAAAATAAATAAATAAAAACAGGGGTGGGTAAGAGTATGGGGTAAGGGTGTGGCCTGCTTGTTACAGCGGTTGCTACCCCTAATAGGGATGTGAATCATTTTTCGACGATTAAAATTATCGTCCGATAATTTTAATATCGTCTTAAACCGTTATGGAACACAATACAATAGAGATTCTAACGATTTATCGTTATAAATCGTTAGAATCGTGAGCCGGCACACTAAAACCCCCTAAAACCCACCCCCGACCCTTTAAATTAAATCCCCCACCCTCCCGAACCCCCCCCAAATGACTTAAATAACCTGGGTGTCCAGCGGCGGTCCGGAACGGCAGCGGTCCGGAACGGGCTCCTGCTATTGAATCTTGTTGTCTTCAGCCGGCGCCATTTTCCAAAATGGCGCCGAAAAATGGCGGCGGCCATAGACCAACACGATTCCACGGCAGGAGGTCCTTCCGGACCCCCGCTGGACTTTTGGCAAGTCTTGTGGGGGTCAGGAGGCCCCCCCCCCAAGCTGGCCAAAAGTTCCTGGAGGTCCAGCGGGGGTCAGGGAGCGATTTCCCGCCGCGAATCGTTTTCCGTACGGAAAATGGCGCCGGCAGGAGATCGACTGCAGGAGGTCGTTCAGCGACCTCCTGCAGTCGACCCCCACAAGACTTGCCAAAAGTCCAGCGGGGGTCCGGAAGGACCTCCTGCTGTGGAATCGTGTTGGTCTATGGCCGCCGCCATTTTTCGGCGCCATTTTGGAAAATGGCGCCGGCTGAAGACAACAAGATTCAATAGCAGGAGCCCGTTCCGGACCGCTGCCGTTCCGGACCGCCGCTGGACACCCAGGTTATTTAAGTCATTTGGGGGGGGGGGTTCGGGAGGGTGGGAGATTTAATTTAAAGGGTCGGGGGTGGGTTTTTAGGGGGTTTTAATGTGCCGGCTCACGATTTTACGATTTTTCACGATATTTTACCCCCCCAAACGGCAACAATACGATTCCCTCCCCCTCCCAGCCGAAATCGATCGTTAAGACGATCGAGGACACGATTCACATCTCTAACCCCTAATTGAGTTGGACGTTCACTTGAGTGCGGATACGGCGCTGCTCTCTGGATTGGTGGTGGGGTGGAGGGGAATTGGGGCTGGAGGGGTACTGGAAGCCAATAGTAACAGGTGGGAGAGAAAAAAAAGGGGAAAAAAACGAATAAAGTGCGTAGCTTGCTGGGCGGACTGGATGGGCCGTTTGGTCTTCTTCTGCCGTCATTTCTATGTTTCTATGTTTCTATGTGATAGGGGCCGGCCAACGGCACGGATACCCTGTCACATGGTAAGGGCAAAGGGGCATCAGCGCCATTTTTTTTTAGTGCAGCTGATGCCTGGGAATGGGAAATCGTCCCCCGAGGCCCCCCTGGACCACCAGGTAATGATAAAAGGTTTTGAGGGGGTCGGGAGGGTGGGGGAGGCTAAGGGGGGTCGATTTAAAGGGTCGGGTGGGTCTTTTTTTATTGGGCCATTGGCGCCATTTTAATTAGTGGCAGCCAAAATGGCGCCGATGGCCCGAGAGTGGGAGATCGCGCCGGGACCCCCCCATTGGACCACCAGGTAATTTAACATTTTGGGGGGGGGGTTCGGGAGGGTGGGGGAGGGTAAGGAATTGGTTTTAAAGGGTCGGGGTGGGTTTAGGGGTTGTTTTGGTGTGCCGGTTTTCCCGCCCTCCCCCAAATAATTCCTGTGCCCTATTTAACGATTTAGGACGATTTATGATGATAAATCGGGGGCATTTGTATTGTATCGTGCACTCTGACGATTTAGGACGATTTTAAAATTATCTGACGATAATTTTAATCGTTCAAAAATGATTCACATCCCTAATATCTAGTAAGAGAAAGGAAGTGATGATCCCCTTGTACAGGCCTTGGTGAGGCCTCACCTGGAGTACTGTGTTCAGTTCTGGAGACCGTATCTCCAAAGGGACAGAGACAGGATGGAGGCGGTCCAGAGAAGGTCGACCAGAAAGGTGGATGGTCTTCATAAAATGACTTATGAGGAGAGATTAAAGAACCTAATATGTATACCCTGGAGGAGAAAAGGAGCAGGGAAGATATGATACAGAGTTTCAGATACTTGAAAGGTTTTAATGATCCATGGTCAACAACAAACCTTTTACGTTGGGAAAAAAATCAG
Organism: Rhinatrema bivittatum; assembly: GCF_901001135.1. Classification (NCBI taxonomy): domain Eukaryota; kingdom Metazoa; phylum Chordata; class Amphibia; order Gymnophiona; family Rhinatrematidae; genus Rhinatrema; species Rhinatrema bivittatum. The sequence continues at coordinate 589,429,165 of NC_042615.1, forward strand.
TAGAACTAGGGGTCATGATTTGAAGCTCCAGGGAGGAAGACTCAGAACCAATGTCAGGAAGTATTTCTTCATGGAGAGGGTGGTGGATGCATGGAATGCCCTTCCGGAGGAAGTGGTGAAGACTAAAACTGTGAAGGATTTCAAAGGGGCATGGGATAAACACTGTGGATCCATAAAGGCTAGAGGATGGGAATGAAGAGAAGAGCCATGGGGTGGATTACTGGAGTGGAGGCTACTACCTGGGGATTACTACCCTTACTCAATAAGCCTTCGCAAGGTTAATGCAACTCCTACATTGCTCTCTGCTTCAATGGCAAGGGGAAATGTGGAAAAGATAATTTGCATTCAGGAAACAACCAACAAGGACTGAACTTCACAATTTGGGTAAACAAATAAGCATGGGGTAGCTTGCTTATTACGGCGGCTACTACCCTAAACCAATTAAACCTGATACATCACTTTGAATGCATATACAGCATTGCTCTCTGCTTCAACGGCAGTGATAAATGTGGAAAAGAGCATTTGCTTTCAGACAACATACAAGGCATTGATCTGTGCAGATCTGGTAAACAAGTATCGGGGTAACTTGCTCGATGCGGTGGTTACTACCCTTAACCATTAAGCTTTATGCTCACCTTTGATGCAACTCCAACATTACTCTCTGCATCAATGGCAGGGGATAGCAGGAAACTTGAATCAAACAGTTACTAACAAGGGCCCTGAACTTGGTGGTTGGTGAAACAGATAAGTTTGGGAAAATAAGTGTGGGAGCTTGCTGGGCAGACTGGATGAGACGATAGGTCTTTTTCTGCCGTCATTTCTATGTTTCTATGTTTCTATGTATTATTCAACCAACCCTCTTATATGGGAGCGAAGTATCATTGGGTCTATCATTAACCCAAAACTATGCAGAATGGCACAGAACACCAGTAGAAAGTATGTACCTTCAGTTCTGAAATCAGACACTACATATCCACAGAAACAACCCTTTAACAGGTTTAAAGTAGAATTAAGATATTTCCTCTTACTATCCACTAGGGGTGTGCACGGATAAAAAATGTGTTTTGTTTTTCGGTTTCTGTCGGGAGATTTTTCCTCATGAATTTTGATTCACGGAATGTTTGAGTTATTTTATTCATGTAAAAGAATGAATCAAACATTTAAAAAAGAAAAAACCAAAAATGACAAAAGAAAAGAAAATGGGACCTCGCAAGGTCTCCCGTCCCATCACAACCATACATCCCTCCCTGCCAGATAAATGCTGGGTAAATTTACACAAAGGGTACTTCAAGTACAACTCTCTATAGTCTTGTAATTAAAGATAAATGCTGGGGCCAGGATCCCCTTTGCCCCCGCTTACCTGGTCTGGTGAGAATCCACTGGCAAGGCCTAGGCCCAGGCTGAAGTCTCAACACTGCATAGGCCAAGGGCATAGTAGGTCGCCATGACCTTGGCCTCGGCCTATACAAGTCTGACACCTTGGCCTCAGCCTATGCAAGGCCAAAACCTCAGCCTCAGCCTAGGCCAAAGACTGTGTCCAGGCCTGATGCCACAGCCTGCCTGGAGGCTGGGTCCCAATGCCTGGGTCTCAGCCTAGGGTCAAGCCCAGGCCTGAAGTCCAGGCTTCGAAGGTCTATCAATACCATCCTCTTCTTTATCTTTTAACTGATGCCGTGTGCTGGGATTGCACAGGAGTTAATTAAATCTGGTGCATTCACCCTAGTGGACAGAGCCATTTTCATGTATGGCAAAGCCATACAATGCCATATATCAAAATGGCGCCATCTGCTGGGGTGAGTGCATTGGAGTTAATTAATTCTGATGTTACCCCTGTACATGGCATCAATATAAAGAAAGAAGGAAGAAGAGGTCACTTCAATGGAAATGTGAGGACAGGCCTATGGCTCGGTCAAGCCTGGATCCGGTCTGAGGCTCCAGTATCAGGACACAGCCTCAACGCTGGGCCATGGCATTGAGCCTGGGTCTGGGTTCCCCTGTAAATGTCTTCTCATACACCAAAATACGAGATATGTATTTAATTATCCAGATCAGTTGCGCACATACCTAGACTCCTAAAACCCAGTTTGCACCTTAGTAATATCAATAGGGAGGAAATGTATAAACATATATACGGTTCAGACACATAGTTATGTGATATTTTCAACGATATATACTGCTCTTATTGCCGTCAGTCAGGTTCTGTATTACTGATGTTTAATTTCTATATTTCACAGATAAATATGTAGAGATTTGAATTATTTCTTTATAATTGTACTATATATTTCTGTGTATTTCTTTTTTTTTTTTGGAATATGTAAAGTTTAAAAAAAAAAAAAAAGAAGGCAGGCAAAAACCAGGCGTTTGTCAATAGTGATCATAATATGATCAAATTTGAATTAATGACTGGAAGGGGGACAGTAAGTAAATCCACAGATTTAGCACTAAACTTTCAAAATGAGAAAATAGTTAAAAAACCTGAAAGGTGCAGCTACAAAGGTTAAGAGTATGCAACAGTCTTGAACATTGAAAGAACAATCTTAGAAGTGCAGTCCAGATGTATTCCATGCATTAAGAAAGGTCAAAGGAAGACAAAATGATTGCTGGCATAGTTAAAAAGTGAGGTGAAAGAGGCAATTTTAGCCAAAAGATCTTCATTCAAAAATTGGAAGAAGGATCTATCAGAAGAAAATAGGATAATGCATTAGCACTGGCAAGTTAAATGTAAGACATTGATAAGATAGGCTAAGAGAGAATTTTAAAAAAGGGTTGGCACAGAGGCAAAGCCTCATAATAAAAACCTTTCAAAATATATATAAAGCAGAAAGACTGTGAGGGAGTTGGTTGGACTATTAGATGATCAAGGTGTTAAAGGAGCACTTATGGAAGATATGGTCATCGCAGAAAAAACAAACAAATTATTTGCTTTGGTGTTTACTGAAGACTAAGTTGGGGAGATACCCATTCTGGAGACAGTTTTCAAAGATGATGATTCCGATGAACTGAACCAAATCATGGTGAATCTGGAAGATGTAGTAGGCCAGATTGACAAACTGAAGAATATTAAATCACCTGGACTAGATGGTAAATACCTCAGTGCTATGAAAGAATTAAAAAATAAAATTTCAGACCTATTACAATTAATTTGTGATCTATCATTAAAATCTTCCATTACACCTGAAGACTGGAAGGTGGCCAATCTAACCCCGATATTTAAAAAGGGCTCCACGGGTGATCCGGGAAACTATAGACCAGTGAGTCTGACTTCAGTGCAGGTAAAAATTGTAGAAGCTGTTATAAAGAATACAATCACAAAACATTTAAATAGACATGGTTTAATGGAACACAGACAACATGGATTTAACCAAGGAAAGTCCTGCCTCACAAACCTCCCTCATTTTTTTGAAGGGGTAAATAAACATGAGGACAAAGCTGAACCAGTAGATGTGGTGTATTTAGATTTCAGAAGGCGTTCGACAAAGTCCTTCATGAGAGGCTTCTTAGAAAACTAAAAAGTCATGAGATAGGAAGCAATGTCCTTTTGTGGATTACAAGCTGGTTAAAAGAAAGGAAACAGAGAGTAGGATTAAATGGTCTGTTTTCATAGTGGAAAAAGGTAAACAGAGGAGTGCCTCATGGATCTGTACTTGGACCGGTGCTTTTTACTATATTTATAAATGATCTGGAAAGGGGTATGATGAGTGAGGTGATCAAATTTGTGAATGAGACAAAATTATCACAGAGTAGTTAAATCTCAAGTGGATTGTGTTAAAGTGCAGAAGGACCTTGTGCGACTGGAAAATTGGACTTCCAAATGGTAGATGAAATTTAATGGGGCGGATTTTAAAAGCCCTGCTCGCGTAAATCCGCCCGGATTTACGCGAACTGGGCCGTGCGCACCGGCGCACCTATTTTCCATAGGCCTGCCGGCGCGCGCAGAGCCCCGGGACTCACGTAAGTCCCGGGGTTTTTTGTCGGGGGCGTATCGGGGGCGTGTCGGGGCGTGGCCGATCGGGTTGCGTCTCAGCGCGCCAGCGGCCCGCTGGCGCGTGCGGATTTACTTCTCCCTCCGGGAGGCGTAAATCCGCGGACAAAGGTAGGGGGGGTTTAGATAGGGCCGGGGGGGTGGGTTAGGTAGAGGTAGGGAGGGGAAGGTGAGGGGAGGGCGAAAGAGAGTTCCCTCCGAGGGCCTTGCGCGCGCCGATCCTGGATTTTAGCAGATACGCGTGGCTACGCGCATATCTGCTAAAATCCAGCATACTTTTGTTTGCGACTGGTGCGCCAACAAAAGTACGCGAACGCGCATTTTTTAAAAATCTACCCCAATGTGAACAAGTGCAAGTTGATGCATATAGGGAAAAATAACTCTTAGTATAGTTACACAGTGTTAAGTTCCATCTTAGAAATATCACCCAGGAAAGAGATCTAAGCATCACAGTGGATAATACATTGAAATCATCAGCTCAGTGTGCTAGGGGTGTGCATTCGTTTTCGACGTATTGGCAATCCGCAACGTATATGTCCCTATTCGTTGTATTCATGGGGAAGCGAAATGTATCGTGACTCCCCATGAATATAACATATCATCCGTTCCATATGTTTGGCGCCACACTCTTTTCTTCGCCGCCATTTGCAATCGGAGAACGCCATTTGGGTGTATCCATAGCCAAAAACCAGCCCTTTCCTGTGAGTCACCAGTGACCTCACAGCCCTGTCAGAGTGGGTCGGACAGGTTGGCACGGATACCAGAATGCAACGTATGAGCGATAAGATTTTTGAAATGCACTGAATGCAGCCAATTGCGCTGTCACTCAGTGCTCGGCGATGATTTTCCTGATGACCCAGCACTATATATACTTAAGCACGTGGAGTGCCACGCACTTTCTTTGCAGGGATGACCTGGGGCGGCTGGGAGGTGGTCTGTCTCTGCGGATGCACTCAGAGCTAGTCTGAGTTCTCAAATCTGTATTCAATTGCTAGCTAGGCTAGTTACTTAAGAGAAAAAGATATTTATTTTTTATTTGGCTACAGTGCCAGCTAGCCCTGTTTTTTTAGTTGATCTGAGACGGTCTCTTTGTGCCAGGGAGATGTTGTGTTCCACGCCTGCGGGCTTGGTCCCCTACCTCGTTTCCTAACCAGGCTGCCGGCAGCGTCGGCTCTGACTGCCCTGCTCCGGTCTCGGGACCCCCGTGCGTCGGCGCAGGCCCCTGAGCGAGCCACCGGGTTTGGAGCCGTCCCTGCCCCTCCCTCGCGGTCGCCTGCTGCTCTCCCCCGCGGCCCGGATCCAAGATGGCCGCCGCCATCTTAGGCGCGAATCCGCGCCCCTTCACTAGAATTAAAGGGACATTGTCCCTTTAATTGCTCTCATCTGATTCCTATCCACAGAGCCAGAGGAAGTATAAAAGGAGACTTCCTCTGACCATTCCTTGACTTGGCAACGTCTCCTGTGAGTGTTGTTTGAGTCTGATTGCTTTGGTGAGTTCCATCGCCTTGATTCCTTGTTCCAGTTTCGTCTTGGTATTCCTGGTTCTTGACTTCGGATTGGCTAGCGGTGATTCCTGGTATTGACTTCGGACTGGCAAGCGGTGATTCTCTGGTGTGTGACTTTACTGGCAAGTGGTGATCCCTCAGTGTGTGACCTCGGACTGGTAAGCGACGACCCTCTGGCACTTGACCTTAGACCTCTTCCTGACCATAGTCTCCAAGGGCCCACCTAAGTCCCAGCAGCCCGGGTCCCTACGGGCTCCTCCCGGGGGGACCGTGGGCTTCCAGGGGTGAAGCTCCAGACAGCACTTGTACCGTACGTCTGTTCCTTGACCTCTCAAAGGTCCACCTAAGTCCCAGCAGTCCGGGTCCCTATGGGCTCCTCCTGGGGGGACCGTGGACTTCCAGTGGCGAAGACACACCTCGTTCCTTGACGTCATGACTCTTCATCCACCTTCACAGTCGCACCTGTCTACAGTGCCAAGGGTCAGCTGGTCACATCTTCTGTTCCTGCCTCGCCACCCGACGGGAGAACCTACGGATCTTCCTCCAAGGTATACTATCCTCCCGTCGGCCCAAGGGTCCACAAGCCTGAGCATAACAGATTGCCAAGTCCATGGACCCGGCAGAGGTATCTGCCCACCAGGCCATTCCTGGAATGGCCCAGCGCCTGAAGGACCAGCAAAAGACTCTCGATGCCCTGGTGTCTGCAGTACAGGGTCTGACCCAACGCCTTGAGGCATTAGGGCCCATGAACCCTGCGCTGCTGTCTCCACCTAGGGCTCAAGGAGGCTGCCCTACTCAGCCACACACCATCCAGGCCTCCGGGGGCGACCTGGGGCAAGTAACTCCCACTCAACTCCCGGTGCCCTCTCGATACGCCGGAGATGCGAAGTTGTGTTGAGGATTTCTCAGCCAATGCCAGGTCCGTTTCTCCATGCTGCCTGCACAGTTTCCCAGCAACCTGGTCAAAACCAGCTACATTATGTCCCTGCTCGACGGGAAGCCTCTGATATGGGCCTCTCATCTGTGGGAGAGAAGGGACCCTGTCTTAGAAGACTTGAGTCAGTTCCTGTCTGCCTTCTGGCAGATTTTTGATGAACCCGTCCGCAAATCCACTGCGGTCTCAGAATTGCTCCAATTGCGGCGGGGTACTCGGACAGTGGCAGAGTACGTTATGGAATTCCGTACCCTGGCCGCAGAGCTGAATTGGAGAGAAGATTGCCTACACGGAATCTTCTTGGAGGGGCTAGCCTCGCGCCTTCAGAATGAGCTAGCAGCGAAGGAACTCCCAGACGATCTCAATGGCATGATAGAATAGGCCAATTGAGTGGATTGTCAGATGAGGATTCGCCTTCCGGTAGTTAAGGCAGCGAGAAGGCCCTAACCTCCTTCCAAGAGTGCATATGAAGCCCTTCGGGCACCCGCCGAAGAGCCCATGGAGTTGGGTCGTGGGAGAGTGTCTCTTCAAGAGCATCGGCGGTGCACGAAGGAAGGACTTTGTTTTTATTGCGGCGCAGCAGGCCATCGAATAGCCGCCTGCCCAGCACGACCAGAAAACTCTTGGGCCTAGGACCTGAAGGAGGTCTCTTCCTGGGCTGTACTGCACCCGCACCTCCACTAACATTTCCAGTGGCGTTAACCTCGACTGATGGGGAGTTCCACACGCTAGCTCTAGTGGACTCCGGCACCGGCGGCAATTTTATAATGAAAGGCCTGGTGGAACACTTAAAGATTCCACAAGTTCGCCTCCCTGTTCCTATGGTCATCTCCTCGATCCAGGAGAATCCTCTTCCAGAACAGGTGACAACACCACGATTTCCGTCCAGCTGAGGGCTGGGGCCCTGCATCAAGAACAGATGTCGTTCTATGTCCTGGAGTACTCCATCCATCCGATCATCCTAGGTCTTCCTTGGCTCCAGTAGCATGAGCCCCAGTTTGATTGGAAGGCTTTGCAGCTGGCTCGTTGTGGGCCGAATTGCCACGGCAATTGCCTCTACTCTGTGGTGCCAGTATCCTGTCCCATAGCTTCCACCAGCCTCCCAGGCCTCCAGCCCCATATGCCGCATACGCGGATGTTTTCTCGAAACAAAAGGCCGAAATACTGCCACCGATCCTTCGATTCTGCCATCAATCTTCTCCCAGGGACGGAGCCTCCTTGAGGGCACACCTATGCCCTTTCAATATATATATAAATGATCTGGAAAGGAATATTACGAGTGAGGTAATCAAATTTGCAGATGATACAAAATTATTCAGAGTAGTTAAATCACAAGTGGATTGTGATACATTTCAGGAGGAACTTGCAAGACTGGAAGACTGGGCATCCAAATGGCAGATGAAATTTAATGTGGACAAATGCAAGGTGTTGTATATAGGGAAAAATAACCCTTGCTGTAGTTACACGATGTTAGGTTCCATATTAGGAGCTACCACCGAGGAAAAAGATCTAGACATCATAGGGGCTAATACTTTAAAATTGTCGGCTCAGTGTGCTGCAGCAATCAAAAAAGCAAACCAAACAGAATGTTAGGAATTATTAGGGAGGGAATGGTTAATAAAATGGAAAATGTCATAATGCCTCTGTATCGCTCCATGGTGAGACCACACCTTGAATACTGTGTATATGTGGATAAACATGTGGATAGTTAGCATGGGGCACATTTAAAACTAATCGGAGAAAGTTCTTTTTTACTCAACGCACAATTAAACTCTGGAATTTGTTGCCAGAGGATGTGGTTAGTGCAGTTAGTATAGCTGTATTTAAAAAAGGATTGGATAAGTTCTTGGAGGAGAAGTCCATTACCTGCTATTAAGTTCACTTAGAGAATAGCCACTGCCATTAGCAATGGTAACGTGGAATAGACTTAGTTTTTGGGTACTTGCCAGGTTCTTATGGCCTGGATTGGCCACTGTTGGAAACAGGATGCTGGGCTTGATGGACCCTTGGTCTGACCCAGTATGGCATTTTCTTATGTACTTATGTTCTTATGTACAATTCTGGTCGCCACATCTAAAAAAAGATATAGTTGCAATGGAGAAGGTACAGAGAATGGCAACCAAAATGATAAAGGGACTGGAACATCAACCCTATGAGGAATGGCTGAAGAGGTTAGGGCTGTTCAGCTTGGAGAAGAGACATCTGAGGGGGGATATGATAGAGGTCTTTAAGATCATGAGAGGTCTTGAAAGAGTAGATGTGAATCGGTTATTTACACTTTCGAATAATAGAAGGACTAGGGGGCATTTCATGAAGTTAGCAAGTAGCACATTTAAGACTAATTGGAGAAAATTCTTTTTCACTCAATGCACAATAAAGCTCTGGAATTTATTGCCAGAGGATATGGTTAGTGTAGTTAGTGTAGCTGTGTTCAAAACAAGTTTGGATACGTTCTTGGAGGAGAGATTAACTCTATGAATTAAGTTTACTTAGGGAATAGCCACTGTTATTAATTGCATCAGTAGCATGGGATCTTCTTAGTGTTTGGGTAATTGCCACGTTCTTGTGGCCTGGTTTGGCCTCTGTTGGAAAGAGGATGCTGGGCTTGATGGACCCTTAGTCTGACCCAGCATGGCAATCTCTTATGTTCTTATGTACATCCAGGAGAACCTGGCAAAAGGGTTCATATGCCTTCAAAGTCTCCGGCCAGAGCCGTATTCTTTTTTGTGGGCAAGAAGGACGGATCCCTTTGCCCATGTATAGACTACCATGGATTGAACAAGATCACCATGAAGGACCGCTACCCATTGCCGTTGATCTCTGAACATTTTGATCGGCTCCAAGGAGCCAGAATATTTACAAAGCTGGACCTCAGAGGAACATATAATCGTGTTCATATATGCCGAGGCAATGAATGGAAAACAGCTTTCAATACCTGCGACGGCCATTTTGAATACTTGGTCATGCCCTTCGGCCTCTGCAATGCCCAGGCAGTATTCCAAAACATGATGAATGAAATCTTCAGAGACATGTTGAATGATTGTGTAGTAGTATATTTGAACGATATACTAGTCTTCTCTCGGGATTTTCAGACCCACCATTTGGATGTTTCCAAGGTTCTTCAGAGACTCAGAGATAATCATCTATATGCCAAACTAGAAAAATGTGCCTTCCACCAGGAGTCAGTCCTATTCTTAGAATACATCGTGTCCAGCCAAGGCTTCCAGATGGATCCACAGAAAACTAAGAGCATTTGGGACTGGCCTCAACCTACAGGTTTAAAGGCCCTACACCCCTTTGTAGGATTTACCAACTACTATAGGTCATTGATACATCACTACTCCACTTTCACCGCGCCTCTCACCGTCATGACATGCAAGGGAGCCAATCCCTCTCAGTGGTCCCCTGAAGCTGTAACAGACTTTCAGGAACTCAAAAAAGCCTTCCTTCAGGAGCCATATCTTCGCCACCCTGATCCTCGATGACCTTTCGTAGTTGAGGTAGATGCCTTGGACGTTGGAGTTGGCACTGTCCTCAGCTAGCACAGTGTTACATATACGCTCCACCCATGCTCTTTTTTCTCTTGACATTTCTCCCCTGCTAAGCGAAACTACAGAATTGTAGATAAAGAGTTGCTTGCAATCAAGTTGGCATTCGAGGAGTGGGGCCCATGACTCGAAGGTACTCAACACCAAATAACATTTTTTATGGATCATAAAAACCTTGAATATCTGCGTCATGCACAACGCTTGAACCACAGACATGCTCGCTTGTCATTGTTTTTTTTAAAAGATTCAATTTCCTTCTGAGATATCACCCAACAGACAAGAAAACTCGTGCAGAAGCTTTCTACCGCTTGTTTACACCAGAAGATATCCCGGACACTCTGAAGCATATCATCGACCCTACTTGGGTGCTCCTCTCAGCCACACACACAGTGCTGGTCAGAAAAACCATGGTACCCCAGGCACTCAGGAAAAAAGATTCTCAGATGGGCTCATGACTCACATCTAGCCAGTCATCCTGGGCAATCCCGAACTCTGTCTACTTTGGAGAGATACTATTGGTAGCCTTCAATGAAAAGGACGTCTAGACCTATGTAGAATCTTGTGCTACGTGCACCAGACAGAAACCACCTACTGGTCGTCCCTGGGGCCTTCTCCAACCTTTGCCCGCTCCTAGCGAACCATGGACCCACATATCCATGGACTTTATCATTGATCTCCCTGTGTCTAGTGGTAACAACACCATATGGGTTACCATTGATCGGTTTTCCAAAATGGCACATTTTATGGCTCTACCTGGACTACCTTCTGCTCCTGAACTTGCAAAACTTTTTATCCGTCATATATTCCGTGTACATGCATGCTAAAACACATACTCTCGGACCGAGGAGTATAATTCACAGCCAAATTCAGGAGATCTCTCTGTAAGAAATTTGATATTTCTCTGAATCTGACTTCCAGTTATCACCCACAAGCCAACAGACAAACTGAAAGGATGAATCACACTTTAAAGCAGTTCCTCCAGGCCTATGTCAACTCAAGACAGAACGATTGGGCTGAGCTGCTCCCCTGGACAGAATTTGCGCTGAATTCACATCCTTCAGCTTCCACAGGCTCTTTGCCCTTTCAACTAGTCTATGGTCGCCAGCCCTTACCTCCATTACCGATACCTTTATCGGTGACCTCTCCGGCCGCTCAAGCTTCAGCACAGGAGTAACATGAGCTATGGGAAAACACTAAGGCTCTGCTTCAAAAGGCTGGACAACAAGCGAAGAAGTTTTATGATGCCCATTACAGTGCAGCTCCACAACTTCAGCCTGGAGATAAGGTACGGTTAAGTACCCATTTCATTCATTTCAAATTACCTTCAGTTCGATTTGCACCTCAGTATAAAGGACCATTTCCTATACTACGTCGCCTGGGTCCAGTCACATACAGCTTGTAGTTACCATCAACACTAAAGATCCACAATGCCTTCCACATCTCCCTACTGAAACCACTCATCTTGTCCAAGTTTTCTAAGAAGACACCTGAGCCGCAGCCCCTCTCTGCAGAGGAAGACATAACCTACGAGGTAGATGACATCTTAGATGCGTGGATACATGGAAAATGATGGGAATATCTAATTTCCTGGGAAGGTTTCGAACCAGGAGAAAACAGCTGGGAACCCGCAAGTAATGTTTTGGACAAATAACTAATCAGGCAATTCCATCTAGCTCACCCCAGGAAGCCAAAACCCCCGGGGAGGGGCCCTAAGAAAGGAGGTACAGTTGCGCCTGTCAGTCACAGAAGGCTGCAACTTCTCATGCTCACCTCTTTTTTTCCCTGCACCATCAATCATTGGGAGAATGGCAGCCTCCGCCAACCAACGCCGACTTCCCCGGCATCCCCGGGACAGCATGGATGCTGCCGACCGCCATATTACTTCCGGCATCACCTAGGCGTGCGCGCAGGGCCTCCTTATGAATACATTATGGCGGGAATCTCGGGGGCATCCCCTCCCGATGACATCAACACCGCTAGTGTACTTACACTGACTGGCCCATTGCTAAGACGACTTAGCAAGGAGTTCTCTCACTTGTTAAATCCCCGCTAACTTGGATCTTCTGTTCCAGACTCTTCTCCTGGCATTCGGATGCTCTGAGTATCCGGCTATCCGCTCCTCGGGGGTTCTTCTGCGTCTTGGCTATCCGCTCCTCGGAGGGCCCTCCTGCCTGGGACTTCCTGAACCGCTCTTCGAGTATCTCTGCTGGGACTTTCTTGTGTGAGTACATTCTCCAACTTCTATCAACTTTACTGAAGATTCCACGGCGTACCCCATTCCTCAGGCCACTACCATTCTTTAGTCTGTCTATGCTACTCTATCTGTGCCTCAGGATATTACACTACTTCTCCTCTGCTATCAAGCCTCTGGAGATTTTTGGGAGGAAAATCCTTGCACTTCTGTCCCTCCGAGATCCCGGATGAGGATCACAGCTCCAACTCTTTCCTTGCAATCTGGAATACCCCCAGACTCAGTAGAGTCAGGGTCATCCATCACCTCTGCTCCATGATTGAACCCCCTTGTCTATCAAGAAGGCAGGTTACACCTCCTGACATAGAGCTTACCCAGAGCTCTGGAATACTCCTGTGCTGGTTCCAGATTAAATCTCTTGCCCCATCACATCCTGAACACTTCCAGCAGATGTTGACATAATGTTTAAAACCACTCAAGGCTCTCAGAAAGAGGAAACCTGCACTGTACCATTAAAATGTTCAGCTCTTTTAAGCTCTGTGCGCTTTCTGTGACATAGGTGCCGTGTCTGTGACGTGAGCTGCTTAGAATGATGAGGTGGTGCAGCATAGAAATGTTTTAAATAATATGCAGAGGAACAGCTTAGTGTACTTAAAGTCTGTGTAATGTGAAGCTAATTTTGATGGAAAGATTCCGATGCTGAAAGAAGGGAAGTCCAGTAACAGGAATGTGGCTTCACCAAATGTTTTAACCTATCACATTAGACTAAGCAGTCTTTCTCAACTGTTCCATCCCAATTTTTAGGGGAAAACTATTTGCTGGTTTATGTGTTGAAATAAGGTCGCAGAGAGAGACATTTTTCCCATTAGGCATTCTTTTTTTCACTTTATAAATGAATTCTTAAAAATCCCACAGGGCAAAAAATATAGGAGTGTATGATTGGTTAAGTGGCTGCTTAGATATGCTGAAGGGTTATTCCCGTTTTGTGTCTGTGGGGAAAGTGTCAATAGAAAATTGACAGTATTCAAGATGCAGTCTCCATGGTGAGACCGCATCTTGAATACTGTGTACAATTCTGGTCGCCGCATCGCAAAAAAGATATAGTTGCGATGGAGAAGGTACAGAGAAGGGCAACCAAAATGATAAAGGGGATGGAACAGCTCCCCTATAAGGAAAGACTAAAGAGGTTAGGGCTGTTCATCTTGGAGAAGAGACGGCTGAGGTGGGATATGATAGAGGTCTTTAAGATCATGAGAGGTCTTGAACGAGTAGATGTGAATCGGTTATTTACACTTTCAAATAATAGAAGGACTAAGGGGCATTCCATGAAGTTAGCAAGTAGCACATTTAAGACTAATCGGAGAAAATTCTTTTTATTTATTTATTTATTTATTTATTTATTTATTTATTTTGTATACCGACATTCGATCGAGATATCACATCGGTTTCCAGATAACAGGTTGAATAGGGCGGGATCTGCCCTATTTTACATTTAACAAGATAACAATTAAACTATTGCAGTAAAAACATTGTAACATATGAATGCAAAAGAATGTGTGTATAAATTTGTAGCATATATCCTATATACAATATATACAGTATGACTTGGTTAGGATTAGATCTGGTGTCAGAGGCTATGGGGGTTTGGGGGGGAAAAGGAGGGGGTGGTTGTGAGGGGGGCTGTTATGCGGTAGTGCATGTTAGGAGTCATGTGGGAAGGTTTTCAAGAACATGCATTTGAGGAGTTTGGGAATCCGGAGGGAAGGCTTTCAAGAACAGCCATGTTTTTAGCTGTTTTTTAAAGACTTGTGGTGAGGGTTTGTTTCTGAGATGTGTGGGGAGGGAGTTCCATAGGGTAGGGCCAGCTATTGAAATGGCTCGTTTGCGTGTTGTAATGAGGTGAGCATTTTTGAGATTTGGGATGGAGAGGAGACCTGTGTTGGAGGATCTGAGATTTCTTTGTGTGGTGTATGGTCGGATAGTATTGTTTAGCCAGACCATTTTGTTGTTGTTTATTTTTTTGTGTATAAGGGTGAGGGTTTTATACTGGATTCTTTGTGTGATGGGCAGCCAGTGGAGATCTTTGAGAGTGGGTGTAATGTGGGAGGATTTTCTGTGGTTGGTGATAATTCTGGCGGCGGCGTTTTGTAGGACTTGGAGGGGTTTGATGTGGATTTCTGGTAGTCCAATGAGGAGGGAGTTGCAGTAGTCGAGTTTTGAGAAAATAATTGATTGAAGTACTGTTCGGAAATCGTGCTGTTGGAGGAGGGGTTTGAGTTTTTTAAGTGTTTGAAGCTTGAAAAATCCATCTTTGATTGTATTGGAGATGTGTTGTTTAAAGTTGAGTTGGCTGTCGATTGTTACTCCTAGGTTTTTTGTGGATGGTGTGAGTGAGGTTCTTGATAAGTTTGGCATCCCAGGATTGTTTGAGCTCCCTGGGTTGTTTGAGGGGGTGCTCTCGAGAGGAGAAGAGGGACGGTCGTCATGGATGTGAATGATTTCTGTTTTGGCTTGGTTGAGGCAGAGAGATAGTTGGGATAGCAGATGTGATAGTTTTGAACTGAGTTTGTTCCATTTTTCCATGGTGAGTTCAATGGACTTGGTTATGGGGAGTAGAATTTGTATGTCGTCTGCATAGACAAAGTAGGTGAGGTTGGCATCTGAGAGGTATTTGCATAGTGGGAGGAGGTAGATGTTGAAGAGGGTTGAGGATAGTGAAGAACCTTGAGGGACGCCATGGGTGAGGGGCACTTGGGAGGATTCAGATGAGTTTGTCTTGACAATGAAGGATCTGTTAGTGAGGTAGGATTTGAACCAATTGAGTGTAGTGTCTTGAAGACCGATTTCTTTAAGCCTGGTGAGGAGTGTTCTGTGGTTGATGGTGTCAAAGGCGGCTGATATATCAAGGAGTATCAGGAGGAATGTTTTGCCACTGTCACGACCTCTTAGGATGGTGTCGGTGAGAGCGAGGAGGAGAGTCTCTGTGCTGTAGAATTTTCTGAAGCCGTGCTGTGTTGGGTGGAGAAAATTGTGGGCGTCAAGGTGGTCTGTAAGTTGATTGTTGACAGTTTTCTCGATGATTTTTGCTAGGAATGGGAGGTTGGAGACTGGTCTGTAGTTTGCAGGATCTGATTTGTCGAGTTGCGGTTTTTTTATGATTGGTTTGATGATGGCGTTTTTGAGTTTGTCTGGGAAGATTCCTTGCTCAAGAGATAGGTTGATGATTTGTGTTATTGGTTTGACAATAATCTCTTTGATGAGTTTTAGGGTTTTGATGGGGATGGAGTCTACGGGGTGGGAAGCTGGGTTGGTTTTTTTGATGATGGGTTCAATTTCAGTAGATGCAACAGGTGTGAATTGGGTCCATGTGTGGATGGGTGGAGGGATGTTTGTTGAGTCGTTGTGGGATGGGGGAATCTTGGCAATGATGTTGTCGACTTTGTCCTTGAAAAATTGTGCTAGTTTGTCACTGGAGATGTTGTTGGAGTTTGGCGTTGTGGCATTCTGGATAGGGTTGGTGAGTTCTTTGACGTAGGAGAAGAGGGTCCTCGGGTTGAATTGGTATTCATGAATTCTTGTTGTGTAGAAATTGCGCTTTGCTGTGTTGAGGTCAGCTGTATAGTTGTGTAGTAGTGATCTGTATTTGTCTTTTAGGTTTGGTGGGTTTTAGGTTTTTCACTCAACGCACAATAAAGCTCTGGAATTTGTTGCCAGAGAATGTGGTTTTTGCAATTAATGTAGCTGGGTTAAAAAAAGGTTTGGATAAGTTCTTGGAGGAGAAGTCCATTAACTGCTATTAATCAAGTTTACTTAGGGAATAGCCACTGCTATTAATTGCATCAGTAGCATGGGATCTTCTTAGTGTTTGGGTAATTGCCAGGTTCTTGTGGCCTGGTTTGGCCTCTGTTGGAAACAGGATGCTGTGCTTGATGGACCTTTGATCTGACCCAGCATGGCAATTTCTTATGTTCTTCTGATCTTACCATCTATACAAGGTCTACGGTCTGTTTCTTGTATCACCATCTGCCTTCTTGCCATCTATCGTACAGCTTCCTCGGCATACCCCGGGCCACTACCAGATCTGCACTCAGAGGTATTTACATGAGCCTGCAGGAATACCTGGGTGTACCCCGCGCTGAGGGCCACTACTGGATCTTCACATCTACATCATCCTGACTACTGTATTTGCTTCAAGGACTGAGTTTATTACATTTCCTGCTTCTCTGGTTATGTACTATCTTTTCTCCTTAATAAAGTCTCTCTCACAGCTGTGTCCTACATCACTGAGACCACGCCCACCGTGGTGAGGCCCACAGAGCTCCTCCCTGTGGGTTTGAGACATCTCTCACCTTGGCCTGGGGTCCACAAATTCATCAAAATCCTAACAGATTTATGAAAATATCGGCATATTGATATTTTAAGTTAAATCATATATTTATCCTTGATCTATCCATAGTTGCATAGCAGCACAATTTAATTCCTTAGTAATAGAACTAAACAACTTTTCTTGAGAGCAAAAATGAGTTTATATGAAGAATAAACATACCACTTCTTTTCTATTGTATGGATGAATATAATGGCACCTATTATTTTTTTTAACTTAAAGGTTTCTGCCATTCTGTGTCTACAGAAATGATCCTTTAAAAATAGTGCCGTCTATGGCATATCTACCAGTCCTTTCCAAATCAGTAAAAGTTTTGAACTATCTGAAAAGAAACAAAGAGGAGATATATGAATAAACAAGAAAAATAAGAATTATACTGGCATTGTGACAGAAGACATCTCTGCTTTTTTTTATTGCAAACCTATGGCAGAGTATTAGTGCCTGAATCCATTTGTATAGGAAAGTAATGCTTTCCTACCTTGTGCAGCCAAGCGATACCTTCATGCCTGTCACAAAAATGCTGTCAGAACGCTATTGATTTGCTGTTACTGAGACATCTGCAAGCCTTCTCAATATGACTGCCTCAGCCTGTCATTTCCTCAAGCTGCACTGTGCCTCTGAACACATGACTCAGGAACCAGTGGAGCGCAGAGGAAGATTTGACCAATGAAAAAGCTGAAAGGGCAAAGATTGTAAATCTGCCTAGGTTTTTTGGAGTGCAGTTGGAGAAAGATAGAGTAGGACAGCAGATTGCAGCTTGTGACTCTGCCCTTTAAGCCTGCTGTTCCCTATAGGGATTTACACAGTGAGTATCCCAATTAGGTTTGGAAGCAGGAGATTTGTGGACAGTTCGGGAAAAGACGAGCTATAAATCACATGAAATTACAGCACAATTTTCTATTGAACCTGTATTGCTGTTCTAAATTATAGCTGCTGCCAGGCCCTTGTGATCTGTGACTAGGGCATGGTTCAGTATAGTATAGGTACAAAGAATAAAGGTCCCACAGTCAGAGGGAAGACCACTACTCAGAATCATGCAGAGGAAGAGATCTGATCCTGGCATTTACATAAATCAGTGAACCACCAGACTACTCCAGTAACATCTATTACTATATTAAAAGCATTGTTATTTATCTTCATCATGTATATGTAGCACAGCAATTGCATTTTAAGGGTCTGGGGGAAATTATATATGTTTATGCATGCATTTTATTGGACCCAATTATTCATGTAAGTATATTCCTTGAAGAATATAGTGAGGTAACATAAGAACATAAGATGTGCCATGCTCATGCTGGATCAGATCAAGGTACATTGAACCCAGCAGTTTGCCTCTGACAGTGGCCAGTCCACGCCACAAGTAACCATCAGATCTCCAATAGTTGATCTATTTCTTATATATCACTCCCAGGGATAATGGTGGCTTCTCCAAGTATACCTGGCTATAACTGTTTATGGAATTTTCCTTCAGGAACCTGTCCAGCCATCTTTTGATCCCCAGTATGTTATTTACCTTGACCAATTCCTCTGGCAACAGATTCCACAGCTCGATTGTGTACTGAGTGAAAAAAAAATATTTCTTACGATTTGTTTTAAATTTCCCAGTTACTAGTTTCTTGGAGGGTTTCCTAGTCCTAGTGTTGTTTGATAGGCTAAATTACCCACGCTGTCTCACTCATTATTTTATAAATTTCAATAACATCCCCTCTCAGTAGTCTATTTTCCAAGCAACAGAGCCTTAATCTGTTTAGCATTTTCTATAAGGAAGCTTCTCCAACTCATTTATCATTTTTATTGCCTTTCTCTGTACCTTTTCCATGTTTGCTATGTCATTTTTGAGATGGAGGCGAACAGAACTGCACACAATACTCAAAGTGTGGTCATACCATAGATCTATACAAGGCCATTATGATATTCTCAGTTTTGTTCTCTAGTCCTTTCCAAATAATTCCTAATATTCTATTTGCCTTTTTGACTAATGCCACACACTGAGCCGAAGATTTCAAAGTGTTATCCGCAAGGGCTATGAGGTCCTTTTCCTAGGCGGTGACTCCTAATATGGATCCCTTCATCGTGTAGTTGGGATTATTTTTCCCTATGTGCATTACTTTGTACTTGTCCACTTTAAATTGCATCTGCCATTTAGAAATCCAGTCTCCTAGTCTCACAAGGTCCTTCTCCAGTTCTTCACAATCTACTGCTGTTTTAACAACTTAAAACAATTTTATTTCATCTACAAATCTGGTTACCTCACTCATCATTCCTTTCTCTAGATCATTTATGAATATGCTAAATAACTAGAGATATGCATTGCCCGAACCTTTTGGTTCATGCTTCGTTTTCGGCCCGCCGTGGGAAATTTCATTTTTCCCATGGTTCAGGCTTTTGTTTTTTGTGGGACCCGAAGTTTTGGGTTAGTGTGCACTAACCTGAAAACTGAATTTTTCCGAAATTTCGTGACAAATTCCTTTCGTTTTTGGGGTCCCCGATCCAGGATGAATTAGGCAATTTCAATGAAATTCCCTAATTTGTCCAAAACGACTGCACATCCCTATAAAAATACAGGTCCTAATACAGACCCCTGGACCACTCCACTAACAACATTTCTCCATTCGGAAAACTGACCATTTAGTTCTACCTTCTATTTCTTCTTTATTCCAGTTACCAATCCATAATAGGACACTGCTGCCAATCCCATGACCTTCCAATTTCCTGAGGAGTCTCTCATGAGGGACCATGAAATGCCTTCTGAAATCCAAATGCACTATATTAACCGGCTCACCTTTGTATGTTTAATTGCCCCTCAAAATCTAATAAATTGGCAAGGCAAGACTTCCCTTTGCAAAAACCATGTTGACTCTCCCCCATTAAACCATGCCTATTTATGGTATCAGAAATTATGTTTTTAAGAATAGTTTCAATCATTTTGCCTGGCACCGAAGTCAGGCTCACCGGTCTATAGTTCAATAATAATATCAAGGTAATCAAGGCCTTGGTGGTAGTAGATTACTAGTTTTAAGGTTATACTGTAATTCATTGCTCTAAAGGAGATGTATCACAGGATATTGTTTTGACTGTGTACATATATTCATTTCTGTTTATGGTTGTGCATTTCTTTTATTGCTGCCCTGGATCATGAAATAATAAAAGCTGCACTATTTTATCTCCGTGTGCTCATTGACTCATAGGTACATAAGAACATAAGAAAATAAAATATGCCATACTGGGTCAGACCAAGGGTCCATCAAGCCTAGTATCCTGTTTCCAACAGTGGCCAATCCAAGTCATAAGTTCCTGACAAGTACCCAAACATAAGATAAATCACAAGCTACTATTGCTTATTAATTACTGTAATAGCAGTTAATAGATTTTTCTTCTAGGAACTTATCCAAACCTTTTTTAAACCCAGTTACACTAACTGCTGCCACATCCTCTGGCAATGAATTCCAGAGCTTAACTATGCGCTGAGTGAAAAGAAATTTTCTTTGATTTGTTTTAAAGGAGCTATTTGCTAACTTCATTGAGTGCCTCCTGTTCAAGTCCTTTCATGATTTTGTAGATTTCTATCATACACCCCCACCTCAGTCATTTCTTCTCCAATCTGAACAGCCCTAACTTTTTTAGCCTTTCCTCTTAGGGCAGCCGTTCCTTGCCCTTTATCATTTTGGTTGCCCTTCTCTGCACTTTCTCCAATGCATCTATATCCTTTTTGAGATGCTATGACCAGAATTACACACAGTATTCAAGGAGCGGACTCACCATGGAGCAATACAGAGGCATTATGACATCCTCCATTTTATTTTCCATTTCCTTCCTAATAATTCCAAACATTCTGTTTGCTTTTTTGATCACCATAGTACACTAGGCCAATGATTTCAATGTATTATCCGCTATGACGCTCAGATCTCTTTCCTGGGTGGTAACTCCTAACATCGTGTAACTACAGCAAGGGTTATTTTTCCATATGTGCATCACTTTGCACTTGTCCATGTTAAATTTCATCTGCCATTTGGAAGCCCAATCTTCCAGTCTGGCAAGGTAATCCTGCAATTCATCACAATAAGCTTGAGATTTAACTACTCTGCATAATTTTGTGCCATCCACAAATCTGATCACTTCACTCATCGATCCCCTTTCCAGATCATTTATAAATATATTAAAAAGCACTGGTCCAAGTACAGATCCCTGAAGCACTCTACTGTTTACCTTTTTCCACTGTGAAAACTGACCATTTATTCCTACTCTGTTTCCTGTCTTTTAACCAACTTGCAATCCACAAAAGGACATCACCTCCTAACCCATGACGTTTTAGTTTTCTTAGAAGCCTCTCATGCAGGACTTTGTCTAATGTCTTCTGAAAATCCAAATACACCACTTCTACCAGTTCACCGTTGTCCACATTTTTATTCATTCCTTCAAAAAAATGTAGAAGTTTTGTGAGGAAAGACTTCCTTTGGGTAAATCCATGTTGGCTGTGTCTCATCAAACCATGTCTATCTAAATGTTTTGCGATTTTATTCTTTATAACAGTTTCCATGATTTTTCCCGGCACTGAAGTCAGGCTTACCAGTCTATAGTTTCACGGATCACCCCTGGATCCCTATTTAAATATATGGGTTACATTGGATATCTTCCAGTCTTCAGGTACATCTAATGATTTTAATGATAGGTTACAAATTAATTGAAATAGGTCTGAAATTTCATTTTTTAATTCTTTCAGTACCCTGGGGTGTATACCATCTGGTCCAGGTGATTTACTACTCTTTAGTTTGTCAATCAGGTCTACCATATCTTCCAGGTTCACTGTGATTTGGTTCAGTTGATCTGAATCATCACCCATGAAAACCTTCTCCGGAATGATTATCTCTCCAACATCCTCTTCGGTAAACACCGAAGCAAAGAAATTGTTTAATCTTTCTGTGATGGCCTTATCTTCTCTGAGTGCTCCTTTAACCCTTTGATCATCCAATGGTCCAACTGACTCTCTTGCTGGCTTTCTGCTTCGGATATATTTTTTTTGCCTCTATGGCCAACTTCTTTTCAATCTCTTTTTTGCCTCTATGGCCAACTTCTTTTCAATCTCTTAGCCTGTCTTATCAATGTCTTACATTTAACTTGCCAATGCATATGCTTTATCCAATTTTCTTCTGATGGATCCTTCTTTCAATTTTTGAATGAAAACTTTTAGCTAAAATAGCATCTTTCACTTCACCTTTTAATCATGCCAGTAATCATTTTGCCTTCCTTCCACCCTTCTTAATGCATGGAATACATCTGGTCTGTGCTTCTAGGATGGATTTTTTAACAATGTCCATGCCTGTTGCACACTTTTTACCTTTGTAGCTATACCTTTCAGTTTTGTTTTGTTATTCTTTATTTTCATTTTCAAAAATTACTAGGAATAACTCCTGTACAGAAAACACAATGTCAAAAAAGAAATAACAAATAAAGAAAATATACTCTCTATAATATCAGTTATAAATGATATTTGAATTATAAGAAAATTATATAGTAATTAGGAGGCAGAAAAGAGCATGCTCCATCAGGAATATTATATTATCAACATATAATAATGATAAGTCACCAGATCACTTCCACAGTCTTAATTCTATCTTACACCAAGCCTGTAGAGGGTACAATAGAGGATAGCCCTTCCAAGAATGTTCTAAGTTGCTCCGGTTCATAGAATATGTAATTGACATTTAGGTATCTTAAACAAGCCTTACAGGAGAATTTTAGAACAAATTTAGCATTTAAATTCAATACATCAGGTCTCATTCTCAAAAATTATTTTCTACGTGTCTGAGTTGTTTTAATGACATCAGGAAATATCCGTACAGGTTTCCCATAGAATAGACTTTGTCTGTTTCTAAAAAACAAACGCATGACATGATTCCTTTCTGATAGAAATGCGAAAGATACTAATAGAGGTCTCCTTAAATTTATTTCAGCTTCAGATGACATTTCTAAAATATTTGTTAATTCCAACGGGCATTCTTGATCTTCAGTTTGAATTGTCTGCTTGAAATGGAAAGCCTTTCTAACCACAGGAAGTGAAGTCTCAGGATTCTTCGAAACTTATTTCATTTACAGTTTAAACACATCCAATGGTGAACTTAACCTTATTATAGGGAAATTAAGACATTGAAGATTAATTGCTCGTAGTGCATTTTCTACTGTTTCCAATCTTTTAACAGTAAAATTTTCAGATTCAAGAATCTTGATTTGCTTATCTTCCACTTTTTTCAAGCGGTTTTCCATTTCTTCCATTTTAACTGTGTAATGTGATATTAAATTATTATTCTTTACCGCCAACTCTTTAATTTCAGTTGTAGCCACGGATAACATTTTTATCGAAGACTCTATTGTACTTAGCATTGTCCATATCCCCTCTAATGAAATTATCTCTGGTCTTATAGTTAGAGGAGCAGCAGATATCATTCTTAGCTTCTTCGCCCCTTCATCCTCTACAGTTCCCCGGCCAACCCCATACCTGAAACAGATGGCAGACTAGGAAACTCCGGGGTATGCGGTGAGGAAGCCATTACAGGCCTCTCTAATCCTCCTTCTGGGGATTCTCTCCCCAACCGTTGTTGTCCACTGCTACTCACAGCTCCCTGATGAAAATCTTCGGTGGTTCCCTTCCAGGCCATTACCATGGCTGCTCCTGCCTCTACCGAAGCTGAGCTAGCTACATTGCTGGTCCCGGGGTTGGCTGGTTTGCCAGATGATCCGGGGCTTAAGGTGGTTTCCAAAGTCAAGGAGGGAAGCACATGCTCAGATGTCGCTCCCCCAGTGACCAAGCTATCCGGATTCAGATGTGGGACTCCTGGGAAATAGCCAGAGATCTGTGGCTGTCAAAGGTCTTCCAATGGTGAGCTTATATTCTCACCTCTCAGCCGACCTTTATGCTTAGTATGTGGCATTTTTCGGTGGTATTTCAAAATAGAAGAAAAGCTTTCGGCAGCCTTCCCTCTGGCATCTCACGAAAGCTTACACTCTGGCGGCCATCGTGTTATACAAGAAGAAATTGATTTGACCAAAACCATGCTTTCGTCTTCTATTGATCATGACCAATTCACTATTCAAATGAAATCTACAGAGGAGTCCATCAAAAAATTTTGTTCAGAATTGAAGAAATTTAAAATGGATACATTCCAACAAGATGAACGAGATTATAATCAAGGATATGTATATCCTTGGAAGGCTAACATCAACAATTCAAAACCGTTCAAACACGTAACTTTTGACTCCAGCGGCGATGATTCATCTGGAGATGAAGGATTGCATCGGGAACAACGAAGACCTGAGAATTTATCTAATGTGAAATCCACATCTTTTTTAGGACAAGGCCAGCTGAACTTCACCCAAGTCGCTTGGACTTAGGAGGGGCCTCCTGGACGAGAGCCGGAGTCAGGAACCAGTGGAGCGAAGTCGTAATCAGAAGCCGTGGATGAGCTGAGGTCAGAAGCAGTAGTCAGAAGCAGAAGACAGAAGCCAGTAGTCAGAAGCTGAGGTCAGAAGCCAGTAGTCAAAAGCCGAGGTCAGAAACCAGTGGTCAAAAGCTGAGGTCAATAGCCAGAAGACGAAACAGCAACTAGTAGCTCTCAAAAGAGAGTGAACCTTGTTGCAAGGCGAAGGCACAGGCCTAGCTGTAGGGTTTAAATACCCTTAGCATCTGACATCATCAGGAGGCTGTCCTGCAACTTCCAGCGCTGGCCCCTTTAAGTCTAGAGCCCTTGCGCATGTGCGTGCCTAGGGGGCAGGGCTAGACGCAACAGATCGGCAGTGTCTCCCTCGAGGAGGGAGTGCCACGGCAGAGGCCAGGACGGGCCCTGCTGGCCAGAGAGGCTCTTCAGCGGGCCGGGCCGGCTCCAAGGTGAGTGGAGGGAATGGGGCACGGCCCGGGACCATAACACAAACAGGTTGATGAGACTATGAGCCTGCCAAGAGCACTCTTCCAACTGAAAGTCTCTCTAGGAAATAAACTGTCCCAAGCATTTCTTGGGAGAAGGGCTCAATAGGAATAGAAGAAAAGCATAGAGAGAATGAGAGATACCAAACAGGAGGATCAGAAAGTAGCAATAATTAAACAGGCAGGAAACTTAAAAGCTCTGCAGAGAATATAAGCTGTGTAATATCACAAGATGACATAGTGGCATAATAAACAAGTGCTTAGGTTTTAAAAGCAGCTTCAAAAAAGTAATTTTTAAATCTGGATTTGTAAGTGGTCAGAGAGAGAGCATAACACACTGACTCAGGAAATCTATTCCACCTTGCATATGGCATAGCAAAACGGAAAGTGCAAACTCTCACAGCAGAGATGGGCATGGAGAAGAATGACTTGTTCAATGAATGAAGTTCATGAGGACAGATATAGGGAAAGAGAAGATAGGTATTGAGGAGATGGAGAATGAATACATTTTTAAGTGAATAAGAAAAGCTTGAACTTTATGCAGAAGTGGATAGGGAGCCAATGTAATAATGAAAAAAGAGATTACATGGTTGTAGCAACATTGAAGAAAGATCAAGCAGCCAAACTGTGAATACATTGCAGTGGAGAAAGATGGTTCATAGGGAGGCCAGCAAAGAGCAAGTTGTGGTAGTCTACCTAGGAGGCAATAAGAGAGTGGATGAGAATTTTGGTAGCGTGTTCAGGAAGGAAAGGATGTATTTTAGCAATATTACAAAGAAAGAACCGATACACTTTAGCAGTGTTTTGGATATGCGTAGAGAGCAAGAGAGAGGTATCAAAAATGACCCCAAGGTAACAGGCCGAGAAAACCAGGAGGATGAGAGCACCATCCACAGAGACACAGAAAGAGGGAAGAGAGGAAAAGGGTTAAGGGGTGGGGGGACAAGGCAAAATAAGTTCCATCTTCGTTATGTTAAGTTTAAGGTGGTGGTGGAATTTTCACTTGGCAATGTCTTGATGGAGTACCAGTGTGGAGCAAGTTGAGTGTGACTGGAGGGAACAGTCAATAAAAGTTCACAACAATGGTGACCCTTCATGAGGGGGGAAATTGTGGTATTGATGTTGCACTCAGCACTGTAACATTAATTAATACAGCAAATCTAAATTCCTTCCACATGTAAATGTCTTTAGATGGAGAATCAGTTGAGACATCCAGGGCTTGCATAAAGCTTAATGAGAGCCAGTCCACAGGAGGTGAAACCATATGAAAAATATACTAAGAATTTCCAATGTGACATGTTTCTACTGAACCAAGCAGTCTGAATCATAGGACCATATCATGTTCCATTCTGGAATTCTAGTGGCTAAAGTAGTTCCATTGGTTAATTCTACCAACAAACAGTATTGCTCTTAGAGCATTAAAGCAGTGTTACCACAATGAATAGATTTATAGAGCTCTTTGTTATACATGAGAAGGGTGTTTTGTTCTTGACGTGTCTTTCATGGTAATTTTGTCTTTTTATTGTTTGTATGAACCAGAACAAAGGGCATATCTAGTGATAAGTGTCAGTATGTGCTTTTAATGAAGCAACTTTGGTTGCATGCAACTATTCTAATGATTGTAAGGCTTTTGAGAAAAGATCTGAAACTGACAGAGCACAGAAATGTAAGTCACAGTTCAGAAGAGCAATTTCTTTAGGGGTTTATTTGGAACATTAATAATACACCACCTAATTTTGTAGAATGTAAAACAATGCTATTATAATGAACTGTTTCACTTCATTTACATTTATCTATGTGATGCCTAAAAATCACACATGAGAGTCATATTAAAAGCTAGGGGTGTTGCAAGGAAAAAATTTCCACTTTGATTTTTCATTTATTTTTTAAAATATATTTATATTTTGTTTGATAATTATTTTGGCTAGATTCAATTATTAGAAAGAAAATAAACACCAATGTGAAAAGAAAAAAAAACCCAAAAAACCCCCCCCAGAAAATAAAATCCCTCCTTTTATTTAAAAAACCTCCAAGCACTGGAGACCCTTAAAAACTGAATTCCTGCCCACACTGGTTCTCCCCCATCTCCCATCCTGCCCAGACATCTCTTATGCCTTCTGCAATGTCTCCAAAGTCAAAATGGGACAGAAGCAATCCCCAGTCTCTCCTGCCCTGCCAGATCCATTTTCAAAATGCTGCTTGCTGGCCCTGAGGTTGGCACCATTTGGTTATATGGCTGTAAAATGGGACCTGGCAGGGTGGCAGGGACTGGGGATTGCCCCTGCCCCATTTCCAACAGATGATACAAACATCTCTTGGGGGAGAGGGCGATCTTTAAATGTCTGCAAAGCCAGCAAACTACACGCACACGATTACAACTGTTGTTTGGCTCACAGAGCTTTGCTGAAAGAATTAATGTGCAAAATTTTCTAAATCAAAAACTAAGCATATAAGTCCCAACCCCACCCAGACTCTGCTTCCTAGAATGCCTCTCTCCTATGCATGTAAATGTATATGCATATAGTGTGTATTTATTTGTGTAGATTTTCATGCCTGGTAGCTCAAAGAAAGTTTCATTCAAGTACAAATACACAGTTTTCTAAAAGGGTCATTTCTGAAGTTAAAGCACTATTTTATCTGCAGAAGTCCCTTTTAAAATTATCCTTTAAATATAAGCTCCCCAAAGGAAAAAAAAACAAAACAAAAAGAAATTCCCCGCCCCTGACCATACTTACTGCTTCCACGGGGGAAGCCAATATACAAAAAGAACAATCATCGGTTGCTTCTGCACCCTCCAGCTCCAGTTCAAACATGGCTCCATCTAGCCCTTAGGCTGGCACCATCTTGTTTTACAGTCATATGTTGTATAGCATAAAACAAATGGTGCCTGCTGGGGGGCTAGCTGGCACCCTTTTCAAACTGGAGTCAGTGAAACAGGAGCAACTGTGGGTGGGTAGCTCCTGCCTTTTTCTACATTGCAGCCCACACAGAAGAGGTAAGTGTGATCAGGAGGGTGGGGAGGGGTGATAACATTTTTTACTTTTTTTTCCCATTAACTTTCTCAAACAAAATGTTGCGGTCTCCGCCGCTTCCCCTTCGCTAGGTCTGAACAGTGCCTACCTCCGCTGCTGGAAACGCCGCGTTCCGCGTGGCTGGGACCCCGGCGGCACTGCCTGCTCCACGTGGCGGCCGCCATTGCTTGCCCGTCTCTCCGCTGCCTCGCGCGCGCGAGGACGCCCACTTTGTGCGCACAGCTCCCGGAAGTCTGGCCCCGCCTGTGCTGATGACGCCACGCCCTAAGCCCGATATAACCGGCGTCCGGACTCCTTCTCCTTGCCTTGCAACGAGGTTCACTACTGCCTAGTAGTTCTGAGTTGCGCTTCGTCTGTTCTTCGTTCCTGCCTTGACCTTTGGACTGCCTTTGACTCGCTTCAGCCTGCCGCCTGCCTCTGACCTTGGTTCGTTCCCGACTTCGCTTCAGCCTGCCGCCTGCCTCTCTCCTCGGTTCGTTCTCGACCTTGCTTCAGTCCACAGCCTGCTACAGACTCCATTCCAGTCTACAGCCTGCTTCAGTCCACAGCCTGCTACAGACTCCATTCCAGTCTACAGCCTGCTTCAGTCCACAGCCTGCTACAGACTCCATTCCAGTCTACAGCCTGCTTCAGTCCACAGCCTGTTACAGACTCCATTCCAGTCTACAGCCTGCTTCAGTCCACAGCCTGCTACAGACTCCATTCCAGTCTTCAGCCTGCTTCAGTTCCAGCTTACTACAGACTCTGCTTCAGTATCCGGTTAGCTACAGTTCCCGCTGCCGCCCACTGTCCTGTCATCAGCTGGCCCTCGGCCTGTACAGCCGGTCCTCGGACTATCTTATACTTTTGGACTTCCTATACTACAGTTCTGGCCTAGGCCTTTCCTGCCACTGGACATTGAGCCTATTCCCCAAGTCCCAAGGTTCCAGGACCCTACGGGCTCCTCCTGGGGGGCTCCTGGTTCCCGGGTGAACACCGCCAGCCTGTGGCTCCGCCTCCCGGCCTACCCTGTCATCCTAGGTGGGCCGGCCCAAGGGTCCACTACCTCGCCTGCAGTATCAGACTGCAACACAAAAGTCAACCAAAAAAATGAATTTTTTGGGGGTGTGGGGGATGGGAGTTATTTTACACAAGTGTATCACTGAGTTTTCCATGTTGTTTAAAAATGAATGCATACCCCTAACATCTTGAATAGCAAAAAGTATGGCATCAAAGCCAGATTTCAACCTAGTATGGTACTTGAGGAAAAGATCACATGATGATCAAAGAGGAAGTGAAGTTACTTGATCAGAGGAATATATGGCCAAGACCTAATGAATGTGCCCATATTTGTTTCATTCAGGATGACTGACAAGCATGTGATTTCAGGATGTTGGCATCCACTGGAATTTCACCTATATGATACTGTAGAGGTTAGTTGAACAGCAGACACCCCTTCATGATCTAGATCAGGAAATAGAGATAGGTATGCATTGTCCCCTGGGGCATCATGACTGGGTAGTGATGAGGCAGCTGGTTCAAATCCTGAAGCCCTTCAAGGACGCTATGAAGAATCTGAGCTCTAGAAGCACCACCCTGCGTGATGTCATCCCACTGGTAAATATTCTAAAGGAAGAGTTTGAGGGCTTCCATGAGCATTGGAAGCAGAGGTTTGCAGTTTCTGGATTCCATGCAGCAGCAGGTTCAACAGAGACTGAAACCTCTCACACAAAACAATATATTCATGCTTGCTACACTTTGTAATACATGATGAAAGGGAATCTTGCCCTCCAGTCCCAGCATCTCACATTTATAAAAGATGCTGGTAGCTAAGATATCCAAGTAGGTGAGCCAGAGGCAAAGGCAGAGGCACAATGGGGATGTAGCACAGGAATGAATTCACATCCCTAACAGAGATAGTCAAATAGCCCATGTATCCAAGAAAATTTCAATTGTGATACGGCAATAGTCTTGGGGAACATTCTGGCCCACTAAATGAATGGTAATGCTGCATGGGTTTTGGGTAATGGGTATAGGCTGCCCTGTGATACTAACAAAGAAGAAATCAAGGAGTCTTGCATCTCACCTTACCTGCATCCAGATCTCTGGTCCCACACGCCTGAATATGCCCTCAGAGTTAGGACAGCTGCTCACTGTGTTCTATCAAATGTCGGTATTCCCTCTGCTGGACTGGAGGATAAGGTCCCATACACTCATGTCAGGAGAGTTTTCCAAGATATTTGATTAATCCTTATAGACTTTCTCTAACTGGTCTCAGTCTCTCTCTCTCTCTCTGTTTTTCCCTTGTTCTATCTTCAACTTGTGATAGTTCTCAATTTAAAAAGTTCAAACAGGAGAGATGTTGAGTTAATAACTTTTATTCTTGAAGTTCACAGGAAGAATACTCGCTGAAAAATATCACAGTCTCATTCTCCAGGCAGTAATATATTTTCCAATAAGTGATCACAGCTCCATTTCTTGGGATCTAACAAAACAGTAGAAAACTTTACATATAACCTACAAGGCTTCAATTAATTAAGCTTAACAAGACAACACATCTAGCTCCCTGGATTCCTGGAAGGTATTTTATACAGTTGAAGCAGATATAGCTTAGTTCCTCATCAACAGGCCATTCTCTTCACACAGCTAGTCACCTGTATTAGTCTCCCTATTAGTAGGAGTTTTCTTCCTCTGTAGCCTGAATACTTGGGTTGAAAGTGCTAGCTGATTAGCCAGAGCTTCATTTTTTGTAAAATGTAGACCTCTTTCTTGCAGGGATGGTAAATTTCAAACTGGCACATGGGCACACAGGGATGTAGCTGATTTATATCTTGTGTGCATATTATGTGTGCATGTTATAGAATAGCCTGGCCATGTGTACATGTACACCAAATTTTAAGTGGGCGCACTCATGGGTACACAAATCCCGTTGCTACCACATATGTTAGGGGATTTTAAAAGGGGCATGCACCAATGCCATAGCCAGTTAAATCAGTTCATTCCCCCGTTCACCAGTTAAGTTCTTCAAACCCCTTTATTTAATAGCCTTTACTCCACCCCCCAGTTAGCCCTGACCCTTAAAACCTTGCAGATCTTGGTGAGAGCAAGCCTGATTTCTTTACGCATACCCTAATTTATGTGCATGACAGGTTTTTTAAATTCATCTTTAATTAAGGAAAGCTCTATTCCTGTGTAGTTCCCACGTTCGGCTTCTTGGTTGGGGGAAGTTTCCTCCTTGTGCAGTTGCAAGACATTGCTTGTTAGATGAAAACCTCTTTCCTCTGCTACAATCCCAAGCATTTCTTATATCTCTTTGGGAAGTCTAACAGCTCTTAATTAAAGACAATTTTACTCTGCTTCAATTCCAAGCATTCCTTCTAGCTCTTAGGAAAAATAGCAGTTCTTAATTAAAGGTAATTTCACTCTGCTGCAGTTTCAAACATTCCTTAGATATCTTTAGGAGAAATCAAAATCCCTTTGTGCTTTCAGTCTAATATATGATCTTCAGTTCCCGAAAAAAAAAAACCAATAAGCTATAACAAGGGAACAATATTATTAACTCCTGTCTAATTTACTAAACTTCTCTGATTTTTCCTCCCCAGTGAGTTTTTCTAAAACTGTTCCATTTCAGAAACTAGTAGTGCAGCCTAGCCAGTCCTCAACCAGCAAGTATAAATTCACTTAGATTAATGTTGCAGCACTAGTGAATATTGTCTTTGGTTCTTTCTTCTCCTCCTCAGAGTCTGCCTTCATAGTCATCCAAGTCCCAAGCTGTTCTTTAACAGTGAGTCTTCTCCTTCCTTACCTACTCTTGCTTCTTTATATAAAGACATAGCCTATCAATGCTGTTCTACTGCATCCATCCAGTGCTGATTCATTCCTGCTGGCTCCCTGCCAAAGGGTAGACAGAAGAGTAGCTAGGAAAAGTAGTTCCCAGGGCAGCCATCTTGGTTTGCACCTCATTTAAAACATAATCGGTTCTTGTAGCTTGAGGTGTCAATTCCTACAAAGGGACTAACACCACTACTGGTGTATCAACTCACAATGCATAGTAAAATCATAAGAATAAACATTAAAGCAAAAGCAGTAAAATGAGAAAACAACACTCAATGCAATGTGCTCAATTATTTGCTGAGAAAAATTTAAGTTTATAAAAAGACTAAGTAGGTACCCAGAGTTTAAAACTATCTAGGTGAATGATTCCAAAAGTAAACCCTTGCGAAAGTTAAAGCCTTCTTCCTGGTAGATTCTAATTGAATATCATTTAAAGAGGGAAACTAAGTTGAGACTTTTGAGAGAACTTAGGCTTTTTCAATACATAAGGAACAGCAAAATCTTTCAGAGGGGAAGGTACCACATTGTGGATCCTTTTGCAAAGCAAAGCTAATGCTTTAAACAAAATACGATATGATACTAGGAGCCAATGGAGACTGGCCAACAAAGATATGACATGTTCTGTTTTATTAAGGTATCTAATCATTTTTATAGTATTGTTTGTTTTCCAAAACCTGAGAATCATATAATTAAAATTCACATTGACCAAGATAAACTATGTTGCAATAGTCCAGCCACATAATACAATACTTGGACCACTGAAACTAACAGTTTAGATACAGCTAGGAAGCTGTATCTAAACTGTTAATTCAAAACTTTAATCAGGATCCAATGGTTTTTATCTAATTTTAGACATGTGTCTAATTTACCTCTACTGTCAAAAATTTTGGAAAAAGTTATGACACTTCAGTTAAATCATTCAGTGGATGACAATACAATTTTTTATGATTACTAATTTGCCTTTAGAGAAAGATATAAAACCTCTGGGGAAACAGCTTTCATGCAAAGAAGCATTAACGTGCAATGCAAAAGGAGTCATTAAGTTACTCCTTGCCTACTTAAAATGCCATAAAGGACACAGATCTCAGCAGCAAAAGCTAGTCTTGTTTTTTCCAGAAGCAATTGAAGTTCTGTTTGTTCAGTAAGTTCAAGGGAGTAATTTTCAAAGATACTTATATGCATAAAACTCATTGTTATGTGTCTAAGTAGCTCTTTGAAAAAAAGACCCTGTGGTTTTATGTGTGTAAAAGCATGGGGCAGATTTTAAAAGCCCTACGCGCGTAAATCCAGGAGGGTCTATTTTCAAAAGGCCCGGCAGCGTGCGTAAGGTCGCAGGATGCGTGTAAGTCCCGGGGCTTTACTGAATAGGCGGGCAAGGGGCAGGGAGGGGGCTGGGCTGGGCTGGGCGGGGGCGGGTCACAGGCGGAGTTGAGGCCTCCGGCACAGTGGTTTTTGCTGCTGTGCCATGGGATCTGGTGTGTGCAACCTATGGCTGCCTGGAGGCAGGCACAACTTATAAAATAAAGATTAGGGGGGGTTTAGGTAGGGCTGGGGGGGGGGGGCGGGTTAGGTTGGGGAAGGGAGGAGAAGGTGGGGGGGGGGTGGAAGGAAAGCTCCCTTTGAGGCTGCTCCGATTTCGGAGCGGCCTTGGTTGGAACGGGAAAAGCCAGCAGGGCTCCCCAAGGGCTCGGCGCGCGCAAGGTGCACTATTGTGCACCCCCTTGCGTGCACTGACCCCGGATTTTATAACATGCGCGCGGCTGCGCATGTTATAAAATGAGCATTAAATTGGTTTAAGAATTAGCAGTAAAATCTGTGCATGACAGGAACATACAGACTTTACCGCTGTGCACAGTGCTCTAAAATTAATCTCAAATGAAACTTCAGTAAATCCCATTATCTACATTAAATATTTCAGTCAACTCAAGTTTAACACCCACATCTAGTTCTTTCCAAATATGTAATATCTTGCCAGAGAAAAAGTTAGAAAAACTTTCACAATTCACTATGGAAGGATCAATATATACAACTATGCTGTGCAATCATTTTCACATGATGATTAATCAATTCATTATTATTGTATATTTTTGTACACATCAAAAACTTTTGTAATAAAAATCTCCAGGGTTATTCACTTGTCTATAATAAGAGAAATTAATTTGAGTTTGAGCATTTATAAAAATTTTGAACATATCCAGTAAATTAGATAAATTCCCCTGT
Source organism: Rhinatrema bivittatum (assembly GCF_901001135.1). Classification (NCBI taxonomy): domain Eukaryota; kingdom Metazoa; phylum Chordata; class Amphibia; order Gymnophiona; family Rhinatrematidae; genus Rhinatrema; species Rhinatrema bivittatum. The sequence continues at coordinate 589,462,689 of NC_042615.1, forward strand.
GTCAGTTTCTGATTTCTTGGCTTTAAGAACAATAATTTCATTTGTCCAATCAAAAAATTGAATAACAACATCATAATTTAATTTCTTTTATCACCTATAGTCCCAGATATATGATTGCAAAATTGACACATGATACATTGAAGGCAAGAAACAAGTAACAAGTCAACAAAGAATATGAGTACAGAAAAAAATCAAATACAAACATTTTTCTTTACAAAATGGACACAAGTCTGTGATGTTTTCATACTAATTCTTAATAATATTCACAGCAGGTATATATATCCATGAACCATTCTTCACTGTAAGTCTGTAGTCACTTCATGAATCTGTGGGCACTAGATACAACTCCTGCTATTTAGGCTTGATTTCTTTTTCAATATTTAACTGTGATCACCAAACATTGTCTTGAATAGAACTTACGTCTTTAAATATAATGTATTAAAATATAAATATTACATAAATTAAATCATTAGAAATAAATGGCTCATTCAAAATATCATAATCAAATTCAGGCATTTTATTTATTTTAATTATTATTCAAATGTATAGGATTTACTAAGCCATGACAAAGTCAAAGGCCAATGGCGATATTTTGAAAAAAGGTGTCGACTACTCTGGAGCTATGGAGGTGCTCCTGACCACCACTGGACCACCACAGATTGATTTCTTAGGTAATGGAGGGTCCAAAGAGGGGGTTTGGGAGCTTTCCTAGATCACCAGGGTCTATTTTCTATGTAAGTGGGGATGAAGTGGGAGAGCAATTAGACTACCAGGGATTATGGTTCATGTTGAGGAAAAACTGAGAGGGTCTGCTAGTCTGGGAGATTGGATACAGGTGGGTATTTAGCTAGGGTGGGGGATAATTTTAAACAAAGGAGAGGGATTTTGGAAGGGGGTGAGGTGTTACTGTGCGACATTAATTTGTTTTTTAACTTTTTAGCCTGTTGGGCCACCTCGGGCCTCATTTTCCATGCTGCTCGCACGCGATAAGGGACCTTTCGCACGCGGAAATTCCCTTATTGCGTGCGATACTAGGATGGGGGCGGAGTCGGCCCTGGAAGAGGAGGAGTCGGGGCGTCACCGGAGCCGACTCTGCGCCGACACCGTGGACAGCGAAAAGGTAAGTGCCTTTTCGCGGCAGCTTTCGCTCCCAATAGGCCTGCGATACTTTAGAAAATGAGGCTCTCGACAGGTATTGGAGGTGTGGGCAGCAGTCCACTCAGTCTACTCAGACCCTAAGGAGGGTTTGTCTCATTGGGAGTGGGGGTTCCATGCTACCATCATGTATTAGTGAGTCTTTCCCCTTAATGGTTTTTCTTATGTTTTTTCTGTGATAAAAAATATCATAGGAAAACTGCCACAATTTTTCCTGGGGAGAGACCAAATATCATGGGAATATTCCCCATGATACTTTGCCCTTCCCAGGATAAAATATTGTGACATAATAAATCCCCCCTGAATCAGCTGCCATACCAAACAACATCGCCCATAATAAATTACAAGAAAATTTGTAAATTCAATATATAGTTCAGTTTTTAACGGACTCCAGATGTGACTAATTGCTGCTTCTGACTTGCTCTGAACATCTGTGGGATCACACAAAAATAACAGCCTAGCTAAGTATTTACAGCAAACAGCATCTGCATTTTCCTTCAATATCTCTGTTCTTCTACAGATTACAGTGCAATTCCACATCACTGAGGCATTACTGACATATACAGCAGGCATTTAAACATAGGCTGGCATAAATCCTATGCGGCACCCAAAACACCCTGCTATCTCCTGTTATGATACTGTTACTGTTCTTGAATTTCAATGTTTTCTCCTTCATATTCAGTTATCTCCACTTTCTCTAAGATTGTCTCACCATTATTACTGTAATATTACCTCCACTCCTCACCGCTGTATTTTTCTTCTCCTCCTTTTCATAGCTGGAGATATCAACTTATATCCTGGTCCTTCAAAGCAACCTATCACTCTTCCAGTCTTATCCATATTCCTCTGCTTCATCCTCTCTTCTATCTTTTTCTTATGATCCTTATTGAATACTAGGGATGTGCACTCATTTGAAACAAAATCAGAAATGACAATGGCATTCATTTTGTTTTCAGAATGAAACAAATGGAAAAACAAACAAAATTGTGTTTATTTTCTTGTTTTGTTTTGAATATTCACTGTCAAAATAAAAAAAGAAAATCTTCAACTCCAGTTGGGCTCTGATCTGGTCCTAGGTTCCTCCCTGCGCACAAACTCTGCTTAATCAATGGCGGTCTGGATCCCTCCCTGACTTCTCCCCCCACACCGACTCTTACCCCATCATGGTCCATGGGTCTTCCATAAACAGAACTGATCCACAATTCCTTCTGCTGCAGTGCTCTGTCTTTCCAAAATTGTCACCAGTCAATCCAAGGCTGGTGCAATTATATTATACAACAGGTTCACTTTGAAAATTGGTGCAAAGTCTGACATAAAAGGTACCTACAGATTTTCAACAAATGTAACCGGCCTTAAGATTATCCCCTTAGAATATTTTTTTGTGGATTTTTCTCCACTATTATCTTGTTATCTATTGGGGCAATCCAAGGTTCTGCTCTGAATCATCTGCTCTAAGGTCTTTCCCTTTGTGCCCTGATCTCCTCCAATGAATCACAGCACCATCTTTATGCCAGTTACCACCTAATCAATCTGTAAGATCCCAATAGTGACATTTTTTTTTTAGAATACAAATGAATCCTTTTCTTTTTAAGCATGTTTTTAATATTTCAGATGTAAAGTTGAGTTATTATTTTGTTTAATTTACTGCTGAAGATTGTGAATTTTTTTTTTTTTTATCCGCAGTGAATATCGTACAGAGCTGTGGAATATAAGTGATGCTAAAATAAATAAATAATAAAAGTGGTACATTGGGTTCTATGTTATTGCACTGGAGGTAGAATAGGGAAGAAAATATGGTCATAATGATCATTATTAAATGATAGTGGTAGGAACATTGTTGGGAGGGGCTATATTGCATTCCTTCAAGAGCAGAGGCAAGGGGAGAAGTGAAAAGAACAAAAGAAAAAAGCAGATAATGGAAGTATATCCTAGTGATTTTTCAACCATAGGGTATCTGAGTTGGTACCAGTAGGCTACAACATTTAGTTTCAAGATGCTTTATCTCAGTGTTGGCAGATTGGTAGTAGTTGCCTCGGTACATCCAATATATCCACAGGAACAGAGAAAACCAAATGTTTGAGCAAAAGTCTTAGTACTTTTGATAACCTTTTAAATTATTACAAGGCTTGGTTGTAAGAATGGGGTGAAAAACTTGGATTTAGTGCACGGGGAGACAGATTTTATAAATCTGCGCACACGCGTACTTTTGTTCGCGCACCAGGCGCGAACAAGATTATGCAGAATTTCAATAGATACGTGCGTAGCCGTGCGTATCCATTAAAATCTGGGGTTGGCGCGTGCAAGGCTGCCCAAAATTGGCAGCCTGCGCGCGCCAAGCCACACAGCTTGCCTCCGTTCCCTCGCCCTCCCCCCACCTTCCCCTCCCTTCCCCTACCTAACCCACCCCCTCGGTCCTATCTAAACCTCCCCCCTACCTCTATCCCGAAAGTTATGCCTGATGGAAGCAGGCGTAACTTTGTGCGCGCCGGGCCGGCTGCCGTGCTCCATGTTCCGGTCCGGGGGCTGGTCTAGGGGCCGCTGTCATGCCCCCAGAACGCCCCCGGGCCAGAACCATGCCCCCAGACACGCCCCCGAAATGCCGTGCCACTCCGGACACGCCCCTGAAACGCCGCGTCACTCCCGATACGCCCCCCGACACTCCCCTCCATGCAAGCCCCGGGACTTACGCGCGTCCCGGGGCTTGCGCGCGCTGCCGAGCCTATGCAAAAAAGGCTCGGCATGCGCAGGGGAGGTTTGGGGTAGGTTTTCGGGGGGTAGGCGCGTATCCCTTTGAAAATCTACCCCACTAAGTCCAGTTAGTATGCACTAATGGAATTTAGTGGGCACTAACCACAAAATTAGGGTGATGGTAGTGTGGAGAATTGTGGAGGATTGGTGGAGTTGGTGTGGAGGAGTGAGGAGGAGTGGAGAAGATGAACTGTGAGAGGCAAGGGGAGAGAGGAGAGGAGAGGAAAGGCATGAAGAGAGGAGGGAGGATGAGGGCAGGAGGGCTGGGGAAAGAGAAGTAGTAGGAGTAGGGAGGGGGAAGGAATAGGAGGAGGTGGGAGGGGGAAGGACATAGGTAGGTGAATCTGGTAGAAGGAAGATAACAGGCTAGGGTAGGCAAAGAGGGCAGAGAGGAGGGTAGTTGATAAGGCAGGTGCGGAGGGAGGAAGGGAGGGGAGAGGGAAGTGGGAGTGAAAGTCAGGAAAGAGAGGACACCTCTCCAGAAATAGAAGTGGCTGGCACTCTGTTCAGGCAACCAGGCAGCAGGGCACATTCATCTGAGGGCATTGAAGTTCAGCCCAGAGGATACTCAGATGATCATTGCTGGGATCCTGGAACATTATGCCATGCTCTTCAGCAACTGTGCAGCCAAAACCTTGAGGATATCCAAGGGTCAGATATGATCACCATTGTCCATGCTATCTCAAGGCACATCAGCGTGAAACACACTGGGGAGCAGGTAGCCCACAGGTACCGGGTCATAAAGGCCCAATTGAAGACAAAGGTAACTAACCGCAACAAATACATATGGCAGACTGGCAGAGGAGCCCCTTGTATGATTGTGCTCATGCCTATGATGGAGCACCTCATCCAACGGCTGGGACTGTATGTATTCAAGGGTATGGCTAAGTGGCTAGACACCATGTGAGTGGAAGACAGTAAGTACACCTCACCTATAAATGGCAAGGCTGCTACAGTTGTGCACATCATTTGGCATAAGATGCTCACATTGATTGACATGCAAAGTATGCATCTCATGCCAAATGGTGCATGTGTGTACCTCTTGGCTTTGGTATTTATATCTTCTTCTTTACTTCCATAGCTCTCACCCACAACTCTGCCTGTCCCTGCTGTCATGCCCCAGGGACCAGCAATGAAGTCCTAGGGACCAGCAGTGAAGATCCAGGGACTGGAAGGCTTATCAGCATATTGTTCCCAGCATCCCCTGAGAAAGGACTCTGGAGGTCACAGTGAGCATTCTAGGCTTCAAACTCCACAGCCCCAGCTTCCAGAGGTCCTGCACCCCTTGCAGTAGAAGAGGACTAGAAGGCCTCTAGGACCTCCCTCCTGCACATTCCTATGTCATTGGTATCCACATGTCCCATGATAGCTAGTTCTTCCCTGATACTCTCTAATATCATATCTGGGTAGCATGTGAGGTCTGCTACTTTCACCCCAGGCAGGTAAGTTACCAAGCAAACTTCATGTACACTACCTACCCAGCCATCTATATTGCTAATGATCAAATCACCCATTACATTTGTTAAGTAATTCTGCTTTCTTTTCATCAGCCTCACATATTTCTTGTCTTCACCTCTGAATTTCATAATGCCACTTTTGTACTTCCTCCTATTACAAAAATATCTATAACATGCCCCTCTGTTTTACCATATTTGCTTTTTTTTCTTCTATTTGTATCTTCATTCACCTATTTTCTCAGCTTCTCTTAGCTTTTCCAGATATGGTCACCTGTCTTTCATGTTCTGTGATCTCTTATAGTTTATGAATGATATATGCTAACTCTTTCCCCCTTACCTTTTCAGCTACTTCTTCAGAAAACCAGAGGCTTCTTTTTCCTCATACCTTTATTTAGTTGCCCTTACAATACCTCCTTTTAGTTTTGCCTACAATTCTTCTGTTTCTGCTAGATTTTCCTAAATAACAATTCATTGAAGTTCCTCCCCATTTTAATAAAATTAGTTTTCCTGGAGTCTAGAACCCTCAACTTTGAATGAACCTTCACCAGCTCATTATTACACTGAAGGACACCATTCAGTGATCTCTGGATCCCAAATGTTCATTCATTACAAGTTACATCATAAACACACTCCCTACTGATAAGCACCAAGTTCAGTATTGCCTCTCCCTTGTGTATTCCATAACTATTTGATAGAACAGTTGTCCCCACAGCGAATCCAAGATCTCTCTGCTTCTAGGTGACAGCACAGCTAGGATGTCTCAATCAACATCCAGCAGATTGAAATCACCTAGCAATAATACCTCCACTTTCATAGCAATTTTGTGAATATCCTTCATTATATCTTTATCCATTTTCACTGACTTTGAAGGAAATCTGGATATCACACCAATATAAATTGATGTTCCAATCCCTCTTTCCAGATTAACCCAGAGTGTCTTCTTCCTATGTCATAAGCTCTGTAGTTCTGTAGCTTTTATATTATTTTTATACTGTATATAGTGCCACTTCTCCCTTTCTTCCTACTCTGTCCTTCCTGAATAGATTGTAGCCCAATGTAGCTATATTTCAGTTATGGTTTTCCATGTACCACATCTCTGTGACAGCCACTACATCCAAGTTAGCCTCTTCCATGTCTACCTCTAGATTTGGGGCTTTATTTCCCATACAATGATCATTAGTGTATATAGCTTTCAAGATGTTACCCCTTTTTCAGGTAGAACACATGGGACGAGGAAAGAGAACAAAACTGGTGCTAATTTGTATATAGGAATTTGTATGGCCATTTACCCAGAGTCATAGAAAACCAGAGGAAGAATCTCAACTGGGTAGGCTGGTTGGGTCATTTGGGCTTTTTCTACCATTATTTATTATATTACTATGAGGGCTACCATTCAGGTTAAGGATATTCATGTAAAAAAACCCAACTTAAACTCCAATGATTCCACCAATTTCCGTCCTATATCAAATCTCCCGTTCATAGCCAAGGTAATGGAAAAATTGGTTAACTCCAGACTATCAGACTACCTCGAAGAACATAAAATTCTGTTCCCGACCCAATATGGTTTCAGGAAATCCTTAAGTACAGAATCACTACTAATCTCCCTGACTGACTACCTTATCATGGGCCTGGATAAAGGTCAAGCATACTTGCTAATCCTCCTGGACCTCTCAGCTGCCTTTGATACGGTTAACCACTCCATCTTACTAATTCAACTAGCAAATATTGGAATAACAGGAACAGCTCTATCATGGTTCAAATCGTACTTAGGAAACAGAAAATACAAAGTTAAACTACACAACAAAGAATCTCAGCAATACGCTTCCTCTTCAGGAGTTCCGCAGGGCTCCTCCCTCTCACCAACGCTCTTTAATATCTACCTGCTCCCTCTTTGCCAACTTCTAAACAAATTAAACCTTAAACACTATCTATATGCAGATGACGTCCAGATAGTCATCATCAAAGAATCCTATACTAAAACTCTTGAATTCTGGGAATCTTGTCTTCAAAAAATTGATGGACTCCTCTCCAACCTAAATCTAATACTAAACTCTTCAAAAAGCGAACTCCTCCTAATTTCCACCGAAAACAGTAATACAGACACAAATCCTCCACCGAATTTACAAACCCCACAAGTAAGAAACCTAGGAGCTATCTTTGATAATAAGCTAAACCTTAAATCATTCATAAATCAAACCACTAAGGACTGTTTCTATAAACTCCAAGTCTTAAAAAGAATAAGACCACTGTTTCACTTTCAAGACTATAGATCAATTCTTCAATCAATAATATTCGCGAAACTAGATTACTGCAACTCCTTACTATTAGGTCTTCCCTCTTCTCACACTAAACCCCTTCAGATGGTTCAAAACACGGCTGCAAGAATATTAACAAACTCCCGGAGAAGAGATCACATATCACCAATTCTCAAAGACTTACATTGGCTGCCAATTCACTACAGAATTATTTATAAGTCCATTACCATTATTTACAAAACCATACATCAACACTCTCAGCTCAACCTTCAAATTCCTCTCAAAATATTTACTTCAAATAGACCAATCAGAGAGTCCTACAAAGAATCCTTACAAATACCACATTCCAAAACTATGCGACACATAACAGCCAGAGACAGGGCTTTCTCCACCGCAGGACCATCACTGTGGAACTCCATCCCACCAGATTTGCGACAGGAACCCTGCCTCCCCACTTTCAGGAAAAGACTCAAAACATGGCTTTTATGAAAGCATTTCCTGACCTAAACTGAACCTTAATCAGTCTTTGACTAATCACTCTGACTTTACCTTAACATAGAAATTAACTCCACAGCATTAGGGCAATTCGTTATTACCTCAAATGCATTGATATGCATATATGTATCATATGTATCTAGTTAAAAACCCCAGCTTCTTTTCTCTGTTCCAAGTTATTACTACCCTGTTTTATTGTAACTGCAACCCTTAACTTTCACTTGTATATTGTTACTTTACTACTACCTTTTTTAATTTTTGTTATTTATTGTTATTTATGACCTCTTGTTACCTCTTCACTTGTTAATTGTAAACCGACATGATGCGATACTCATCGCGAATGCCGGTATAGAAAAACTTAAAATAAGAAGACAGGTGAGCCTGGGATTTGGGAACAGTGTTACTACTACAACTACTTAACATTTCTATAATGTTATTAGATTGAACTGTTAGATATGAGAGACAGTCCCTGCTCAATGGCGTTTACAATCTTGTTGAGATGCACATAAATATTGTTTTTAGAAATTATTTAACTATTACAGTAAAACATGTTTAAATAAGAGAGAGCTAAGATCAGGAATATTCAAGAGTTTTATTATTATTATTATTATTATTATTATTATTATTATTTAAGAGCAATCTCAAAGATTGTATTTTTTAAGCAGGAACTTGAATACGGCTAGAGAGAGAGCAAGATAATCAACTCAAGAAGGCTTTTCAATGCAAATGGTGACATAAGACAAAAAGTATAGAATCTGGAATTAGCACTGGAGGAGAAGAGTACACATAAGAGTAGCCTGTCTGATGAATGTAGTCCACAAAGAAGGACATTGGGGAGATAAGAAAGGAGAGGTAGAATGGAGCTGCAGAATGAATGTACTTGCAGGTGAGAAGAAGAAGTTCAAACTGAATGTGGAAGCAGGTAAAGAGCCAATGAAGAACCATGAGAAGATGAGAAACATGGTTTTAACATTGCTGGAGGAAGATTTAATAATGTATAAGTCATGTAACTGAATTTTAAATAATCTGTGGCAGGGTGTGATAAAAACGTAGATAAGTTCAGAAAGGTAAAGGAAGATTTTGGTGATATTTTAGAGAAAGAAATGATACATTTCAGCAATGTTTAGGATCTGAACAAAGAAGGAGAAAAAGGAGTCAAAGATGATGCCGTGATTGTGGGTTGAGAGGACAGAAAGTATAATGATATTATCCACTGAGGTAAAAAACGTGGAAGGGGGGAAGTAAGTTTTGGGGAAAAGATAAGACATGGTCATGTTAAATTTAAAGTGGTAGTGGGACATCCAGACAATTATGTCAGATAAAGAAGCAGAGATCTTAGAATGGATTCCAGGTGAAAGTTCCAGTACAGAAAGAGACCTCACTATTAGCAGGGTGGGAAGAGCAAGATGGTGGCATGAAGTAGTCATGGTCTCGTTGTGCCTTGGGTATTTCCTGTGTTCTGCTTTTCATTTGAATTATGCCCTCCAAAAGGAAAGGGAAGGTTAAGATTTTCTCCTTCCAAGTCTTTACCTACCACAGGCCAGTATTCACCATTGAGTTTGTGGCTCCTGCTTCTGTAAAGGGAGATCTGTTCCTGGTGCCAAAATCGGTAAAGTGCTGGTATCGGCTAGAGAAGAGGCATCCTAGATGATCATCTGTCACCAACAGTGTGGCATCACAGATTGGAGGAGTTGTGTTGAATGATGCCTTGGAAGATGATAGTATAGACATTATTTTTTTTATCAATTTGGGGGCTCTCTGGAGCAGCAGCAGAGGGCATATTCAATTCAAATCAGGGACCCAAAAGTGTGTCATAGCCTTCGAGTATTCTAGCTGCTGGAGAGAGTTTGCTACCTAAGAAGCTGGTGATGGCAACAATGAATTCATTATTAGACCTTTTAGTGAAGTTTGTGATAGCTTTTTCAGAATGTTTTGTGAAAGTCAATTTGATGTCCAATAGACTGGAGTCTTTAGTATCAGACTATACTGTGCAACGTGAAGAAGTGTCTGAAAGGATTAGTGTCTTGGAAAGAAATGTTAAAATTTTGCAATCTGCTAATGTCTCTCTTATTCAAGAATGTAGGATTCTTAATAGGAGGGTAGAATTTGTTGAAAATAAACTAAGATATTTAAATCTTCAGTTCATTAATTTTTCTAGGGTTGTGGGGGAGCTCAAGAAGATATTTCTTGGATGTATTAGGTGTTTCTTCAGGTGTTTGGGTACTTGCCAGGTTCTTGTGGCCTGGTTTGGTCTCTGTTGGAAACAGGATGCTGGGCTTGATGGACCCTTGGTCTGACTCAGCATGGCAATTTCTTATGTTCTTGTGTAACTGTTGAACTTTTTAATACGGTTTCCTTTCTGCCACTTGATTGAGTGAACCAGCCTCCTACAAAGAGTTTAAAGCTAACGGTGTTTTTGGAATCCTCTTCATATTAAATCTTAGAAAAAGCAACACTTTTGGTGTCTTTTATGTCTGAACATGATTTTAAGTTTTATAATGAAAAGTTACTTTAAGAATTTGAATGATCAATCTATGAGTCAGTGTGTTAGGCTAATTCTATTTTTGTCAAGAGCTTCTCAAGAGAGGAGGAAGGGCTTCTTGGTCTTGTGCCAGGAGACTCAGTTTTGGAAGCTTCTTTTCTGTTAAGGTCTCTGTGCAAATATGTTGTTAAATTTAATAATGATTGCTATATTTTTTTTCTTTCTCCAGAAAAACTAAAAAATGTTTTAGGTTCAAAGAAGGTGACATTGCCATCTTGTTCCCAGAATTTTCCTCCAAGATAGAATGTCTTGTTTGTTATAAGCAGGACTTTTCATGCTATTGCAGTTTCTATTATGTGTTTCCTATATACTCCTCATTTACTCTTCCCTCTTTTCTGTTTTATCAGCTAATGCAATGATAAATAGATGTCTGTAATTTCATATGTTATTTCTTTTTTTTTTTGCTTTGATGTATTCTCATGGTGTTTCTGAGCCAAGTTGATGCTTTGTAAAATATTATGTTGAAACTTGATAAACATAAAGTAAAAAGAAATAAAGAGACAAGCAAAGAAATCTAAGACGTAGTCTATGACTTCATTTTTCAAACGGTATTAACCGTAGGTCTCCTACTATTGGCATGCAGTTCAAGATGTAATTATATTTTAGCATATTACAAAAAAACTAGAGCCAATTTTGCATTTTTACAGTCACATTCGGGTTTAGCACATGGAAATTTATAAGAATTGACTAATTTCATTTCCGTAACATGACTTTTGTGAAAATTTGTTGCCCAGTGTAATCTATTTTTTTCTGACTGTACTACAGAAACTTCTATTTTTTTTTTTTTTTTTTGGTCTTCAGTAACCATTATTTTTGTTTTGGAACATTTCTGCTGTGTGGAGTGCATATAAAATGAATAAGAATTGATCCCTTGTGTCTAGTAACTGTGCTTCTCCATCCCTCTCCCCCCCCCCCCCCCAACCCATCCCCCACTGGAGAATCCTAATTCTAGGACTGCAGCAAGCCAGTTACTGCACTGCAACACTCAGAGGTAGCCCCTTGCCTGTTTCAGGGAGGACCCTGAAAATGAAACGGATTCTCTTAATCATAACAGAAAAAATAAAGGATGAAGGACAAGCTCATGCAGCGCCGGTGATCAACCTTTTCACCCGCGGCAAGCAGCAGCAAATCCAGCGACTCCTCCGGCCACGCGACAGCCGGAGCGAGGGAGGGCCTGCGCGATCGGCGCCAGGGACCCATCGGGGTAAGGCCTCTAAACTTCTCCCTTGCCCCCGCTGGGTCCGAGGCCGACCACGTGACCTACCGCTCCGTCCTGCCGCCGCCCTGCCGCCGACCCGATCGAGAGAAGGCCTGCCGACCTGCCGACACGAATCGGAGGAAAGGCCCGCCTCCTAACGCACCGCAAGCCAATCGCAAAGGGCACAGGGGCCCTTTAAATCGACTGCAGCGCCGGCGATCAACCTTTTCACCCGCGGCAAGCAGCAGCAAATCCAGCGACTCCTCCGGCCACGCGACAGCCGGAGCGAGGGAGGGCCTGCGCGATCGGCGCCAGGGACCCATCGGGGTAAGGCCTCTAAACTTCTCCCTTGCCCCCGCTGGGTCCGAGGCCGACCACGTGACCTACCGCTCCGTCCTGCCGCCGCCCTGCCGCCGACCCGATCGAGAGAAGGCCTGCCGACCTGCCGACACGAATCGGAGGAAAGGCCCGCCTCCTAACGCACCGCAAGCCAATCGCAAAGGGCACAGGGGCCCTTTAAATCGACTGCAGCGCCGGCGATCAACCTTTTCACCCGCGGCAAGCAGCAGCAAATCCAGCGACTCCTCCGGCCACGCGACAGCCGGAGCGAGGGAGGGCCTGCGCGATCGGCGCCAGGGACCCATCGGGGTAAGGCCTCTAAACTTCTCCCTTGCCCCCGCTGGGTCCGAGGCCGACCACGTGACCTACCGCTCCGTCCTGCCGCCGCCCTGCCGCCGACCCGATCGAGAGAAGGCCTGCCGACCTGCCGACACGAATCGGACGAAAGGCCCGCCTCCTAACGCACCGCAAGCCAATCGCAAAGGGCACAGGGGCCCTTTAAATCGACTGCAGACCCGGCGCCGCTCGCCGTGCGTCACGCGTCGAAGGAGCACGACAAAGGGGCCTGCCCCTTTGTGTGCCCCTTCGTGCGACCTTTGTGCGTACCCCAATTTCTGCCGGTCCACGCACAGGACCTCCTCGCCATTGCTACACACGGAAGAACATCAACTGCCGATTTTGCCATCTCTACTGCAGGTCTCACCAGCGTTTCACATGACTCTGATAACAGCTGGATACGTCTATTATCCATCCAACAGCAAGTAACATAACTACTTCACTGTAATTGATGCAAACCCTCACAAGTCATCCAACCCTCCCTACTACCTAACCTAAATATATGGAAATGTACTCTGCACCCTATCCTATTTTATCTCTCTCTGTATTGTAATTCTTTCAGAAAGACTCAACTGCAACTTGCCATAACATTACCCAGTCCACCTCCCCACCCCTCCTCCTGAAAGGAATCCTAACTGCGACTCTTCGCACCAGCAGCCTACTACCCTGCCAACCACCCACTTCCTCCTCCTGAAATGTGTCTCCCCGCTATACCCATCATACACTACCCCATGCGACGTATTTTCCGCCCAACACACACTCACACCCTCACACAACATAAATCTCTAGTGCCCATCATGATCACACCCCTCACCCAACTACTAGGTCTGGCCACCTTAGCCATCACCCTCTGCAACGCCCAATCAATCATAAAGAAAGCGCCAATCCTACAAGACCTACTCACTGACTCAAGCCCTGATATTTGTGCCATTACTGAATCATGGCTAAAGAATTCAGACCAGGTCTTCATTAACCAACTCCCAACACAGACGTATGACATCTTCTCCATCCCTAGGCCCAAGAACAAAAGAGGAGGTGGTATTCTCCTAGCCGCCAAGAAACACCTGAACCTCAAACTACAAACCAGCTCCCCCTCCCCCCCGAGACTCGAGATTGGGCTCTTTAACTCCAAAGCCCTGCAGGTCTGCCTCATCTATGCCCCCCCCCCGGTATGCTGGAACAGGACCCCTCTCCCCTCATCGAATACATCACCAACTTTATAAAGCCAGACACCCCAGCAGTGATACTTGGAGATTTCAACCTCCACGTAGACACCCACCCCCTCACCACATCCTGCGAAACCCTACTTGTCTCTCTCAAAGCCCTGGGCTTCAAACAGCTCATCTCCAAACCCACGCACAAAGCTGGGCACACACTCGACCTCCTTTTTGTTAATACCTGCATCTCTACACCCCATGCACCAATCCCCACACCCATCCCCTGGTCCGACCATTACCTCATCAATGCCCAACTCATCATCAACAACAATGCCTCCAACACAAAATCACATAAAAAGACAATCTCCCACCACAAACCATGTTCCTCGGAAGAACTCTCCCAAGCCTTCATTAAAGTAAGTGAAAACCTCGACCTTACCAACCCAGATAATGCCCTCCTCTCATGGGATAAGCTCACCGCTGACATAGCCAACGACACCTGCCCCATCATCCACAAAATAATAAACCCCAACCAAACAGAAAGAAAACCATGGTACACCAGTGAACTTAAAAAATTAAAACAAGACCTTAGAGCCAAAGAACGCTCCTGGCGTAAGCAACCCACCCCTACACTCAAAACAGTCTACAAACACACCCTACACCTATACCGACAAGCAACACTCCACGCCAAACGTGACTTCTATGCAGCAAAAATTCACAACTACAAATTCAATCCCACCGCCCTATTCTCCTATGTAGCAGAACTCACAAAATCCACTACCCCATCCCCCCAGGAAGATAATAGCATAGAGAAATGCAATAAACTTGCAGATTACTTTAAAAATAAAATCAGCAATATTCTCACTCGCCTCCCCCCTAACCCCACTCCCATCGATCTTCCACCCACCACCAACAACATTAACCTCACATCCCTTGATCTCACCACCACGATGGAAGTCGAATCCATCTTAAGAAAGATGCGGCCAGCCACCCACATCGCCGACAACATCCCATCTAAACTCCTCCTCAATATTCCTTCCGTCATAGCAAGACCCTTAGCGGATATCATAAACTGCTCCCTTGCCTTCGGGACGGTTCCTGACCCGCTTAAACTCGCCATTGTAAAGCCCCTACTGAAAAAGCCCTCCCTTGACCAAAATGACCCTGCAAACTATAGGCCCATCTCCAACCTGCCTTTTATTTCTAAAATCCTGGAGAAAGTGGTCAACACACAACTTACCGACTTCCTAGAAGACAACAATATCCTCCACCCCGCCCAGTACGGCTTTCGTAAAAACCGAAGTACGGAAAAGCTCCTTCTTGCATTAACAGATACCATCCTAAAAGGTATGGACCACGGCCAATCATACATTCTAGCCCTCCTAGATATCTCAGCAGCGTTCGATACGGTGAACCACAAAATCTTAATATCACGCTTAGCAGAGATAGGCATCGCAAACACAGCCCTATCGTGGTTCTCCTCCTACCTTGACCACAGAAAATATTTAATCAAACTCGATAAATCCGAATCTACACACATTCCTCTTGCACAAGGCGTTCCCCAGGGCTCCTCCCTTTCCTCCACCCTCTTTAACATATATCTACTCCCTCTTTGCCACCTCCTATCTAAACTGGAACTAAAATTCTTCTTGTACGCTGACGACGTACAAATACTTATCCCCATCCAAAAATCCCTCAACGAAACCCTGCACTTCTGGGAAACATGCCTTGCATCTATCAATTCCCTCCTTTCCAACCTTCACCTTGCACTCAATACCTCAAAAACTGAAATTCTTATTATTACTAATCAACCCAGCCTTTCCATCCAACAAACGCATCAAAACACTTCACAAAATCTCACGCATCCACCCACTGTCAGAGACCTAGGAGTTTCCCTAGATACTCAATTAAGCTTCAAATCTCACATCAACTCGCTCCTAAAAGGGGGCTTCTATAAACTACAAACCCTCAAAAAACTAAAACCTCTCCTCCACGTACACGACTTCCGCACTGTTATGCAAACCACCATGCTATCAAGACTTGATTATTGCAACTCACTGCTAATAGGCCTTCCCTCCTCCACAATCAAACCCCTCCAAATCTTACAAAACGCCATGGCCCGCGTCCTCACAAACTCAAGAAAGACTGATCACATCACCCCCATACTTCAAGACCTCCACTGGCTCCCAATCACCTATCGCTCTCAATACAAAACACTCACTATCATACATAACACACTATACAAAAATAATTCCCCATGGATCGAAGATATGCCACACTTCCGCCAGGCCAACCGCCCCACCAGAAACGCCCTTGCTGGCACCCTCTACACCCCCTCACTCAAAATCGCTCACCTCACCACCACCAGAGAGAGAGCCTTCTCCATCGCCGGCCCCACCCTCTGGAACTCCCTCCCTGCCGAGCTCCGACTAGAACCATCACTTAATCAATTCAAAAAAGGAATCAAGACCTGGTTATTTAAACAGGCCTATCCCAACACGTCACAATCCTAGCTCTGTAACTCCTTCGCAACACTTTTATTTCCCCACACCCTCACTGTTTCCCCTGCCTCCTGCCCCCCTCCCTCACCTTCCCCCACCCACCTCCACCACCTTCCTTCCTCTAAGCAGCTTCCTCTTTCTGTTACCAACTCACCATCCTCACCGTTACCCACAGCTCACTTGTACAGTTTCACCCCCCCCCCCCCCCCCACTTATTACACCCTTCCCCCCGCCTCTTGTACAATTACTCATAATGCTCGCCATATCTCGTGTACAGCACCCCTCCCTCCCTCCACCACCCTACCCTCTTCCCCCCTCCCTTTTATTGCCCCTGCTTCCCCTGTCACCCTCCGCCTCCCCAGCCCCTCCTCCCCCCCCCCCCCCCCCCACGCCTCACCTTCCACCCCCCGCACCACCTCCCCCTGTAATTAATTAATTTTGTCTAACTTTGTATAATATTATCTAATTCTTCTCTAATATGGTTTATCATATAATTCTAATATGGTTTATCATATAATTCTTCTCTAATATGGTTTATCATATATAATCGCGTTTTAACTGTGATGCATGTTGGCACCACAGTAAAGTTAACCTACCTTTTAACTATTTATCTTTCTTCCACCTATCATTGTAATTTCCTTTCTCAGTTACATGTAAACCGACATGATGTTTTTTACGAATGCCGGTATATAAAAGTTATAAAATAAATAAATAAATAAGATGTTTTTCTTCTTTTTGTAAAAACACATTAATGATTCGTGACTGAAATATAGTTATGTTTGTTTTAATATCAGTCAGACCTTGACTTCCTGGCTCTAATAGCAAAAACACAGAACTTTTCATTTAATCCATTGTTTATCACATCAGAAAGCATTTATTATTTATTATTCATTTTGTCTACTCTGCTTTTCAGGAACTTCAAAGCAGATTATGTTATTCCAGCTTACCTGAACATCATGTTCAAAACATTCACGAGTTGAGAAAACAAACAGCGTATACCAAGAACAATATTTTTCAACTGATTTGAGAGAAGAACTTTACTTTGGAGAGATAGAGTAGGAACTTACTGTATTTTTCGCTCCATAAGACACACCTGACCATAAGACGCACCTAGGATTCAGAGGGGTAAAATTAAAAAAAAAAAAAATTGTGCTAAACCGGCTCTGCGTCTGGGCGTCTTATGGAGCAAATTAGGGGAGTGCATAGCTTTTTTTTTCCTCCCCATTTTGTTTTCGGGTCTGGGGAGGGCCATTTCGGTCCACTCCCCAGATCAGAAAACTTTTCTTTCTCTGGGATCCCCTCCCCCCCAAAAAAAAAAACCCCATCCCAACTCTTTAACAACCCCCACCCTCCTGACTCCCCCAAGACCTGCCGACTTAATTTACCACAACCCCCACCCTCCTGACCCCCCCCCAAGACCTGCCGACTTAATTTACCGCAACCCCCCACCCTTCTGACCCCCCCAAGACCTGCCAAACGTCCCTGGTGGTCCAGCGGGGGTCCAGGAGCGGTCCGGGAACGATCTCCAGGGCGTGGGCCGTCGGCTGCCAGTAATCAAAATGGCGCCGACGGCCCTTTGCCCTCACTATGTCACTGAGACCGACCAATCCAGCGGTCGGTCCCAGTGACATAGTGAGGGCAAAGGGCCGTCGGCGCCATTTTGATTACTGGCAGCCGACGGCCCACGCCCTGGAGATCATTCCCGGACCGCTCCTGGACCCCCGCTGGACCACCAGGGACGTTTGGCAGGTCTTGGGGGGGTCAGGAGGGTGGGGGGTTGCGGTAAATTAAGTCGGCAGGTCTTGGGGGGGTCAGGAGGGTGGGGGGTTGCGGTAAATTAAGTCGGCAGGTCTTGGGGGGGTCAGGAGGTTGGGGGGTTGCGGTAAATTAAGACGGCAGGTCTTGGGGGGGTTGCGGTAAACTAAGTCGGCAGGCCTTGGGGGAGTCAGGGGGGGGGGGGTTGTTAGATTTTTGTTTGTTTTTTTTTATATTCGCTCCATAAGACGCACATACATTTTCCCCCCACTTTTGGGGGAAAAAAAGTGCGTCTTATGGAGCGAAAAATACGGTAAATGCATTTGTCACAAGCTATGTTCAATTTTCCCCTTAGGATTTGCCTGTAGTGATCTTGAAATTTAGGTCTACCAAGATGGATACCAAGAATCTTAACTCTTCAGTATTTAATATTCTACATGTTTCTATGGATCCCAAGAGCAATCTTTCATTTTTACTTCAATTAATTTTTGTAGCTGAAGCCTGATGAAGACCATGGTGTGATTCTTTTAACATAATCTTTTCCTTTTGTCAGTTTACAAAAACCAAGCAGCAACATTTAGGGCCGGATTTCAATATCTACGCACAATTTTCTAATATGCGCGTGCAGCCGCACACATGTTATAAAATCCGGGGGTCGGCGCACGCAAGGGGGCGCACACTTGTGCACTGTGCACGCGCTGAGCCCTAGGGGAGCCCCGATGGCTTTTCCTGTTCCTTCCGAGGCCGCTCTGAAATCGGAGCGGCCTTGGAGGGAACTTTCCTTCCGCCTCCCCCCCACCTTCCCCTCCCTTCCCCTACCTAAGCCGCCCCCCAGCCTTACCTAAACCCCCCTAACCTTTGTACCATAAGTTGCGCCTGCCTCCGCTGTGCTGGAGGCCTCGGTCCCACCCCCGCCCCTTTCACAAAACTCCGGGACATACGCGCGTCCCGGGGCTTGCGTGCGTCGCCAAGCCTTTGCAAAATAGGCTTGGCACACGTAACCCCCCTACACACGTAAATCTTTTAAAATCTGCCCCTTAATGCACTGTCCACTCAAGGAAAGTAAATCCCCTCAAGCCTTTGTCTAAATAAAAGATAGAAAAGGTTCAGTACAGATGGAATACAGCAGTCCAGATAGTAGACAGTCCTGAAATGTCTGTGGATGCTGATAATATTCTATTTGTGACCTGGCTTTGCCTCTCACTAAGCTTTTCTCCTAGATTTTTCTAGCATAGGCAGTGGGAGGATTTTTGTTTTCATTTTTTGGAATCCTCACCATACATTGTCCCCACCCCACCTTTTTGTGGGAGGCTTATTTGGGCTATAAATAACCCTGGAGCATGCTCAGAAAATAGAGGGAAGGGGATTAGTGAAGAGAGAAAGAGGTCTTTGCCATCCCGTAGGATGACCAGGAGGAGAGAAAGCTTCTGTACCTTGTAATAGAGGAGACCAGTCTTCTAATTTTCCCTCCAGTTATGTCCCCATTTTGATAAAGTCTGAATTTTTGAAATTCAAATTTGCATCTTCGTGTGACTTCTCTCTATTCTGGCTGCAATATCGAACATTACCATCTGATGATCGCTGGATCTCAGGAGAGCACCCACCTGGACATTGGAGAAAATATCCATGTTTGTGAGCACTAGATCAAATGTCACTCCCTCCCTCATGTAATATTCGGCGGGCCACAGTCCTATCCCGTGGCTGGTCACTCTTATCTCTGGCCCAGGTCTAACCTGGCGATTTCCCGGCATCGGGCCGGCCTCCCAATGCAGGCGCCGGCAATCGCAGCATATTCCATGGGCCTCTGCTGCATGTTCCCGGCACCGGGCTGTCTCTTCTGCATTTGACAAGCTGCGCTGTGTTGCCTCTATGGGCTGTCCTCTCCCCATGCAGCGGAGGACCGCTGAAGCCATGAGGCTCCTCCCTCTTAGGGTGCACATTCATCGACAGTTCTGTTTTTATGGAGCCAGTGGCAGGAATTTCCCCATGATACCTCCTGTTGACATCAGCAGCTCTGCCCTAAAAAGGGCTCCTCAGATGTCCCAGCCTTGCCCCGGCAATAGGTCAGCTTCTTTGCCTTTGTGTACTTTGGTTCCTGGTTTTGCTTCCATCCAGTGTTTCAGAGTTCTTCCTCATTCCTGTGGTTGATCTCCTTGAGTCCTGTTCTCCATGTGGTCAGTCTTCAGTGTCTTCGTCCCTGCTTTTGATGCTCCTCACCCTCCATCCTTCTCTCTGCCCCTTGTAGCCCTGCGAACAGATTTCTGGTTTTGACTCAGCCTGGGCTCTGACACTGTTCTTGAATGCCGCCTACCCTGACCTTCTACCTGGACCTCGATTCTGAACAGATTCTTCCTGCCTCCGACCCTCACCTGTTTATGATGCTGTTGCTTGCTGCTTGTTTGACCTGTCTTTTACTTCATCACTGGCCTGTCACGTCCTCGCTTCTTCAGATCTTCATCTCCATAAAGGCCCGCACCTAAATCCAGCCGGTTCCGGCTCCCGAGGACTCAACCTAAGGGGAACAATAGCTGTATTGGTGAAGCTCCTGTTGGGCCTCTGCTCCAACCAGCTCTGCCTGCCAACAATGGAAGCCTTATAGGGCTCCTCTTTGTGGGTTGTGCCAACTCCACCTTGGCCAAAGGGTCCACTTTGTTATGGTTATTGATGTTTGGGTAGATCCTTGGACACTGTGGCAGCTGACCATGCCAATGGGGGGGGGGGGCAGTCCCGTGAGTGACCACAGTATCAGGCTAGACTATGGACACACAAACACAGATTTGAATCTTTTATTAAACAGTCTTGGAACCACCAGAGGTGGCAGTATTGAGTAGTAGATGTTGAGCCCGCCTGGGCAGGTCTCCCACAGAACGCTGGAACAGCGAATCCTCTGCTAGGCTGTGCTGTAGTGGAAAGAGACTGAGAGTTATGAGTACACGATAAGAAGCATTCAGAGTCCCAGGTAGAATTAGAGAAGCTCCAAGACAGGGAGAGCAGAGAGACTCAGTAGTAATGTACTCATGTAGCAGTAACAGAGATTCCACTAGACAAGAGGTCTGACACCAGAACAGAGGGCAGGCCCTCGAGGAGCGAGTACCAGGTTCCAGTGAAGCAGTACTGTGGAATAGATGGTAATTGTACTCACAGATGGAAACTGTTAGTGAAGTCTTCCAAGTAGAAGGGTTTGAAGATGCAGGCAGTGACTCAGGGAACATGGGCCCTCGAGGAGCAAGTACCAGTTTCCTGATAGCACCTGAAAGAAGCAGAAGAGGCACCCGAGGAGCGGGTACCCCGTTAGTAACCCCGAAGGGTGTAAGAGTTCCAGATAGCGCTGGAGTGGCAAATTTAAATGTACCTCACATTTTGTATACCTAAAGTGAAGTAAATCAGGATCATAACTTCCAAGAATTGAATTGTCTTATTTTACACAGTCATAGCTTACGCAAAAAAGAAACCTTACCTTTTCAAATTTCGGCGAAAAAGCACCGCCACCAAAGCTCAAAGAAACGCCGCCATCGAGTGAATCAACGGAAGTATACCTTTCATCTTCCTCCAACCTTTTAAACTTCTCTGCACCAATCAGAGAGGTCCACTCAACAAATATATAGTAGAATATGTGTGAGTGGGATGTAGAATGTATGAGAGATGAATGGGTATGGTGATATTTTTAAATGTTTGGTGATCCGGGGTAAATGTGAAGAAATATTGTTTGGGATGTTTTTTAACAATTTTTCATGAATAAAGATTGTGAAATATATATATGTCACTATATATTTTTGAATATTGATTGATTTGTGATATATTAGATAATTGCCAGGATTATTGTATTTTGTGGATGTGAATTAATGGCAAATTCAGCCCATGGTAACAGCTTGGCCCAGTTATTCTGACGGCAACTCACATAGGCCTGAATAAACTGTTTTAGGGTCCAATTCATCCTCTCAGTTTGGCCATTAGATTGTGGATGATAGGCAGATGTATAATCCAGAGAGATGTCAAATAGCTTGCACAAAGCCTTCCAGAATTTTGCCGTGAATAGAGATCCTCTATCTGAGACTATGTGCTTCGCTAGGCCATGAAGGTGAAAGATGTGTGCCATGAAGAGCTTTGCAAGCTCCAAGGCTGAGGGTAAGTCAGGCAGCACCATGAAATGAGCCATCTTGCTGAATGGTCAACCGTCACCCAGATTGTATTCACTCCTCCAGAAAGAGGTAAATCAACTACAAAGTCAGTAGCGATGTGAGTCCATGGCTGTTCCGGTTGTAGCAATCCCCAAGGCTGACCGGAATTAGGTTTATGTTTGGCACAGTTGGAGCATGACGCTACATAGGAGTATGTATCTTCCTTAATAGTAGGCCACCAATAGTACTTCTGTAATTTCAGCAGGGTACAGCGTTGACCAGGATGGCCAGCCAATTTGGAATCATAAGCCCAGTATAGGAGTTTTTTTCTAAGGTTCTTAGGCACAATAGTTTTACCAGCGCCGGCCATCCATTGCTCTTACCATGTGACAGGGGCTGACCAATGGCCACCGGTAGCCCCTGTGACATAGTAAAGTCAAAGGCTATTGGCACCATTTTGAATACCGGCAGCCGAGGGAGTAAGTGCAGGAGATGTCTCCCGGACCCCCCACTGGACCACCAGGGAGTTTTGGAAAGTCTTGTGGGGTCAGGAGGGTGGGGGGTTTGTTTAAATTGGCTCCTTTAGATGGCCAAATAATTCAGCGAAGATTTGTTGTATTCGTGGGGAATCGCGATACATTTCGCTTTCCCATGAATTCAACGAATATGGCCCTATACATTGCGGATTACAGATACATAGGAAATGAATGCACACCCCTACTGGCTCCCCTATCAAAGGCAAAAGCATCAGCCATTGGCAGCAGAAGTGTGAGTACTACCCACAGGAGAAGCTTTCAGAAATTTCAGTTAAGCATTATCTGTCTGAGCCAATTGAGAACAGGGCCAGCATGCCATTAGGTGGGACTAGGTGGTCACCTAGGGTGGCATCGGTGGGTAGGGCACCATCTGGATATGCGAATGCAACATTTTCAAAATGTGAAAGAAGGGTCAATAGCAATGAGAGAAAGCTCTATAGATGGTGGCCATAACTCTATATATCTATCACTGTCAGAGGGTGCATTCAACTCAGGGTGAGTTTGGAAGGGGGGGTTGTTACATTGGTCTGCCTAGGGCACAACAGACCCTTCCACCAGCCCTGATTGAGAACATCACCACAGATTTCTTGGTATATTGGGCACTCAAGCCTTCAGTGAGGCCCAACCCTGCCATAGCCACACAGCACTTTTTTTCCTGCCCACCTACCAGTGTGCAAAGTGAAATAGTATTTTCTATAACAAGGAATGTCATGAGTCCACACCACTCATGTTTGCCTCCAAAATTAATAGAACAATTTGTTTTCATCAAAATGAATCTTCCTCTGTTTGGTTTCCCAGAAATTACCTGTGATTGGCAGAGGATTGAGAGAGTAGAGTAAGTTTACCAATAGGGGCAGAGACAGACAGTCTGTTCCTGGTGTTGAAAGCCAGGCCTCAGTCACCACCACTAGTTTCTCCATCCCAATGTGTTTCCTTTCCTGATTTCAAATATATAGGGTCATTCATCAAAATGCGTTATGGCATTAATGCATGCGATAACACGTTAATGCATGCATTAATGTCAATGCATGCGATAACCGTACTATTGCACGGCGCAATGCAAATTTTTGGAACGGGTGGGATTAGGAAAGGGTTTGGGTGGGATTAATTAAAATGAGGGGCAACATTGCATGGTTTAAATACCGGAAATAACTACACCTTTTTTCCTGGCATTAAGCTGTGCAATATGGCTCAAATGGCTGTAAAGCAATTTATGATACATTTTGCAAATTGCATTTCAGCCATTTCTGGGCTTGGGAGGGAGAGGGAGAGAGAGAGGAAGAGGTTGAGAGAGAGAGAGAGAGAGAGCCTCTGGGGCAGTCATCTCAGTACTCAACTATTTATATGACTATAGGAGAGCCAGCTAAAAGCGTGAGGTGAGGTGGTGGTGGTGGTTTAGGGTTTAGGGGCCCGTTTTATATACAGAATGAGACATACGAACATCCTTGATGAAGATTTGAAATCATTTGGAGTGAGTAAAGTGTCACAAAGATGATATTTCTACTATGTTATCTCGGCCTAGCTTGATGGTACCCAAGTATGCAATTTATGCTAATTCAACCTCATTGAGAGAATATTTTGTGAAAGTGCATAAGTGCCATGGTACAAAAACACTCAAATATGTTTGATGATGTGATTTATTACATTAATAGACATCTACAAACGTAATCAAACATATATGGGTGTTTTTGTTCATAACACTACACTATTATACACTTGTACAGTACACTAAATAAATGTTTGTGAACGTGTGCTGAGCCATCCACCATTATGTATAAAACTGGAAAAAAAACAAAGCTTTGATTAAACCAACAAAATTATTTAAAAAAATGTATTTGGTTAATCATAGTCACATAACCAAACTCAAATGCAAACTGTGCTGGCAAGCGTGGAAGTAGTTTGCTTATTACGGCGGTTACTACCCCAAACCAATTAGCTGGATACCTCACTTAGATGCAGCTCCAGCACTGCTCTCTACGATGGTTGGGTGGAAGGGAAATAGAACCAAAATATTATTTAAAGGGACAAGAGTAACAGAAAAGTATGAAAAAAAAGCGTGAAAGCTTGCTGGGCAGACTGGATGGACCTCTTCTGCCATCATTTCTATGTTTCTGTAAGATGTGGGGGGAGGGGAGCATCCATTTTACCACTGATATTTAGAATAGTATATGAATACAATTGATTAATTATTTGTCCTTACTCCTTAACAGCACACAGGGCAGCTGGATGAGTCATTAGCTGGCTGCAAGAAGCAGGATAAGGATAGTGGATACCAGTGGGCTGGGCTGTACTGCAGTTCATATTTGCATGCATTGCATAAATATGCATATACTATTCAAGTGTGAATATCTTCTTGGATATAATCCAGGGGATGATGGAAGCATGGCATGGGCTAGCTAATTATAACAAGCAGTGAAATGGTTTTACTTTTGAATGGATTGTTTATATGAGTGAAATGATGGACACAGTCCCAGGGTAAATACAAATATATTTATTTTTACAATGATTAAAAAATTATATATATATATATATATATATATATATATATATATATATATATATATATATATATATAAGGACTACAGGATTTGAACCAGAATGGTGTGCTAGAAGCAGCCGCGGTTAAAGATTGTTTTTTAGTGAAAAGCAAAGGCTTTTTATTGCAGAGTGCAGGAAATAAAAGTTTATATTCAGTTAAATTGAGCATAGTAATGCACGTTATTGAATGCAGGTGAAGTTGAGCTACTGAGCCGAGGAATTTCCACATAAAGTACAACAAGCAAATCAGGAACTACAGTGGCTTTTTCATCATAGAAATTTACAGCAAATATATATCACATTGTCGATACAGGGAAGGTTGTGTTAAGATACTTTCCCCTGATGAAGTTTATGATGGTGAAACAGAGGCCTTTGTAAGGACAGAGAAAATTATTGGACTCTGTAAATCCTTGGTGGGTTTGTAATATATAAAGTATCCTTTATTTGAACTCTGCTTTAAATGTATCCTTTTCATCGAAAGTGTTTTATTCATGTTTCATTGTTGATTTTCAATACATGTAACAAATGTTTCAACTATTTCATTATAACATATAGTAGGTTTATTGCACAATTATTGTTCTCTATGAAGTGCATTGCACAGTCTATTAGGACTGTTTTTATGCTTGGAGTAAATGGGCAATGATTGATTAGGGCAGTGGTTCTCAACCTTTTCTCTGTCGTGACACACCTGACAGATGGTTCTCAAATGCGTGACACACTGAACATGTGACCGTCACCAGGCTAAATGTAAACAAACACTCTGCATTCCACAGGAACCCCCTCGATCCCCAACAATGGGTGCAGAGCAGAACTAGGACATTCCCTGTTCATTTTCCCATACAAAAAAAGATATTTCTGGTGACATCCCAATAATAGCAACATAAACACTCTCTCCTACCAGGTGCAATAGCTACTCCTGGGGGAATTCTGCGCAAAAATTCTGCGCAAAAAAAATTCTGCGCAAAAAAATTTAAAATTCTGTGCATAAAAACTGAAAATTCTGCGCACAAAAACTGAAAATTCTGCAAAATTCTGCAAACTTTATATTGGTCAAAATAACACAATTTACATGACAGTCTTTAAGTAATTAGTCAAATACAGGAAGCCAGCTGACAACAAACAAATGAGCGCAAAGTAAAAAAGATAAGTGCTGTTATAATATTGAGTAATTAAATAGAGAGATATTAAATAGAGAGATCACATATAATGGTGAATAGTTTTCACGGGTAAAAAAATCAAAAAATTTTTTTAAAAACTTTTGGTAATTTATTATACACAAAAAATAACAGGCTCACCATGGGGTAATGGTAGATGACGTAAAATACAACAGTGCCGATACATGAGAAGGGTTGCAGCCCTGTATAGGGCAAGAGCCTGTGAGACTGTGAGCACTATATCTGATACCTCCCCTGGTAGAGTTTGTTAGAGCATTATAAATTATAATTTATGCTTTTAAGCATTTAACCTCGAATGAAATTGTATTTGACTAATTGATAAATTTTGAGGTACTGAGCCTTTGTATAGGTTTTATATTGGAGTCTTTAAGTAATTACATTTTAAATTATTACAGAAACAGTTATTATTTAAAGTTGCAGAATTTTAAATATTTTGAGCAGAATTTCCCTAGAAATTCACTGTAAGTGTGTCCCTTCCACATACATACACCTCATACAGGCTCCCTCACTCTCTCGCACAGACACATCCCCTCATACAGGGCCCTCTCTCTTGCATACACACCCACACAAGCTCCCTTTCTCTCTCACACATACATCCTCACACAGGGTACCTATGTCTCTCTCTTATGCACTCCTTCAAACAGGCTCTGTCTCACACATACACAATCCCTTCACACAGGCTAGCACCCTCACATACACATAATCCCTTTTTCATACACACGAGTTCCCAATTTCTCACACAGATACGCACTCCTTCACAATCTCCTCATATAGGCTCCCTCTCTCTGAAACCTACACTGAAGCATCCCTCCAGCCCCCTTCTCTTACCTCCCATGCTCTCTCTCACACTCTCCTGCTCTCTGTCATCCTACCCTCATATAGGCTCCCTCTCTGAAACCCACACTCAAGCATCCCCCCACTCCCCCTCTCACCAACCAAGCTGTCTCTCAACCTCCCCCACACCCCCTATCCTCTCTCACACACATATTCTCTCTCACCAGCATACCCCTCCCCTCATATAGGCTCCCTCTCTCTGAAATCCACATTCAAGCATCCCCCCCACCCACCCTCTTACCTCCCATGCTCTCTCTCACCCTCCCCACCCCCCTCTTACCAACTATGCTCTCTGTCACCCTCTCTCACACACACATTCTCTCTCACTGGCATCCCCCCCATGCTCTCTCTCACACCCTCCTGCTCTCTCTCACCCTCCCCTCTCTGACACACATTCTCTCTCATTGGCATGCCGCAGGACACACTCCATTCACGGCGAAGATGAAGGCCCAGCACGCCATTTGCAGCAAAAAGGGAAGGCCCCTGTGTGCCGCAAATGGCGCACCGGGCCTTCATCTTCGCCACCAATAGAGCGCATCCCGCAGCACATGGGGACCTTCTCTTTTCACCGCAAACGGCACACCGTGCAGCATGCCAGGGTCTCCTTTGCTATTTTCTGCACAGATTTTGGCAATTCTTCGCATGGGGGGGGGGGGGGGGGAATTCTGCTCAAATTCTGCATTCCGCAGTAGTGCAGAAATTCCCCCAGGAGTAAATTGCCCTCCTTATGAAAAATCAGTATTTTACCACCAATACATGTTCTTTTGAGAAAACACAACAAATAATATTGATACAAATGCGTACGTGCTAGTAAAATACTTCACTCAGTCACACACATAGAATTCACCTTCACCAAGTACAGAAAGACCACAAATTACAAATATGGAAACAGAAACTGGAATGGAAACCCAAAAAACCACTCTGCATTCTGTGCAAAACAAAAATATAACACCTATCAGACTTCCAGAATCTGAAATAATGTACACAAACTAATGTGCACAAAGTTACACCTGCATTACGGAACTCAAACAGTAACAACCCTACCTATGAAAAGGCAGCACGGCAAAAATTACACCAGGCCCTAAACACCAATACACCTCCTATTAGGAAAACGGAACAAGCCAAGCTGCTATAGATCCCTACCAAGAAATACAAGCTCGCAGAGCACCCTTAGCTGGGTCACACACGCAGAACACAGATAGACCCTCACCAAATACAGAATAAAGTGGCCTTAAAGCTAATGTTTTGGGGTTTTTTGCGTTGTATTACTGCATACAGAGTTTGGCTTCTTGCTGTTTCCATTTCAGTTTTTGTCTCCACATTTCTATTTATACATTCCCCAAGAAATATAAAATAATTCTAAAACTAGACTATAATAAACATTTCGAAACAACTGATAAATGGAACATCCAATCATTAAAAATTTTCAAAATTATTAAAAATTCTCCAAACACCAATACAATATTTCTAACAGCAGACACATCACATATCTTCTAATAATTAAAATGGCAGTCAATCAAGAAAGATAAACTTAAAAAGTCACTTTTACTTACCCTCTCCAGTAACTCTCCTACTCCTTTCCCTTGTAGACCAATAGCACATACCAGAAGCAGCTAGGGCTGCTGAAACTCTGTTCTCACGCTCTTCTTCCTTAGGGCCCATGACTAGTCTACTAGTAAAAACCAATACTAGTAAAACGGAACTCCTCATCATCTCTCCACAAAGTAACATACCCCTCCATCCTACTAATTATTCACAAGCTGGCCCCCTCGCTTTACAGCAAGTCCGTAGCCTTGGTGTTATCATAGATAACTATTTCTCACTAAAAAAATTCATTGCAGCCACTGTAAAAAATGGATTCTTTAAACTCCATACTCTAAAAAGAATCAAATCTCTCCTACACCCATATGATTTCCGAACTGTATTACAAGCTACAATATTGTCAAAGCTGGACTACTGTAATTCCATACTTCTTGGACTGCCTAAAAACTCATTACAACCATGACAAATGTTACAAAACGCAGCCGCCCGAATACTTACTAATGCGCATCGCCATGACCACATTACACCAGTACTCCAATACCTCCACTGGCTACCAGTTGCATCGAGAATTACATACAAAGTCCTAACCCTTATACACAAATCAATCTACAACCAAGAAATGCAATGGTTCTCTGACCACTTTACATTCCACAAATCCGATAGACCTACAAGAAAAATACACCTAACCAAACTCAAGACTCCCACTTTCAAACAAATTAAACATGTCTCTACAAGAGATCGATCATTTACTATAGCAGGAACAAACATCTGGAATAAAATGCCTACGGACTTGCGCCTGGAGCCCTGTATCAAAAAATTCAAACAAAACAAACTTAAAAACTTGGCTCTTCAGAGAAGCTTATACATAATGCCCTTAGACTCCACAAATAGCCTTTTCTACCTTTAACAGCCTCCGTCTCCTACCTCTAACAACCTCTGTCTCCTACTATTTTCTCTCCACTCTATTAGTCCAGCCTCTCTCTCCCCCCCTCCCCTCTTTCTACTTTCTGCCTTCCGTGACCTAAATGTATCTAATTATACATATATTGTATATTTGATTTGTACATTATTTACTGAAGTATATACCGCTGGTAAATATACATAGTTTCTCCCATAAGATTAGATTGGATTTAATTGTACCATATGCTGATTCATTGCATTATTGAGTTATATTCGCTTGTTCTCTCTAAATTAATTGTAAAGCCTGTTGCTAAATTATTGTTCATTGTAAACCGAGGTGATGTTTGTAACGTTCCGCGGTATATAAAAAACCTTTAAATAAATAAATAAATAAATAAATAGTCTATCTCACCTGCCTGACAAATCTCTCTTTCTCTCTCACACACACAGTCACCTGCCTGACCAATCTCTCTCTCTCACACACACACACCAGTCACCTGCCTGACCAATCTCTCTCTCATACACATACCAGTCACATCCCTGACCAATCTCTCTCTCACACACACAAACACCCACACCAGTCATGTTCCTGACCAATCTCCCTCACACACATACCAGTGACTTTCCTGAACAGTCTCTTGCTCTCACACATTTCTCTTACTTACACACACACATTCTCTCATACACTTATATACATGCTGGCTCACTCTCTGTCTCACTCATCCCCACCCACAGCATACATAGCAGCTACAGCACAAGGTAGCTAGTATGCTGCTATTAAAAGCAGAGTCCTGACAGGCTGGAAACTGCAGCAGGAGTGACCTCCCCAGCCCCACAGCGCTAAGAAGGCAGCACTCAGCTGTTTGCTTGTGCTGCGATCGATCATGGCACAGAGCAATCAGATGAGAATATAATTGTATGCTTTTATCCCCACCCCAGCCTTTTTTTTTTTTTACAGTTTTATTATTATTATTATTAATTGTATATTTTCTTGCTGGTATTGCACTGGCGAGAGAAGGGGAGGTCGAAGCTGGTGGGGGGAGGGGCAGCGGCGCTGTACTCCTGCAGACCCTGGCAATGGCCAGCCAGCATCGAATGTGATTTCTGCACAGCAGCATGCATGCATGGCCTTTTCTTCTTCCTGCGTGCCCGGTAAACATCACTTCCTCTTCCAGGCCACAGCAGCGGGAAGAAGAAAAGGTGATGTTCCTGTTTCTGCCTTCCACAAACACTGCTGCCCTTCCTCTCGGGACTTGAATGTGCTGATAGCTCGGGCAGGAACGGCAGCAGTGTTCATCTTGCTGAGGTGAAAGCGGGGTGGGGAAAGCAGCTGGTGTGTAACACACTGGTTGAGAACCTCTGGATTAGGGTATGATGTGTGTCTATTTTATGATTGTGGATTTTGTTCTTTGGTAGCCTTTTAGTATTGGAATGGTATGAGAGATACATAATTTTTGACATTGTATAATAAAGTTTGGAATAATATAAATTTACATTTATCAACATAGTAGTAGTGTTACTTTCCCAACTAAAGGGTTCATTTGTATATGTTCTATTAAGTACCCACACAATGCTCAATAGTTGTAAAAGCCAATTTGTGGAAGATTAACTACGACCATTTTTTATGAAACCCACTGACCACAACAACCTCCTACGTTTTCAGTTTCCATCCTCACAACTTGTGTACCAATATACCAGTGAGGCAATTTTTGAGACTCAGACGCATATGTGAAACTTCTTGACTATAAAGCACAAGCCCAAAAGATGCACGTCCACTTTTTAGAGAGGGATTATTCCTTAAAAGCTATTAAATGAGCCTATAAATGCAATCTTTATGCTAATCGTGATCTCTTACTACATACTGTTAGGGTTTAGCGGTGTTTGGGTGGATTCTTGGGTACTGTGGCAGATGACCATGCCCACAGGGAGGAGCCCCGTGGGGAGCCACAGTACTGGGCTAGACTAAAGACGCACAAACACAGAATTTGTTCTTTTATTATACAGCTTATACAGACTACCTCACTACTGCCACCAGAGGTGGCAGTAGTGAGTTAGTCTGGATGTAGCAGTCTCAGGACCCTCGGCGGAGGGGACCCTTCTCACCCTGATGGTATAGGGGACTTCCGGTGTAGGTTTCCCAGCAAGGCAATGCTGTAGATGAGACAGACTGAGAGTTAGATTGCTCACTAGATGGTAGCTGTAGGTAGGTAATTTCACCAGGCTGAAGTAGATGGTACTGGCACCGAGGCAGGGAGAGCAGTGGGTTGTGTCCATTTCTGAATGCTCTCCAGCTTCTGTGGATCCATTTGGAAACCTTGGTTGGAAACAATGTACCCCAAGAAAGGCACTGATTCTTTGTGAAACTCGCACTTAGACAACTTGGCGTATAGATGATTCTCGTGGAATCTTTGAAGCACTCTTTTGACATCCTCGATATGAGTGGTCAAGTCTTGGGAGAATATCAAGATGTAATCTAGTATACGACGACACATTTGTAGAGGAGGTCCGGCAAAATGTCGTTCATTAAATTTTGGAAGACAGCCAGGGTGTTGTACAAGCCAAAGGGCATCACTAGATATTCAAAGTGACCATCCCGGGTGTTTAAGGCTGTCTTCCATTCATTGCCAGAGCGGATGCGGAATAAGTTGTAGGCTCCCTTGAGATCAAGCTTGGAGAAGATCTTGGCTCCCTGTAGTCTGTCAAATAGCTCCAAGATGAGTGGTAGGGTTAGAGATCTTTCACTGTTATCTCATTAAGACCCCTGTAATCTATACATGGACGCAACGTTCCGTCCTTCTTCCCCACAAAGAAGAAGTCTGCGCCAACGGGAGACTTGGAGGGTCTTATGAAGTCTTTTTGAAGATTCTCCTGAATATATTCGGACATGGATTTATTCTCTACCACGGAGAGAGGGAAGACCAGCCTTTGGGTGGTTCAGTGTTAGGCTTCAAGTTGATGGCACGTCATAGGGTCTGTGTGGCGGTAGTACGTCTGCAGCTTCTTTAGAAAAAAAATCTTGAAATGATGTGTATTGAGGCGTTTTGAGGCGGCAACCCAGGCATCAATGGGGTAGTTGGCATGCAGGGTATAGGAGTGACCTCCATCAGACATTTACCATGGCAATCTGGACCCCAACGTGAAAGCTCCAGAATGGCCCAATTGAATTGAGGCATATGCTGCTGCAGCCATGGCAGCCCCAGATCTATAGGGTGCATGGCCTTCTCTAAAACAAAGAAGGAGATGGTTTCAGAATGGAGAGCACCGGTCCGTAGACATACTTGTTTGGTGAATTGGGTTACTTCGCCCGGTAAGGGCTCTCCATGAATTGAAGATAGGAGTAGTGAAGACGTCATGGGGGTAGTGGGCATCCGCAAGTGCTCCACTAGTCGTTGTAAAATGAAATTACCTCCTGCCCCTGAGTCCACTAGGACAAGAGTCTGATACTCTAAGGGTCCGCAGATCAAGGATACAGGAAGAGAGAGTGGAGGAGAGGGTGCAGTAAGACCTAAGAAGAGTTCTCCCACAGGACTTAGGTCTGCCAGTTTCCCAGATATATAGGGCATATTTGAACAGTATGGCCAGCTTGCCCACAATACATGCACAACCCCAATTTCTTCTGAGTTTTTCTCTCTTTTGACGTCAGGTGGCTGTGGCCTAATTGCATTGGTTCTTCTTCGCCAGCAATGGGACCTGAGGGAACAGGCCTGTGTGTGGACTTAACTTGAGCTTCACCCTGACAGGGTCTTCTGGGAGTCTTGGTCTCTTAAACCTTGTCACGAAGTTGGCGATCAATCCTAGTTACCAACTTCACCAGTTCATCCAAGGTCTCAGGCATTTCACAAGCTGCAAGCTCGTCTTTCAAACAAGAGTTCAGTCCTTCGAAAAAGATGGTCCTCAGGCATTTAGGGTCCCAATGTAATTCAGATGCCAGTGTCTTGAATTCGATAGAGAAGTTAGCTAAAGGTTTGGTACCTTGCTTCAGGTGAACCAATGAAGATCTTGCAACGGTATGCCAAGCAGAGTCATCAAAAACTGATTTGAACAGCTCAAGGAATCCGGCAAGATCATGTAGAATAGGATCATCACGCTCCCACAGCGAAGTGGCCCAAGCCAATGCTTTTCCATCCAGGTAAGACAGGATATAGGTGGTCTTGGCATAAGCTGTAGGAAAATGGCTAGGTTGCAGGGAAAAGTGCATGCACACTGGTTAATAAAACCTCTACATTTCCAAACTTCCCCCGAGAAGCATGTTGGAGCAGATAGAGGTACATTAGTCTTGACCGTCACTTCTGGCAATGTAACTTCTTTACATGTGTTGGTGGTAAGTTCATCTGTGTGTGCAGATGGTCGAATGCAGCAGTCAAATTCTCCAGCGCATTCTGCTGTTCGGAGATTCGCTGGACCAGGCCTGGAATGGCCTGCAATGCGATGAGCTGAGCCAAATCCATGGAGTTAGCAATCTGTTAGGGTTTAGCGGTGTTTGAGTGGATTCTTGGGTACTGTGGCAGATGACCATGCCCACAGGGAGGAGCCCCATGGGGAGTCACAGTACTGGGCTGGACTCAAGAAGCACAAACACAGAATTTGTTCTTTTATTGTGTACCAATATACCAGTGAGGCAATATTTGAGACTCAGACGCATATGTGAAACTTCTTGACTATAAAGCACAAGCCCAAAAGATGCACGTCCACTTTTTAGAGAGGGATTATTCCTTAAAAGCTATTAAATGAGCCTATAAATGCAATCTTTATGCTAATCGTGATCTCTTACTACATACTGTTAGGGTTTTAGCGGTGTTTGGGTGGATTCTTGGGTACTGTGGCAGATGACCATGCCCACAGGGAGGAGCCCCGTGGGGAGCCACAGTACTGGGCTAGACTAAAGATGCACAAACACAGAATTTGTTCTTTTATTATACAGCTTGCTAGATACCACCAGAGGTGGCAGTATTGAGGTAGTCTGGATGTAGCAGTCTCAGGACCCTAGGCAGAGGGGACACTTCTCACCCTGATGATATAGTGGACTTCCGGTGTAGGTTTCCCAGCAAGGCAATGCTGTAGATGAGACAGACTGAGAGTTAGATTACTCACTAGATGGTAGCTGTAGGTAGGTGATTCCACCAGGCTGAAGTAGATGGTACTGGCACCGAGGCAGGGAGAGCAGGCCCTCGAGGAGCGAGTACCTGATCCCTGAAAGGTACCTGAAATAAAGCAGAGGGCCCCTGAGGAGCGGGTACCCAGGTTAGTCAATACCCCGAAGGGCAGAGAGAGAGCTTCCAGCAGCAGCACGGAAGCGGCAGAGTAGCTAAGACCGGCTGAAACCAATCCTTTGCTAACTCAACGAGCTAGCAACAAAGTTCAGGCTATATACCCAGATGGCGTGACATCACTTGAGGGGGACGCCCCCGAGGTTCAGGTCAATGCTGGAATAAAGACGTGGGTAGCGCGTGCGCACACACCCTAGTAGGGCCTTGGGAGGAGCATGGTGTGAGGCAGCACCATAGCCATTCCGGGGATGCTGGAGAGGGCGGCTTGTAGACGCAGCAGTAGCCATTTTCCTAAGGTAAGCGGAAGGGGCCAAGAACAAGGTGAAGCAAATGGGGCAAAGCCGTATAGGACCGACAGATGCAACACATACTCACCATTGTTCCCCTACTGACCAGTTAGTGTGCGAGCTTCCGTTTTCATCTAGGTCACACATGAGTCAAGAAATCAGTTTGAAGCACTGGCATGCCTTGACACTGTATCAGATTTTTCAAAACAAACCTATGCTTACCCGTACCAGAGGCCATAATTTACGCAACATACTTGTTAACCCATGCCCCTGTTACAGTCCCCCCACAGAGGCTTTTGGGCAGTTTGAATACTAGAGATGTGAATCGTGTCCTCGATCTTCTTAACGATCGATTTTGGCTGGGAGGGGGAGGGAATCGTATTGTTGCCGTTTGGGTGTGTAAAGTATCGTGAAAATCGTTAAAATCGTGAGCCGGCACACTAAAACCCCCTAAAACCCACCCCCGACCCTTTAAATTAAATCCCCCACCCTCCCGAACCCCCCCCCCCAAATGCTTTAAATTACCCTGGGGTCCAGCGGCGGTCCGTAGCTAAATCGGGGGAAGGGGGAGGGCAGGAAAACCGGCACACTAAAACCCCCTAAAACCCACCCCCGACCCTTTAAATTAAATCCCCCCCCCCCAAATGCCTTAAATTACCCTGGGGTAGAGCGGCGGTCCGAAACGGCCTCCTGCTATTGAATCGCGTCGTCTTCAGCCGGCGCCATTTTGCAAAATGGCCACCGCAAAATGGCGGCGGCCATAGACCAACACGATTCAACTGCTGGAGGTCATTCCGGACCCCCGCTGGACTTTTGGCAAGTCTTGTGGGGGTCAGGAGGCCCCCCCAAGCTGGCCAAAAGTTCCTGGGGGTCCAGCGGGGGTCCTTGAGCGATTTCCTGCCGCAAATCGTTTCCCGTACGGATAATGGCGCCGGCCATACGCGCCCCCACAAGACTTGCCAAAAGTCCAGCGGGGGTCCGGAATGACCTCCAGCAGTCGAATCGTGTTGGTCTATGGCCGCTGCCATTTTGCGGTGGCCATTTTGCAAAATGGCGCCGGCTGAAGACGACGTGATTCAATAGCAGGAGGCCGTTTCGGACCGCCACTCTACCCCAGGGTAATTTAAGGCATTTGGGGGGGTTCGGGAGTGTGGGGGATTTAATTTAAAGGGTTGGGGTGGGTTTTAGGGGGTTTTAGTGTGCCGGTTTTCCTGCCCTCCCCCTTCCCCCGATTTAGCTACGGACCGCCGCTGGACCCCAGGGTAATTTAAGGCATTTGGGGGGGGGGTTCGGGAGGGTGGGGGATTTAATTTAAAGGGTCGGGGGTGGGTTTTAGGGGGTTTTAATGTGCCGGTATTCCTGCCCTCCCCCTTCCCCCGATTTACGATTTTTTGACGATAAATCAGGGGAATTGGTATTGTATCGTGGCCCTAACGGTTTTTGATGATTTAAAATATATCGGACGATATTTTAAATCGTCAAAAAACAATTCACATCCCTATTGAATACACACATTGTTCGGTCTGTGGTAATGTACATCAAATCCAGGTTTTTAATCATCAGTTTTTACCATTATCTCATGAGATCAGAGGTCATTTTGTTTGTGATACAACACAGGTCACACATGCCTCTATCTGCCCCTGTGCTAAACTGTATATAGGTAACACCAGGCTCTCAATACGTACATGGATTATTCAACCTAAAAGCAGCATTCACACGCAAAAACTAGAAGCCCCTTTAGTAAAACATTGGATGGATTATGGTCATTCTATTGATCAATTAAAATCTTTCATCTTTCAACGGTTCTCCAATGCCAGAGGTGGTCCCATTTCGTTACAGCTATCATGGTGTGAACAGAAATATATCTATTAGAGATGTGAATCGTGTCCTCGATCGTCTTAATGATCGATTTCGGCTGGGAGGGGGAGGGAATTGTATCGTCGCCGTTTGGGTTTTTAAAATATCGTTAAAATCGTTAAAATCATGAACCGGCACACTAAAACACCCTAAAACCCACCCCGACCCTTTAAAATAAATCCCCCACCCTCCCGAAACCCCCCCCAAAATGCCTTAAATTACCTGGGGGTCCAGCAGGGGTCCGGAACGACCTCCTGCAATCAAATCGTATTGTCTTCATCCGGCGCCATTTTGCGCCGCCATTTTGCAAAATGGTGGCGCAAAATGGCGCCGGCCATAGACAACACGATTTGACTGCAGGAGGTCGTTCCGGACCCATGCTGGACTTTTGGCAAGTCTTGTGGGGGTCAGGAGGCCCCCCAAGCTGGCCAAAAGTCCCTGGGGGTCCAGCAGGGGTCCGGGAACGATCTCCTGCCGCGAATCGTTTTTCCGTACGCAAAATGGCGCCGGCTGAAGACAACATAATTCGATTGCAGGAGGTCATTCCGGACCCCCGCTGGACCCCCAGGTAATTTAAGGCATTTTGGGGGGGTTCGGGAGGGTGGGGGATTTATTTTAAAGGGTCGGGGTGGGTTTTAGGGTGTTTTAGTGTGCCGGTTTTCCCGCCCTCCCCCTTCCCCTCCCCCTTCCCCCGATTTACGATTTTTTGATGATAAATCGGGGGAATTGTTATTGTATCGTGGCTCTAACGATTTTTGACGATTTAAAATATATCGGACGATATTTTAAATCGTCAAAAAACGATTCACATCCCTAATATCTATACTTGGCAGACTTTAGCCCCAAATGGTTTAAACTCTATGATTAAATGGGAAGCTTTCATCTGAACTTCTGAGTACACGGGGTTGTTTTAACTTGCCGTGTCAGTTGAGTGAGCCCTCATTCCATATCTGTATTTTTCTTCCCTTTCTCAATTCATCTCTCTTATTCTCTACTCCCTCCCCTCCTTTTGTATTTCTTCCCCCCACCCCACCCCCTTTTTTTTTTTTTGTTGCTCTTTTTTCTTCCCTTTTAGCTTTGTTGTATGCTCTCACCCATAATTTTTAATCTGGACAGCATGGTAAAAACAGTTGGTTTACTCCTACCTTTATCTGTCTTTCTTTGGCAGCTGGAATTGCTCTGATTGAGCATACCTCAGCACATGACCTTCAGATCTCATATAATGCCCAGATGTGCTGTGACAAGGGTCCACTTCTTTGTGATTTCTACTTGTGGTTCGGTAGCAGAAGGAAGGTCGCAGTTCTCTGGTGTTTCTCCTCCATCATGGACACCACTGTGGAATGGCTTAGGTGATGTTCTCAAATATCACAGTCTATCCTGATTTTTCAATACTTTTCTTTTCTTTCTAATCCATAGAAACTATCTCTTATACTTGAGCACTTAAATCTTGGTTTCAAGGTGCATGATTACCTCCTGTGGGAGCTAACCGACGCCATTAAGTTTATTGGCTTCTCAAGGCGTTAAGTGCTTCTCTGTCTGTCAGCACCCACAGAATATTTTCAGGTAATATTTCATTATTGTGAGTTGCCACTATTTGACCTTTAATTTTTAATTAAGGAGGCATGCAAACTACTCTCATTCCCTGTTTTTCCTTCATCAGTATGGCCAGCAGTTCTGTTTCAGTTTTTCTTCTTCTTTTTACAATTCAAAACTCTTTTCAAGTAAGTTTTGTTATGTAAATGAGCACTCTTGGTAAACCCTGTCTCACTTCCCATCCACAGGGGAGTAACTGTCGTAAGTTATTATACTGTTTTCTGACATTTTGGTTTAATGTTTTTCCAGCCTCAGCTCTACTAAGAAGTTTCTCTTGCAGTGAAGTTGTGGTAAATTTTGAATGGAAGTATTGAGGCTTTTACCCTTAGCAGAATTTAAAACCAGGGAATCCTGCCTTGATAAAATATCCCACTTCCACTTCTATTTCCCTACCCTTTCTGCCTTGAGACAAAAAAGTTTACTTTCAGAGGTGTGTTCGAATCTACCACAGAAATTTTTTATTAACCTTTAATTCTTGCAGCACATCATGCATAAATAAACCAGTCAGTTTATTGTAAAAATATTTTCTTTATTTCACAGATACAGAAAGGCATGAATAAATATCTCTAAATGACTAAGAATCACTTTTATGTTCAAATCTTAATTTTACCAGAGTATATCCTACAATCAATGCAAGAACCATTAAAAAAGTGATTGAAATTATTAATATCAGATAAATGTCTATTAATGTCATCTTTTTAGAAATTAATACATTTCTAATACATCTGCCAATGTAGAAACAATAGCAATTTAAAGGTTCTCATATACTTGAATAAAAAATTATATTTACCAATTTTTCTGAAGCACCCCCGCTCTGTGTCTCTCTCAATCACGTGCGAAGAAAGTCTAAGTAGCACCTCTCCCTCTCCCTCAAACTGCCACTGTTTTATACACTTAAGACCCTTTGATCCAGGGTCGCTGTTACACTTCCATCAACACATCTATATTTTATTCTGTTTATAGCTTCGCCCATTTTTGATTTTTAATTGGATTTCTTTTGTAGTTCTAAGAGAAAATCTTTTTCACTCCTTTCTGTCACACTTAATTGGCTGGCCATCTGTTTTTAGGGTGGTCAATCATGACACCTGCGTTAGGATGCTCAATGTCATAAAATGCAGGTGCTTTCTTACTTGAGATAAGAGAAAGTGGTAAACAACTGTACTCTCAAAGTCTGAAAGTGGGACAAAGGTGAAATCTTG